>NC_029793.2:128143948-128180640 GCF_000816755.2 Arachis ipaensis | reverse complement strand
ATTCTGTAGACACGTTAAAATCAGAGATTAATTAAATAATTATATTTAATAGGAATAAAAATTTAGGTTATATATATATATAAAAAAATCAAAATAAAAGAGTATTTAAGTGATAAGAAAATTTGAAAATTACTAAGTAATTAATGAAACATAAATGACTTTAGAAGTTAAAAAAATATTTTTTATTTACTAGTTTTAGTAATTTAATGTTTTATGATTGTTTTTAATAAATAGAAAAAATTAAAGACTTATATTAAAATGAAATGAATGCTAACGTATAAATTATGTTTTTTTTTATTTCGTATAGTCTATTATTATAAAATTAAGGAATAGAAATTGGTTTTATACATGTCCTAAACAGATCTATATAAATCGAATAGGACAAACTCGATTTTTAGGTATTTACATATAAATCTGTTCGGTAAGTCGGGTACCGGATGGTTCGGGTTGGTATCCTGGTTGGTGATGGGGCCTCGTCTGGTCGTGGGTTGCCGGTTAGACGTAGTCGAGGTCCCGAGCACTTCGCGTGGAAAGGGGGTGTCACCTGCAAAGACACTCCGACGCTCTAGTAAGTAAATATGCAGGCGAAAAAGGGGGGTAGAATGTGCGTGTCGTACCTTGGGGGAAGGGTAAAACCTTCCCCTTATATACCGTGTCAGAGGTGGGCCCTGCAAGGACAGGCCCACTTTCTTCGAGGCGTTCTCCTCACAGCTGTAGGTGAGCTGTCAGGGACGCGTATCCGAATCGGCTGCAAGGCGCCCTGCCCCTGACCGTTTGGGTCGGGTGGTGCCCGGGTCGGGCCAACCCGTAGAGGGTTTGGGCCAGGCCGCAACAGTGCCCCCACGCGCCAGTAATAGTCGTGAAAGCTATTAGTGGCGTGTTATTTCTCGTTCCGTGCGTTGTCGTCAGGTCGGCCACCCGTGGGAAGGACGTGCCCCCTACGCGCGTGTCTCTTGGTTATTGAGACGACCGTTCGTCGCTTCGTTCTTTGCGCTGAGCATTAAATGCTCATAATGAGTTGCAAAACCCTGCGCGCAAAGACCATTTTGCCCCTGGCCCTTTCGCGCTTTGTGTAGCGGTTTTTAAATAGTTTCTTCCTTCTCTCTCTCTCCCATTCTTGCTACTCTCATCTTCTTCACTCCCTGATATCCAAGACTTCGTTCGAGCCTTCCTGTGCCTCTCCTTTCCCTCCTAAGCTCCTGCAATCAATTCAGGTAACTCTCGATTTTTGCCTTCCTGTGCTTTACTGCTGTATGTTTGTTGCTTGTGTTTGTTCTGCATTTTTGCTGTTGTTGGTCTTTGATTTTGTTGGTAGATGGTGTTCTAGTGCCAGATAGATGCATTAGGGGAAGGGTACCATTCCAGGGTAGGCTTTTAGGTAGCTTGCATGATAGATATATGTAGCCATGCTTGATCTTAACTGTTGAATAGAATGGACGTAGTTCCTGGGTTTTTCCCGGATTCCCGACCTCATAGACTAACGGAGTGGTACCCCCGCTGTAGGTATGCCTCGCGTCGTTTCACGGGCTTCCACCTCTGCTGCGGGTTACGACCCCTATGCTTGGGTTGTTTCCGATTTGAAGGACTCCCTGAACCAGATGGACGAGGGGAGTTGACCGAATTCCGACAAGCCGAGTATCTCTGCAGAGGGACAGACGAGAAGGCCAACTATGACGTCTTCGTTCCTGCCCCCCATGAGCGGCTGTACGAGATCAATTTTCACTCCCCCTGGGTTGCCGACTGGATTTGGTTTTACAAAGCCATGTTCACCCAGGTGGGCGTTCGCATGCCGTTTTTCGACTTCCAGATGGCGCTTCTTAATCGGATATCCGTCTCGCCATCGCAGCTTCATCCGAACAGCTGGGCCTCTATCCATTGTTTCGAGATGGGTTGTGAATATCTCGAGCTGCCGGTATCGGTGAATGTCTTTCTTTTCTTCTTCAATCTCACTAACCCTTCCAAGGAGGGGAAAGCGAAGAAAGGGTTCCTGTCTTTCTGATCTGCCCAAGGTCGGAGGATATTTGGCTTGTTCGAGGACTCCTACCATGGGTTCAAAGACAAGTATTTCAAGGTTCGTCCCGTCAAAGGTCGTCATCCTTTTTGGTTGTCGCTAGAGGGTGAACGCCTCATCCCGACGTATTGGAGCTTCGGGGCGGGGTCTAATACTTTCATCAAGGTGACCTACAAGGTGATGTCCCCTGAAAATAAGAGGATTGCCGACGTGCTGTTCGCGGTTTTCGGAAAAAAACCACGTGAACCCACACCTCCTTATGGGTGACCGGGAGGTCGCCCGGAATTATATTTGTGAGCTATTTTGCCTTTGTGTTCTTGTGTTGCTTATCATTTAATTTGCTTTTTCCGACTTCACGAATGACGCATTTGTTTCTTTGTTGTAGTAGAGATGTCTGCTTCAGTGACAGGGCTCGAGGGTTTGGTTAAGACCTTTTTAGAGGATAGTGACGAGGAGAAGACGGACGAGAAGGTCGACGGGAAGTCTGAAGATCCTGTCGAGGAGAAGAAGGATCAGGCCGTGCCCTCTCCCCAAGATACCGCAATGAATTCGGCCGGGGTGCAGGTTTCCCCCACTCCCGAAGAGGCGGCCATTGCCGGACACTCGTCCTCTACCCGCCAAGATGACGATGATGTGGAACTTATTCATACTCCTAAGAGGCGGAGGGCATCTGCCAGCCCGGAAGGAACCTTTATCGTGATGGAGAAAAATTTTGATGCTGGGACTTTCATCGACTCCCACCTGATCCCTGGCATGGAGGAACATTTCCTTGGCATCGACCTGGCGGGGTAGGCGAGGTGGATGTATCGGACGCTGCTCCGTGGGGCCGTGATAGCTCAGAAGGCCGAGTTCAAGTTGTCGGAAATGCAGGCTCTTCGAAGAAAGCTTGAATCTTCTGGTAAGGCGAACAATGACTTCAAGGTGCAAGTCGAGCTGCTTCAGGGGCAGCTGTCCGAGGTGGGGAAAAAGCTCAAGGCTGCTGAGGAGAAAACAGAGTCTACCGAGGAGAAATTGAAGGCTTCCGATGAGACTGTGTCCCATTTAACCGAGCGGGAGATGACCCTAGAGAGCCAGCTGAGTGCCGCGCAGGGTCGGGTGGCAGCCTTGGAGAAGGAACGCGACCAGGCCGTTTCGTCGGCTAAAGCTGCTAAAGCCGAGGTCGACGAGCTTAAGAGGAAGCACAAGGCGACGAAGGAGCAAGGGAAGAATGCGATCTTCATGACCGAGGAGGCTCTGAAGGCTCAGGTGAAGATCGTGGCTCCAGACTTCGATACGTCGGCTATTGGGGTCTTCAAAACGATCCAGCACTGCAAGATTGTTGACACCGAAAATGAACTCTTGTAACTTTGGCTTTTGTATGGGTTTGTTGAATACTTTGTTGCAACTATTAACTTTATACTTTATTGGTCGCCTGGTCGGCTTATTGTTATTGCCTTTATCTTGCTTGGTAGCGTTTGTATTTTGTTACCGTCTTTTTGAGGCGAACTTATTGCTTGTGTATGTTTTGCCGTTCACGTAGGTAACTCGATTGAAACTGTTATGGTCTTATTATCACGGCCGTTCGTTATGGCTATGGTTCAGTTGGCTTCCCGGGGTGATCAATCCCGGGTTGCCGTTTACGAGCGCGATGGTGTGGGATTCGTATTGGGAGATAGTAGATTGGAGGATTCAAATAAGTAAGCATTAGTCGTTAGCTAAACAAATTTATGAACATGGTAGATATTTGATAAAAATAAACCATTGGGAATTAACAATGGGCTATATAGCTTATCAGGCCGCTTGGCCAGTGTGCCTGAGCTACGAATAAAATCTTCTCAGGTTACCTGCATTCCATGTTCTCGGGATTTCCTTGCCGTCGAGCCTTTCCAATTTGTAGGCGCCTTTGCCAAGCACCTCTTTGATTTTGTAAGGACCTTCCCAATTTGTCGCCAGCTTTCCTTCTCCTGGTGTCGGTGGCCCTATGTCGTTGCGTCGCAAGACGAGGTCGTCCTCTTCAAACTCCCTTTTGAGCACTTTGGTGTTGTAGCGCAGCGCCATTCTTTGTTTCAGTGCTACTTCCGACAAGTGAGCTATTTCCCTGGCCTCATTCACTAGGTCCTTCTCAACCGCCTCTTCCACTCCTTTCAGGAGTAATCGCGGGCTTGGCTCGCCGATCTCTACTGGTATCATTGCATCAACTCCGTATGTCAGACGAAAGGGTGTTTCGCCTGTGGAGCTTTTCTCGGTTGTGCAGTAGGACCATAGAACGGAGGCGAGTTCGTCGGCCCATGCCCCCTTTTTACTGTCTAGCCGTTTCTTAAGGCCTAGCAGGATGATTTTGTTTGCAGACTCAACCTGCCCATTCGTCTGGGGATGCTCCACCGAGGAGAACTTCTGTTTTACGCCCAGGCCAGTGAAGAACTCTGTGAATTTCTTGTCGGCGAATTGCGTTCCGTTGTCCGAGATGACGACTTCCGGGATCCCGAACCGCGTTATCACCTGCCTCCACATGAAATTTCTGCAGTTGGTTGACGATATACTAGCCAGTGGTTTAGCCTCTATCCATTTTGTGTAGTAGTCAACGGCGACTATGAGGTATTTGACTTGTCCGGGGCCGACTGGAAAGGGTCCCAATAGGTCGACTCCCCATTGTGCGAAGGGTCGGGAGGACGTCAGTAGTCTCAGCTCGGAAGCCGGCGCTCTGTAGAAGTTGGCGTTCTCTTGACACTTGACGCATTTTCTCACAAATTCGCCGGAGTCTTTCATCATTGATGGCCAGTAATACCCAGCTCGGATTAGCTTCCTTGCTAGGGCTTTGCCCCCGATGTGGTGGCCGCAGCATCCCTCATGAACTTCTCTAAGTACGTAGTCCGTCTGGTCGGGATGCAAGCACTTCAATAGGGGTTGGCTGAGTCCCTTTTTGAATAGTTGTCCCTGTATGATTGCGTATTTGGTTGCCTCCCTCCTCAGTGTTTTGACTGCTCTCTCATCGTCAGGTAGTTTGCCACGTTCCAGGAAATTTGTGATGGGGTCCAACCAGGAGGGGTTTGATTTTGCCAAATGGAAGGCCACCGTTGGCTCTTTTGCCATGCCCTGTATGAGAGACCGGTTGCCCGCTCCCGGCTTCGTGCTTGCTAGTTTAGATAGGAGGTCTGCCCGTGTGTTCCTCTCCCTCGGAACGTGTTGGATCGTGACCTCCTGAAACTGCCTGGTCAATTCTCTAACTTTTTTCAAGTACCTTTGCAGCAGCGGGTCTCTGGCTTGATAGCTTCCGTTCACTTGTGAGGTGACGACCTGTGAGTCGCTGCACACGTCCAGCCTTGTCGCCCCGACTTCCCGGGCTAGAATTAGCCCACCCAAGAGGGCTTCGTATTGCGCTTGGTTGTTTGATACGGGGAATTCGAACTTGGTCGATTGCTCGTATATGACCCCAGCCGGGATCTCTAAAATGACCCCGGCACCCCCAGACGTTTGGTTGGAGGCCTCGTCTACATGGAGCCTCCACCGTGTGCCCGTTTCCTTTTGGGGATCACCTGTTACCTCTACTAAGAAATCTGCCATCGCCTGTGCCTTGATTGCATGTCGGGGCTCGTACTGCAAGTCATATTGGGAGAGCTCGATGGCCCAAGTCATCATCCTTCCAGCCAAATCAGGCTTCTGGAGTACTTGGCGAATTGCTTGGTCCGTTCTCACGATGACACGGTGGCCCTGGAAGTATTGCCTCAGCCTTCGGGAGGAGGTTAGGAGTGCCAGCGCCAGTTTCTCCAGTTTGTTGTATCTCAGCTCTGCTCTTTGTAGCGCCCTGCTCACAAAGTAGATTGGTTGCTGAGCCTTCCCTTCTTCTCGTATCAGCACTGTTGCAAGCGCTTCCTCTGTTATGGCTAGGTAGAGGTAGAGTGGTTCTCCGGTCTTAGGCTTCCCGAGCACCGGAGGTGTTGCTAGGATCTCTTTGAAGCGGTTGAATGCTTCCTCGCATGCAGGAGTCCATTCAAACGCTATCCCCTTTTTCATCAGATTGAAGAAGGGCAGGGCTTTTGCTGCCGATGCGCCGAGAAAACGGGATAACGCAGTCAGCCTTCCTGCCAATCACTGGACGTCTTTGATACAACCCGGGCTCTTCATCTGGAGAATCGCTTGGCATTTCTCAGGGTTGGCTTCTACCCCTCTTTGGGTTATCATGAACCCGAGGAACTTCCCGGCCTCCATGGCGAAGGCGCATTTGAACGGGTTGAGCCTCATGCCGTGTTGTCGGAGGGACGCGAACACGCCCCCCAAGTTGCTTAGGAGGTCGGCAGGCCGTGTGGTTTTCGCGAGGATGTCGTCCACGTAGACTTCCACCGTCTTGCCTATGAGCCCGCAGAATATCTTGTTCATCAGCCTCTGGTATGTGGCGCCAGCTTTTTTTAGGCCAAATGGCATCACCTTGTAACAATAGGTCCCTCCTGGCGTTATGAACGCCGTCTTATCCTCGTCGGGCCGGTGCATCGGAATTTGATTGTACCCGGAGTAGGCATCCATGAAGCTCAGATACCGGTACCCCGCCGCTGCATTGACGAGCGCATCAATGTTGGGGAGGGGATAGCAGTCCTTGGGGCACGCTTTGTTGAGGTCGGAGTAGTCCACACACATTCTCCACCTCCCATTGTGCTTTTTTACTAAAACCACATTCGATAGCCAAGTGGAGTAGTCTAGTTCACGGATGAACCCTGCTTCGAGGAGGCCGGCCGTCTGCCTGGCCACCTCCTCTGCCCTTTCCTGTGACATCTTCCTCCTCTTTTAGGCCACTGGTTGGGTTCCCGGTTTGACGGCCAGGCTGTGCGACATGAGTTGGGGGTCTATCCCCGGCATGTCAAATGGCGTCCAAGCAAACAGATCAGCATTGGCTCTAATCATCTCCATCAGAGGTTCTTTCAATTCATGGGGGAGATTTCTGTTTATGAATGTGAATTTCTCTTCCGCGTCCCCAACTCTGAATTTTTCCAGGTCCCCCTCTGGCTCGGGCCTGGGCTTGTCGTCTATTCTGGCATCCAGGTCGGCGAGGAACACCCCTGATGCCTCTTTGGATTTTTTCCTCAAGGAGAGGCTGGCGTGGTCGCAGGCGACCGCCGTTTCCAACTCTCCTCTAATGGATCCTACGGATCCGTCATCAGTAACAAACTTCATTACGAGCAGCTTCGTATTGATCGCTGCCCCAAGGTCGTTGATGGTTTTCCTCCCCAGGATAATGTTGTAGGCTGTGGAATCCCGCAAAACTACAAAATCGGCCATTACTGTCCTTCGCCTCTGTCCCTGTCCCATGGAGGTCGGGAGGGAGATAATCCCATCGGGTTTGATGAAGTGATCGCCCAACCTTACCACACCGTGCTAGTGGGTCGCTAGGTCGGCGTCACGCAGTCCCAAGGCGTCAAATACGTTGCGGAACATGATGTTTGAGTCTGCCCCTGTATCCACGAGGATTCGTTTGACGAGGCCGGTTCCGACTCTGGCCGTGATGACCATGGGGGGCTTTCCGGGACCTCATCAAACCATTGGTCTTCTGGACTAAAGGAGATGGATGGGAGTCTCTGGGAACTTCTCGCAGGTGAAGAGGAGACTGCCAGAATTTTGGCGTCTTTCTTCTGTACTGATCTCGACCTTGGGGCTGAATTCCTCGCCGTTACTACGTTTACCACTGTGAGTCCGTAGTCGTCTCCCTCTGGTTCTTGGCGTCGTCTTGTCGCCCGGGATCTATCCTCGCCCTCGTGGTCGCGGTTCAGTCTCCTCGGCTCTCTAATGAGGTGGGAGAATTCGGCAAGTTTCCCGTCCCTGATTGCTTGCTCAAGTGCATCCTTCAGGTCGAAACAGTCTTGGGTCTTGTGCCCGTATCCCTTGTGATATTCACAATAAAGGCTTTTGTTCCCCCTGTTCGATCCTTCAGAGGTCGGGGTTTCGACAGTATTCCCTTCTCGGCTATCTGTTGGTAAACTTCCATGATCGGGGTCGTGAGGGGAGTGTAATTAGTGAACTTCCCGACTCGGGGGAATGGCTTTGTTGTCTTGTTCGCACCACCGTCCCTGGCGTGCTCCCTTGTTCTTTCTCCGCTCTCGTGGTGCCGAGTTTGGTTGTGAGAGGACTGCCGTTTGTTGGCAGCCACAACCCGGCTGACTTCTTCATCGTTAATGTACTCCCTCGCTACACACTGGATCTCCTGCATTGTCCAGACTGGTTTCGTAGTAAGATGCTTTCTGAAGTCCTCGTTCAGGAGTCCGTTCGTCAAGCACAAACTTGCTACTGAGTCCGTCAGCCCGTCAATCTCCAAGCATTAGTTGTTGAACCGATCCAGGTATTTCCTGGTCGTCTCGCCGAGTCTTTGAGTCACCCCCAGTAGGTTGATTGGGTGCTTTGCTTTGGCGATCCTGGTCGTGAATTGGGCTAAGAAGGCATGGATGATGTCCGCGAAACCGGTCACCCAGCCCTGCGGGAGGTTATTGAACCACCGTATTGCAGGTCTCGCCAAAGTGACCGAGAAAGCGCGACACCTGACCACGTCTCCCACTCCTTCTAGGTTCATCCTGGCCTCAAAGGCCGTGAGGTGTTCCAGTGGGTCTTGTGTTCCGTCGTACCTCATGTCCGTTGGCTTGTCAAAGTGTTTTGGCAGCTGGACCTCGAGTATGGAACGATGGAATGGGGTCGCTCCCATTATCACGGGTCCCCGGGTTCTCGCCGTTCTTCCTTCGTCGTCTTCCCGACGAGCGTCTTCGTGCCCGCGATCCGTTGTACGCCGCCTCTCCTGCCGGGCATAGATGACGGGGTCATGGCGTCTTCTCGCGCGTCCTCTTTCCCCATCACTTTCGGACTCAGCCTGGGGGCTGAGCATGCGTCTGGAGTGGCTCCTAGAGTGAGAGCGGGAGTGACTTTGTTCTGGGGTGTGCTGATCGTGTTCTCTATCTGCTAGCCGGCGTTCCAAGTCTTGCATTCTGTGGCGCAGCTCTTGCATTATTCTGGCGTGATTGTTGCCAGTTCCCCCGAAGGGGCGTCTCTCGTGAGATTGTGTTGCGTTTCTCGGGGGGGATCTTAGATACTGTCGGGAATCAGTCGCGGCGGCGTCTCCTCCGGGCTCGGCCTCGCGGCCTGTCCCACTTTGGACTAGTACAAAGTCCATGGTCGAGTCCCTACAGACGGCGCCAATGTTCGGTAAGTCGGGTACCGGACGGTTCGGGTTGGTATCCTGGTTGGTGATGGGGGCCTCGTCTGGTCGTGGGTTGCCGGTTAGACGTAGTCGAGGTCCTGAGCACTTCGCGTGGAAAGGGGGGTGTCACCTGCAAATACACTCCGACGCTCTGGTCAGTAAATGTGCAGGCGAAAAAGGGGGGTAGAATGTGCATGTCGTACCTTGGGGGAAGGGTAAAACCTTCCCCTTATATACCGTGTCAGAGGTGGGCCCTGCAAGGACAGGCCCACTTTCTTCGAGGCGTTCTCCTCACAGCTATAGGTGAGCTGTCAGGACGCGTATCCGAATCGGCTGCAAGGCGCCCTGCCCTTGACCGTTTGGGTCGGGTGGTGCCCGGATCGGGCCAACCCGTAGAGGGTTTGGGCCAGGCCGCAACAAAATCGAATTTCGATCTATTATGGACAAAATATACATATTAAATCAAATAATACATAATAAACAAGTATTTAAAAATAAAAATAATTTATGTTAATAAATTGATTGGAGACTAAAATTACACATATATCTTGAATAAAAATTGGTTTCATACATGTTCTACATAGATCTATATAAATCGACTCAGACAAACTCGATTTTTAAGTATTTACATATAAATCGAATACATACATAATAAATAAGTATAAATTAAAATAAAATTTATATTTAGGGTTTATAAATAAAACCGTAGTTTTTTTTTATATATATAAAAGATTATTATTATTACTATTATTATCATTACTTATTCTCCTGGATTTTATATTGTTATTGTTTATTATTACTATAATAGCATTTCATGGCCCAATTTGATTTTTATGTTCAAAAGAGTATTTCTTGGTCCAAACACTATGACCATACCCAAAAAAAGAAAGAAAGAGATTATCTCCCTTGACCATTAATTAATCTCCCAATTATGCATTAATTTATCCTGCAAACATCACTAATTATTTTTGGTAACTGCTCACATGAAGATACCAAAAACATCTTTTTATGATGATTCTTGTTTAAAAAGTGTAGCTTATTTGTTTAACAACACTTTAAATAAAAGTAACACTTTTACTTTAAATAAAAATCAAACCCTACAATCTATCATTCAATGATCAAAATGATGTATATTCACATGATAACAATCATTAAATCTTCATTGGAGTAGCCACCATTATTTTTTTCTAACTACGGATGATTGTCACTCATTTGTTGTACATCAGCCATTGTCCCCGATTGTGGCTAGAGGTGAACTACGCGTCAACAATTTCCTCATGCCACTTCATTTCAGCATGTACTGAAAAAAATTACTTTTAGCACGATAGTATTATCCGACTTTCAAAGAAAAGAACAAGTGGTATTAGGTAATGACACAGAAACTCTTATTGCAGATGTTGGTTATTCATATCTGATTTCTTTGGATAGTAACAAAAGGTTTATTCTTAAATAATTATTAGATTCCCCTGATATATCTCACAGTTTAATTAATGTGTATCAATTTACAGTAGATAATAAATGTTATTTTGAATTTCACCCTAATGCTTGTTATGTGAAATCTCAGGACACCAATCAGATCCTTCTATAAGGGTCATCTAAGCAAGAAGTTTATGAATTTGAACGAGTAGCTATAACTAGATCACCAATCATTACATCTAAACCTCTTGCTTTCATTGTTATCTGTAATACTTTTGATGTTTGGCACAAAAAATTAGGCCATTGTGATTCTAAAATATTTCACTTGTTCTTAATACTTGTAATATTTCTTTTGATAGAACTAGAAATAACAATGATAATAATTCTTCATCCTTATGCAAATTATATTGTATGTCTCAAATGCATGCTTTGCCTTTTCAATTAAACACTTATCAATTTAATCAACCATTGGAAATGGTATATACTGATGTATGGTGTCCCTCTTTTGTCCTTTTTCATCATGGTTTTTTTTTACTATGTATCTTTTCTTGATGCTTAATCATGATATTCGTGCATCTTCCTGCTATCTTCCAAGTCATAAGTCTTTACAGCATTCCAACAATGTAAAATATAGATGGAGAAATATACTGGTTATCACATTAAACAAATACAAACAGATCATGGTCAAAAATATATATCACATTATTTTCAAGATTTTTTAGTTACTAATGGCATTTTTCATAGATATTCATGTACATCAACATAATGGTAGGATAGAAAGAAAACATAGACATATAGTTGAAGTAGGACTATTAATGCTAGCTACTACATGTTTACCACTAAAACACTGGGATGATGCTTTTTTATCTGCTTCTTTTATAATTAATAGATTGCCATCTCATGTTCTCTCTAATAAATCACAATTTAAAATGCTTAATCATCATGCACCAGATTATAATCTACTTGAAATTTTTGGTTGTGGTTGCTATCCCTTGCTAACTCCTTAAACTCATCTAAATTTCAATATATATCTAATTTATGCATTTTTATGGGTTATGCACCTCAACACAAAAGGTATAAATGTATGAATTCCATGGGTAAGATTTTTATTACAAGACATGTTTGATAAGTTGTTGTTTCCTTATAATACTATGTTTCAACAAGTTTATAAACCTCCAACCAAGAATTCAACAATTCAATCTATTTTACCTGTTCCTATCCTCACCTCTAATGAGATCGCTCACACAATTTTCTCATATTCATCCTTATCACAATCCCCACTATCAACACAAGATACACTACGTAATCAAATTTTTTCTTCCTCTACTACCTCATCTGAGACTTCATAGCCAGATAATACCACTCCTACTACACAACCTACTCCCAATTATCCAATTACCACCTATCAATCCCTCCACCAATACTAACACTCACTCTATGATCACTAGATCAAAAATTGGTCCCTTAAAACCCAAAGCACTACAAGCAAGTGCCAAGAAAATTCTAGACCTTGTTAATGAAATACCAACAAGAACTAAATTAGCTCTCACCACTGATCATTGGACAAGAGCAATGCAGGAAGAACTTAGTGCATTACATAAAAACAACACATGGATAGTAGTTGATCCTTCTCCTGGCAGTACCATTATTGGTTATCGCTGGGTTTATTCTATTAAAAAGCATCCTAATGGTACCATTCTAAAATACAAAGCAAGGCTAATAGCTAAAGATTTTCATCAAAGAGAGGGTATTAATTATGATTAAGTGTGCAGTCCCGTCATTAAGGCAACAACAATTAGAATTATTCTGACAACTACAGTTACTAAAGCCTGGACAATTCGACAATTTGACTTCAACAATACTTTTCTTAATGAATAACTTCAAGAGACAGTTTACATGCAGCAACCATGATCCTTCCCTCAAGGTCCATCATATCAGTTTTCAAGTTAAATAAATCTATTTATGGTTTAAAGCATGCCCCGAGGGCTTGGTTTACTAAATTAGCTTCAACTTTGTCACAATTTGACGTCAAGAATACCAGGTCAGATCTTTCCTTGTTTATTCGTTTTACTTCTACCTCTACTATGTATGTTTTAGTTTATGTTGATGATATACTTGTTCCGTGCAATGATAATAATGAAATCACCAAATTGATATCACAATTACATACTTTATTTGCCTTAAAAGACTTAGGAGACTTCAATTTCTTCTTAGGTATTGAGGCTTTTAAGACAGAATCTAGTTCATATATCCTCTCTCAAACCAAATATATCAAAGTATTGCTAGTTAAATCTCATATGCATGAATCACATTCTATGCCAACACCCATGATCACTACTACTAAATTATCTACACATGGTAGTGAAATATATAAGAATCCTACTCAATACAGATCTATTGTTGGTGCATTGCAATATGCAACCTTAATCAGGCCAGATATTACATATGCATTCAATAAAGTTTTACAGTACATGCATAACCCTCTTTTATCCCACTGGAAATGTGTTAGAAGAATCATTCGATACTTGGTAGGTACCATGGATCAAGGGCTCTTTTTTCAACCCAATGCTAATTTTAAATTATTTGCCTTTGCAAATTAAAATTGAGGTTCAGATATGGATGATAGAAGATTAACCACAAGATACTGTGTTTATCTAAGAACCAATCTAATCTCTTAGGCAAGCCAAAAGAAGCACTCAATAAGCAAATCCAGTGCAAAAGTGGAGTTTAAGAGCATAGCTGCTGCTAAAACAGACATTTGATGGGTTTAAATTCTGTTCATAGAACTACACATTCAATGCTCAAGCATTCCAATCTTATACAATGACAATATTAGTGCAGTTATTCTCACTAAAAATCCTATTTTGCACAACAAGACCAAACATTTTGATCTAGACATGCATTCAGTTCGAGAAAAAATAAACCAGCATTAATTAATTGTTGTGCACATCCCAGCAGAAGACCAAGTCATAGATCTTCTCACCAAACCTCTCTGTTATACAAGTTTTCAGAAATTCAGAACCAAACTCAGGGTCTTACCTAAAACGCCATGAGTTTGCCATGAGGGTGTTGAGAATAAGAAGGATATAAAGAACATTACGTAGCTAGCAAGATAATCAAGATTACTCTTCTCTATTTTGTTATATAGTTACTGATGTAGAATTCTATTAGTTCTGCTATGGTATTAGTTAGTACCAGTGTTGTATAGAGATCAGATGCATGTCATTATTAGAATAGTTTATTCATTCACATTCATTACAATAAATACAATTCAACTATAGTTCTCTCACTTCTCTACAACTACTGCATAATTGCTTCTGCTCAACGTGTTGTATGTTCTCATAGGCAACTATCTATGAATTATGATAGCAATAAAGAAAAATCTATAGTCAAAACTATCATAATAGAAATCTAAAGATTATTATCAACATGGATGACTAATAATAAAATCTTCATGGCAATCATCTGAATAGGAATAGAAGACAAATTTAAAATAAAAAAACCATGTAACAATTAACTCATGTTTTATTTATAATAGTGTCTATATATGTCACTTGGAGTTAAAATGGTACCATTTCATTATAACTCATTGTTATTGTGTTTTACATCTAATTTAAAAACTCTTCTTAAAAGAAATGAATTTGAAATCATAAATTTAATTCAAACTATTTTTCACAACTTTTTTTTATATTTTATTTTCTACGACTTTCTTTTCTGTCACTCTCCATTATTCCATTTTAACATTAAGACTGAAATTTCTCTAGATTATTTTTTTCTTTCCTATTTTAGGTCCACTAATTTCCGCATCATTCTTATGGAAAAATAAAATGAGGCCCACATGAGATAAAATATTTTTTGCCCTTACATTTACATTATTGACCTTTTAGTAACTTGGTCGCATTTATTATCTGTTATGTAAATTTCAAAAGATGCTCTTCACAACCATGTGCCATATTACCACTGGCTGATTAAACAGAAGTCACCTTTAGCCACCGTAAGTATGGCCATCACAGAACTCATTGAATATGAGAGTCATGAAAGATGGAAAAATAGGCAAGTAACCGGAAGAAATAAAGAGAAAATTACAGAAACATGAGACTGAAATAAATGATGAAAGGCAAGACTTTGGGAGGATTAGAGAGTATAATAAGATGATGGACACAAAATATGAAATGCAAACGATGATGTATTGTGAGAAAGAAGAGCATGATAGAAGGATACATTACTTAGACATACAACACATAGAAAACTCAATAAAAAATCCTTTTCTTTTACAAAATAATTTTTGGATGATAGAATATTTGAGGAGGTGATCTAGAAAACTCGAATGAGATCTTAATTTGGCCAAAAACTAAAATATGAAAAAGGGAAAGAAAATATAGGCAATGAGAATTAGGGGAATAAGAATAGTAAATCTTCATTTGGTCCGCAATACTCACTAGACTTTGAAAAAGTAATACAAAAAAATCTTTCTCAGAAAAACAAGACCAGGATGGGGAGGAAGCTTGGATCAAGTGGCTGTAAGGATAATAAAGAAAGATCAAAGGGTACTGTAAGAAAAAGGAAAAGAAGAGAGTGTAAAAAAGATATAAGAGAAAGAAGTAAATCAGCAAAGAAAAAAAGATCTCCTGTGAGTCTCCATAAAAGAAGAAAGGGAAAGGTCAGAGAAGAAAACACAGTATAGACGAGTCCAAGAAGAAGGGGAGACAAACTATATCGAAGCCAAAAGCTATTAGCGAAAGCGAAGCTAAAGACACTAAAGAAGAAGTGATAAGGACGTGGAGAGTGCACTCTCAACTGATGTTGAAATGTAATGAGGAAGAAGCAATAATGGACTATATCAAGAAAGCATTGACAGAAACAAAGAAGCAATAAGAGATAAGCATAAGAATAAGAAGACGTGGAAGGAAGAGTGGGTCCTTAAAACAGGTCCAATAACTGCTGCGCTAGTAAAAAGGGTGGATGGTATGGTCCAATTTGGCTTGAGGAATGGAGAATGATTGTGTATGATATCAGTTGTAATTAGGGGTGTGCATTAGGGGTGGCAAAACGGGTCGAGCCCGTCGGGCCGATCCGCTAAACCCGCTAAAAAAGGCGGATCGGGCTAGGATTTGGAGCCCGCCAAATTAAAAAAATCCGCCAAACCCGCACCGCCAAATTTTCGGGTGACCCGAGCTATGGCCCGGACCCAATCTGAAATAATGACCGGGTCTACTTTTGAGACCCATACCCGGCCCTAGACCCGATGAAATCACATCAAATTAGCCCCTAAAGTGTTCGGGACCGGGCCGGGCCATGCACACCCCTAGTTGTAATAGAGCTTACTCGTGTTGATCAGGTGTTGGTTATGTTTATTTATGTTTGCTTTCTATGAGACCAAAATCTTTGCTCCTCGATGGCGATGTCGTAGGAAAATAACTGATTGTTAGGTTGGTTTAAATGGTAATTAGGGGTTGTTCTTTTTGTTTGATTATGTTTAGTTTGGCATAGGCATGAAAAAGTGCTCTAGATTGTTTTTGCAGTGGAGGAGTTATGTTCTTTTGGTGTTAATATTTAGAAATGTAGGTGTTATTTAGGTCTTTTGGTGTTGAAATTTTTAGTTTGGTTTTTGCTTTGTTATAGTTTTGAACCTTTGTCCTTCTCCCACTATTTAGGTGGTCAATAGTTACTCTAATTTATCTAAAAAAATGGTATCATATTGTGATATGGTTGAAAATAATAACTAATCCTGATAACTATTATGATCAACAATATCCAACTTGTAAACAAGTTCTAGTCGTGTACAAAGTGTAAGCATGAAACAATTAAAAAAAATAAAAGAGTTGCATGATTGGATGTCTTCTTTTCACCACAAGAATAATATAAATAAGTGGTCTAGTTTTAAATTTATGTATGACATTTTAATTAAGAGTTATGAGGCATAGTTAGAGTTGTTGAGAGTAAAATTTGTAAGGTTCTATTTTGAGTATTGTGATTCCACATTTATTTTGTGTACTAATTTTTTAGTTATTCTTTTTTTTTTTAGAAATGATTGGTTTTGTACTTTTAGTATCTTTTCTTTATATTTAAGTTGAGTGTTTACATGATTTAATTTAGTATTTAGGTAAAATTATGTTACGGCCCAACCCAAACGACATGCTGGGGACCAATCCACAAGCTACTCGACCCGAACGGGCGGGCACGAGACGTTCGAGAACCGACCTGAACACGCGTCCTTTACAGCTCACCGCTACACCTGTATTGGGAAATTTCGAGGAAGGTGGGTCTGTTCTCGCGAGACCCACTCTTGACAGGGTATATATGGGGAGGGTCCTACCCGTCTCCCCAAGGTACGTCACACACTATTCTACCACTTTCTCACCTGCACACCTGACTGACTTGAGCGTCGGAGTGTCTTTGCAGGTGACACCCCTCCCTTGCGAGAAGCTCGGAACATCGCCCGTCATCACCACCCAACCCCCTGGTCCCTTACCAGTCGAGAGCTCCGCTCACCCGAGAAACGTCCTTGATCCGTCCGGTACTCGACCAACCGAACATTGGCGCCGTCTGTGGGGACCGAATAGATGGACTTCGTATTGGTCCCTGGGGAGCTAGGGAACGCAACCAAACCAAGGGGGGACGCCTCCGTGGCTTCCTCACGTGAACGCACGAGGTCCCCCCCGCGACAAGCCGAGCAATCCTCGCGATCCCAGGAGAGACGCCCTTTTGGGGGAACAGGCAGTGATAGTACCAGGATAATGCAGGAACTGAGACACAGGGTACAGAACCTGGAGCGCGACCTAAAACGTGAGCTCGCGAACCGCGGGCAACGTCGGCAAACCCCCGAGCCCGACCACTCGCGGTCCCCTCGGCAAAGAAGTCGTTCCAGGGGCACGCCGAGCCCCTGATCGGAATCGGATAGCCCTCGGGAGAACAGAGGGACGCTGAGAAGGCGACGCGATCCCTTGATATACGCGAGATCTTCGAGGAAAGGAGCTACCGTGAACAATCAGGAAAAAGAACGCGACGAAGAAAGGGCTAGAACAACCCGGCGTCCCGTGATCATGGGAGCAACCCCTTTCCATCACTCAGTCCTCGAGGTGTGGCTGCCAAAACACTTTGATAAGGCAACGGACATGAGGTATGATGGAACCCAAGATCCGCAAGAGCACCTAACGGCCTTTGAGGCCAGGATGAACTTGGAAGGAGTTGGCGACGAGGTGAGATGTCGCGCCTTCCCGGTCACTTTGGCAGGACCTGCAATCCGGTGGTTCAACAACCTCCCGCAGGGTTCCGTGGCCAAGTTTTCCGACATCAGCCGCGCCTTCTTGGCCCAGTTCACCACCCGCATCGCAAAGGCGAAACACCCGATCAACCTGCTCGGGGTGACGCAAAGATCCGGCGAACCGACTAGAAAATACATAGACAGGTTCAACGACGAGTGTTTGGAGATAGACGGTCTAACCGACTTGGTGGCCAGTTTATGTTTGATAAATGGACTCCGAAACGAGGATTTCAGGAAACATCTTACCACCAAGCCTGTGTGGACGATGCAAGAAATCCAAGACGTCGCGAGGGAATACATCAATGACGAAGAAGTCAGTTAGGTGGTGGCGGCCAATAAACGTCAGCCCGCCTACAACCAAGCTCGTCAACACGATAGCAGGGAAAGACTGAAGGAGCACCCCAAAGACGGAGTGCCGGCCAAGACCTTCAAGCCGTTCCCCCGAGTTGGAAAGTTCACCAACTATACCCCCCTCGCAGTCCCTATTGTGGAAGTCTACCAGCAGATAGCCGAGAAGGGAATTTTGTCGAAACCCCGACCTCTGAAGGACAGAACAGGAGGAAACAAGAATCTATATTGTGATTATCACAAGGGCTATAGACACAAAACACAGGATTCTTTTGACCTAAAGGACGCGCTGGAGCAAGCGATCCGAGATGGAAAGTTAAGCGAGTTCTCCCACCTCATCAGGGAGCCGAGAAGACGAGATCGCGACCGAGATGCAGAGGACAAGAGTCGCCCGGTAAAGCGACGCCAAGAGCCCGGCCTCACGATAGTAAACGTAGTGATCGAAAGGGATGCGGCTCCAAGATCGAAATCGGCGCATAAGAAGGACGCCAAAGTTCTGGCGGTCTCGTCATCCCACCCTGCGCCAAACTTCAAGAAGACTCCGTCCATATCATTCGGTCCAGGGGACCAATGGTTTGACGAAGCCATGGAAAACCCCCCAATGGTCATCACGGCCAAGGTAGGAATCGGCCTGATTAAGCGAATTCTCGTAGACACCGGCGCCGACTTGAATATCATGTTCCGCAACGTTTTCGATGCTTTGGGTCTCCGAGATGCCGATCTAAGGACTCACCAGCACGGGGTAGTAGGGCTGAGCGACCACTTTATCAAGCCTGATGGAATAATCTCTCTACCAGTATCCATAGGACTGGGACAGGGGAAAAGGTCGGTAATGGCGGAGTTCGTAGTCCTGCGAGACTCCATGGCCTACAACGTCATCCTAGGAAGAAAGACCATCAACGACCTCAGAGCAGTAATTAGTACAAAGATGTTGATAATGAAGTTCATCGCTGATGACGGATCAGTGGGATCCATCAAGGGAGACCTGGAAACGGCAGTCGCATGCGACAATGCCAGTCTCTCCTTGAGAAAGATATCCAAAGAGGCATCAGGAGTATTCCTAGCCAACCTGGACGCTAGGGTCGACGACAAACCCAGACCCGAGCCAGAAGGAAATCTGGAAAAGTTCAGGGTCAGCGACTCGGAAGAGAAGTTCACCTTCGTGAACAGGAACCTCCCCTATGACCTGAAAGAACCTCTGATGGAGATGATTAGGGCTAACGGCGACCTATTTGCCTGGACGCCAGCCGACATGCCGGGGATAGATCCCTAGCTCATGTCACACTACCTGGCCGTCAAGAAGGAAGCCAAGCCGATGGCTCAGAGGAGACGGAAAATGTCACAAGAAAGGGCAGAGGAGGTGGCCAGGGAAACGGCTAGCCTCCTCGAAGCCGGATTCATCTGGGAACTCGACTACTCAACTTGGCTGTCGAACGTAGTTCTAGTTAGAAAGCACAATGGAAAATGGAGGATGTGCATGGATTACTCTGATCTTAACAAAGCATGTCTCAAAGATTGCTATCCCCTCCCCAATATAGATGTGCTCGTCGATGCGGCAGCGGGATATCGGTATCTGAGCTTTATGGATGCTTACTCTGGCTACAATCAGATACCGATGCACCGGCCCGACGAGGAGAAAACGGCATTCATAACGCCAGGGGGGACATTCTGCTACAAGGTAATGCCGTTCGGACTAAAGAACGCAGGGGCTACCTACCAAAGGTTGATGAACAAGATATTCAACGACCTCATAGGCAAAACGGTGGAAGTATATGTGGACGATATCCTAGTAAAGACCACCCGACCTGAGGACCTCATAATCGATCTGGGGAATGTATTTACCTCCCTCCGGCAACACGGCATGAGGCTCAACCCGCTTAAGTGTGCCTTTGCCATGGAAGCGGGAAAAATTCTTGGGGTTTATGTTAACCCAAAGAGGGGTGGAGCCCAACCCGGAAAAGTGTGAAGCAATACTCCAGATGAAGATCCCAGGGTGCATCAAAGACGTCCAGAGGTTGGCAGGAAGGCTCACTGCGCTTTCCCGATTCCTCGAGGCGTCAACTGCTAAGGCACTACCATTCTTCAACTTGATGAAGAAGGGGATAGCGTTCAAATGGACACCGGCGTGCGAAGAGGCGTTCAAGCATTTCAAGGAGGTACTCGCAACACCACCTGTCCTCGGGAAGCCCAAGAACGGCGAACCGCTATACTTGATGATAAACCGCTATTTTATGGTCCAACTTGTGCTAAATTGAGTGGTTTCTATCAAGTCTTTACCCACTTATTCATATAAATTGCATGGTTTTACAATTGCCTTCCTGATTTAATACTATGATTGAAAACTTGCTTCCAGAGCCTTTAATTTGTTAGATTATAATTCTTCTCTATACCATTCGATGCTGTGATCTGTGTGTTAAGTGTTTTCAGGCTTTATAGGGCATGAATGGCTTGGAATGTGGAAAGGAAGCTTGCAAAAATGGAAGGAACACAAAGAAACAATGGAGCTGACCAGCGAGACGTGATGCGGACGCATGGCTCACGCATGCGCGTGATCCGGAGCATTCCCTAGTGACGCGCACGCGCACTTGACGCGCGCGCGTGAATAGCACAAAAGAAAAGCGACGCGTACGCGTGACTGACGCGTACGCGTGATAAGGAATATCACCAAACGACGCGCACGCGTGACCCACGCGTACGCGTGATATGCGCGACATACAGCAGTTGCAGAAAATTGTCTCCAGCGATTTCTGGGCTCCTTTTGGCCCAGTTCCAGGCCCAGAAAACACAGATTAGAGGCTGAGAGTGAAGCAAAATGAAGGGGGAGAACATTCATACAATCATTAAAATAATTTTAGGTTTAGATGTAGCCCTCTTTCTAGGTTTTAGGATTTAGGATTTAGGATTTCTCTAAGTTTTAGATCTATTTTCTCCTCAACTGCAGGTTCAATGTTCTTTGACTTAATTCTCTTATACTCTTATTGACTCTAATACTTTGGTTTATACATTCCTTTTGTTGATTTCTCTATTTAATACAATTTGAGATATTTCATATTTAAGATTGCTCTTTTTTATCTATGTTATTGATACTTGCGATTGATTGTGTGGATCTTATTATCTCTTATTGCCTTTCTACTATTTTGTGTTGTGTCTTCCAAGTGTTTGATGAAATGCTTGGGAGAGTTTTAAGTTAGATTTTCTCCTCTTGGCTTTGATTGAGTAATTGGTGACGCTTGAGTTATCAAACTCCTTAGTTGATTGACAATTGAAGGTTGCTAATTGATTTGGATTCCACTAAAGCTAGTCTTTCCATAGGAGTTGACTAGGACTTGAGGAATCAAATTGATTCATACACTTGACTTTCCTTCACAATTAGAGGGTTAACTAAGTGGTTGCAACTAACGATTCTCATCACTATTGAGGACGATAACAAGGATAGGACTTCTAATTTTCATTCCTTGCCAAGAGCTTTTATAATTATTAGTTCGTTTCCTTTGCAATTCACTCTTCTTATCTCTTATTCACAAAACCCCAAATTATACCTGTGCATAACCAATAATAAGAACACCTCCCTACAATTCCTTGAGAGACGACCCGAGGTTTAAATACTTCGGTTATTGATTTATTAGGGGTTTGTTACTTGTGACAACTAAAAATTTTGCACGAAGGGATTCTTGTTGGTTTAGAAACTATACTTGCAATGATGATTTATTTTGAAATTCTTTATCAACAAAAGTCTCGCTCGTCAAAATGGCGCCGTTGCCGGGGAATTGCAAACGTGCGCCTTATTATTGGTTATTGTAAATATTTACTTTTTACTTGTTTGCTAGTCTTTGTTAGTTTAGAACTTAGTTGCTTATTTTTATTAGTTTTTGTTTTTCTTTTCTACTATGACTTCTCACCCCTCTGGCTATGAGCGTGGTTATAATTATGTTACAGGAAGAGGAGATTATAGTGCCAACATGCACCATGGTTGGAACAATCAAGGATGGAATGTGCCACAAGGATTTGATCAACCCTCTTGGCAACAACCCCCTCCAATGTACTACAAGCAACAACCATTCCATGATGCATACCAAGACAATGGTTATGGTGGACCGTCTCGTGACAATCAACACCTACCACAACACGTCTATGAACCCCCTCTCCAAAGTAGCTTTTAACCACCGCACTCGCAAGCCCCTTTTCACCAAGCACCTCCATATCGACCTAACCCATATCACCAATCACCCAGATTCTAATGCAATCACTCACAAAGACCACCACCTCCATATGTATCTTGTCCATACCCATCGGCCCAAAAGTCACATGAACCTAATTGTGTTATCCGGAAGGGACAAGAGTCGGAGGATCGTCTCAAGGAGACAGTGGACCGACTTCATGCAACCATTCAACAGCTGGGGCAAGTGGTAATTCAATTAAACTCTCGATGTCTGGACACTCAAGAAGCCCCCATGCCCTCATATGGAAAATCTAATGAGAAACGCAACATGATGGAGACACCAGAGATCCCGGTGGACCGTGAGGAGCATGACTTTGTGTTGGAAGAATTGGAAGAAGCTATGCCTCCCAAGGAGGAGGAAGAAGTGGTTGAGGACCTAGGTGATGCCGAACCTCCATGGGAATTTAGAGATGTGGAACATTCACCTGATAAACCTGAAATTGATGTTGAAGAGGATAGTGCACAACCTCCGAGACATGCTCTTTATGAAGAACTGGATGGAATAGACCAAGCAACAAAATTTCCTTGATGATGATGATCAAGCATTAAGCCCCCCTCATGACAACTCTGTATCCGCATTTGAACCCTTTGAGTTTGAAGAACCTTCCTCAAGTGAATTTGAATTCAATATAGAGGTAGATTTCTCTCAACCTCTAACCTATGACCTGAGCGACGATGAAGAGTCTGAAGAATTTGGTGAGGGTGCAGATGAAGTTGAAGAAGTTTGCAAAGAGGTAGAAGAACTCCAAGATGAGCATCATAAAGCAGAGCTTGCACAATCATTAGAAACACGTATCCCTAAGCCATTACCATCCAATACGATATTCAAGTGTGTAAAGTCCCTATCCTCGACCTTTGCTTTCCCACTTGAATACGGTTTGCTTGAGACGGATGGACAACTCCGAGCCCTTTGTGGCTTTAAGAGTAATGATTGGCAAAATAAGACTAGGTTTAGTACGGTTACAAGTTTCAAGTTGGGACACAAAGGTTGGTGCAGAGCTCGAATGCATGGTTCTAGAAGGCTGTTTGGACATTCTAGTGATTATTCAATTCTCTTGCCACCCGGTTGGAATAATAAAGATCAATGCAAAGATGGGTGCAAAAGCAAGGTTTGGGATCCCGGAATTCAATCTGGCATTCCACATTTTTGGGGTCTTGTTGCTCGCTTCAACTTGCTTAAAGACGTTATGCGTCTGATTTGGGACCCCGGAGGTTACTGGAGGTACAAACATTGGTGGAGATTCCTGGACGAGTTCAAGCATAAGCCACCATGACAGGGAGCTCATCCAATGTCTAACTTAAGGACAATAACTAAAAGTGCTAGGTGGTAGACAACCCACCATGGTATGATCATCCCTTTTCACCTTCAGTTTTATTTTATTTCATGCTTACTCGTCAAAATTTAGAAATCATAACTCATGCATCATCACCTGCATTGCATTCTGCATACTTCATATATAAAAAAAAGCCATCCACGCGTGCGCGTAGGCACGCGTGGGCGTCGAAACCAAATCGACGCTTCCATCCAACGACCAGAAAGTTGTGATGGAATTGTGCGGCTGGTGTGCTAGAAGCACAATTCGAGCCACGTGTACGCGTCCCTGAAGCGTACGCATCACTTCCATTATTAGCACACCACGCGTACGCGTCCCTGAAGTGTACGCGTCACTTCCATTATTAGCACATCACGCGGGGGCGTGCGACGCGCACACGTAAAATGAAGAATTTTGTTCCCTTCGAAGAAGACAGAGGGTTATGTGAAAACGACGCTGGAACTGTGCGTTTAGCACAATTTCAGCCGACGCGTACGCATGCTTCACGCTTACGCGTCATTTTCATTTATCCCTTTTTACGCGTTCGCGTCCATGACGCGTACGTGTCAATGCATTTTTGCTTGATCCACGCGCACGCGTGATCCACGCATACGCGTGGATTAGATTTCATTAACCTCGCGAGAACCCTATCCTCCCTCGCGTCACCACTCTCTTCCTCTCTTCTCCAACGTCCCCTTCCCTCCCTCCAAAAATTCAAACCACCGCGACCACCACCATCAAAACCCATCGCCGCCGCCCCTGCATCACCACCATTGAAGCCCTGCCGCCGTCGAGTCGCCGCCGTCACTGGGTAGCACCACCACTCCCCTTCCTTCTTCCCTTCTCCTTCTCTCTCTCTCTCTCTGCCCGTTTCACACCCCGCCACCCCACGTCGTCGCGGTAGCCATTGCGCCGTTGAGCCACCACCACCTCTCAGGCTGGCAGTACCGTGCACCACCTTTCTTCCCCTTTCTGTTTCCAATTTTGTTTCTGCTTTCACTAGGTTTCACTGCTTCCATCTCTGCATCTTAGCTTCACTCTTCTGTTCATTCAAGTTAGTTCGTTGAAGTTAAATTCTGTTAGCATTAGGATAGTTAGAGATGCATGTTCTTAGTGGATTTTAGGTGGTTAGGTAGTTAGGATGTGGTTAGTAGATTTAGGTCTGATAATTGCGCCGTTCTTGCTGCTTGATTTATCTGTTTTGAAATTACTTTGCTGCTGATGCTACCAATATGTTGTTTCACTACTGTTTAATGCTGCTTTGCTTAGTGCCATCATTCCACTTGAGCCGTATTTACTGCTGCAGATTGGTATTGTTGCTCTGTGTATATCTTGTTACTACCATGATGAATTGTGATTCACATGCATTATTTTACTGTTGCCTTGCTACATCAATTTATGTTTTCTGCTTGATGACGCCTGAACCATATGAATTAGTTGATTGTTTGCTTGTTCGATGCTATCTGGTTCATATGTATAATCTTTCTGCTGCTATTTATTACTCGGGAACGTCCAATTTATAGCCGGCATGCTGCCAAAATTTTTTTTGAAAAATATAATGTTAATGAACTTGCAACTTAGGAATTGAGCTTGACACTTTTGGACTTGAAACTTATTTGACTCTTACCAAAGTCAATTCATAAGTCACTTGGTTAGCTTCCGCCTTATTTTGGTACCCTCTCATGCACATTCATCATTGCTAAAATCACACACCTAATTGACGTAATTCTGAGTTAATGAGAACCTCGTTAATCAATTTTTTGCTGCATTAGTGCCATGGTTTACCCCTGATTGCTCCTTGCTCAAATAAAGCATGCTGCTTATGCTGAATTGATTATTACATCATTGCTTATCACTGCTTGATTAACTCAATTGATAGATTCTTATAAATTTACCCATTCTGTTCTGCTTTATAATGCCTAAACCGTATGAATTGCCTTGTTCTTCATGCTATTTGCCAAATTGCTGAACTTCATATGAGTTTTGCTGCTTGTTTGATTTTCCGGGAATGTCCATTTTACTGCCGGAATGCTGCCCAAATTTTCCTAAAAATTGTTTTACTTAACTTCCACTCATGAATTGCCTTTGGTGCTTTTGAATTTGTGACTTATCTGACTTTAAACCAAAGCAAAATTCATGAGATGCTGGGCTAGCATTCCCATTCCGTTTGGTTCCCTTCTTGATTGACGTGCAGTGTTGATGATTGTATTCCTCTTTGTGCTTCTTTCATTACATGTTTTATCATCAATAATCTGCTCTGTATGCTTGAATGTGAGTTTGCTTGTTTCTAAACTTTTGAACTTTTCTTAATTAGAAATTACATTACCATGCCACTAATCCTAACCCACTTCTCTGACTTTTAACTGAATTGACATTTTCACTTTTCTTTTTCATTTCCACCTTTTCTCAAACTAACTCTTTTGATCCCTTTCTTGGCATGTTAATTGTTATTTCTTAGCCAACAAGCATTATGTACTTCACTGTTTAAACTCTTGGATTGTAATTTCTGATTGATTTCTTTGGATCCTAAATTTCTTTCAGTCTAAGATTTTACCACTTCATGACTCACTTCTTGCTTTGGCTTTCATTCCTCTTTTTCCTATCCACTGCATATAATGCTTGCATATTATCTGTTTCTCTGTTTCCTTGCTTTAATTTGATAAATTGTATCCTGGAATTTCTGTTTTTAGGATGTCTAATCCGCAAGGAAAGGGTAAGGCCAAGGTCACCACCGGAAAGAGGAAGCGAGGCCAGTCATCCGTTTCTCTGACGGATATCCTTTCTGATGATTCTTGGAAGGAGAAGAACTTTAGCCCCCAAGAAAAAGCTGATCAGGCTATGCAAGCCAATGACCCGATCAAATTTGTAAACCTCAACTGTGAACTCAAATTCCCAGTCTTTGCAGAAAAGAGGCATCTACATTTGGAAAGGACCCTCAAAATACCTGATGAATTAAAGCAGTACACTGAAGAGCAAATCAAACAGTGGGGTTGGGTATTTTTAGAGAGGAATCTGACAGAGGTAAACGCATCATGGGTCCGTGAATTTTACTGCAATTACTATAAGACGACCTTTGATGCTGTTCAGCTTAGAGGAAAGCAGATATTGGTCACTGAGGAGGCGATTGAGGATATCCTCCATTTCCAGCCTAAACTCGATGGTCCAGATGGTTATCAAAAGGCTGTTGAATCCATTAATACCATGAGTTTTGATTGGGATGCGGTCCGATGTACCATAGCCATTGATCCTGCTGCTCCATGGGCTATGGGAAAATCGACGGTCACTCCTAGAGGTATTAAGATCATTTATCTTAATGATGAGGCTAGGCTATGGCAACAGATACTGAGCAATTATGTTATGCCTAGCACTCACAAGTCCGAGGTGCCAGCTGCTATGATCATACTCACTTGGTGTGTTATAGAAGGAAAGGAACTATACCTTCCACGGTTTATCAGGCAGTATATGGCCAGAGTGCATGTTCGAGGCACCCTCTCATTTCCGTATCTGATCACCCAGATGGCTCGCCGAGCTGCAGTACCTTGGGAGCCAGAGGATCAGAGACCACCAGCTGCCGATTGCAGGAAGATCATACCACACGACAAGCGGTTCGGTCCTCTAGGCCACAGAGTACCTGCCATTACCGCCCCTACTGACGCCGCCACATCCTCCGCAGCACCTTCAGCCTCTACAGCCCCATCTTCTCCTGCAGCACCATCACTCGCCTCTCAACCTATCTACCATTTGGTGCACCGCCTCTTTAGGCACCTTGATCAGATGGAGCGTCGCAATAAGCGACGCTATGAGCATCTGAAGTTGATGATCAGGTCAGGACACACTGACATCCCCTCTGAACCTGACACACCATCGGAGCATTCTGAGGAGGAAGAGGATGAGCAGGAGGCAGAGGCTCAGCCAGAGGACCAGGAGCAGGCCCAGCCTGAGGAGCCTCAGCCTGAGCAGCTTGCATAACCAGAGCCTTAGGCACCAGCTCAGCCACCACAACCTGAGCCACTAGCACATACAGAGCCAGCAGCACACCCGTCAGCAGACGACGACTCCTCACACCCAGCTTGATTGAGCATCGAGGACGATGCTTTTATATAAGTGTGGGGAGGTCGCCATCTCTGGCGTTTGATTATATTTTGGTGAACCATTTCAGACCCGTTTTATCCTATTTTTCTTTATTTTATTTTATTTTTCTCTTGGTATTTGGACATTTCTACCTTATTGTACTCTTATTTATTTTTACTTTGTTGCATTTTACACTTTGAGCTATATATATATATTAGTTGTGATATGGAAAAATGTAGATTATTAAGTTTGGTTTAGCGCTTTACATATGAGCATTTGGTATGATTGAAAATAGGGATAAACTAAAATATTTTGGTTTTTCATATTCACAACATCTCATTTAGTATATATATAATAATAGATGTTGGTCAATTGATGAATTTTCAAGAAATATATCCTTTTCTTAGAACAGGCAATCATAAATTCATTCACATTGACTTGAGTTAAAACTTCTTAGTAATTTGCATGACATGTATATGTAGTGGAACATGGTTATGAGCTAAGAACACACAATCCGTGAGTTTTGAGCTTAATTACATGGTTACATTATTTAACCATAACATTTTATTCTTGTGTGTTTTCTTCTCCATGATTGTATTCTATAATTTGTTCCATTCTATATGTCCATTATTTAGTGTATTTTCATGTTTACATATGATTGAGGCCATTAATTGTTATTAGCTCACTTATCCCAAATAGCCTACCACTTCAACTACCCTTGTTTGCCACTTTGAGCCTTTTAATCCCCATTTGTTCTGTACTTTACCACATCATTAGCCTTAAGCGGAAAAACAATTGATTATCCCATTGAATCTTTGGTTAGCTTAAGATAGAGATTGCGTGCCAACTAAGTGTGGGAAAATTGTGGGAACTTGGGTTGATAAGAGAATGTTAAGTTTTATTGACAAGTTATTGGGATTTTGGGTGCTTACCAATGTGAAACCAGAAAAACCATATGCATTGATATTTTGTGTTTGCATTCAAAAAAAAAAAAGAGTTTTAAGTTTAATAAATAGGGGATAAAATTACCCCAATGCTAAGTTTAATAAAAGATCAATGCATATATGGTGAAATTAAAAGAAAATTTGGTACATGAATATGTGAAATATACAAGAATGGGAATCTTGGGTAGCTAGGCATGATTTTAGAATTACATAAAGTGTGTGTGTTAGGTGAAAGCTTAGGGTAATCAAAGATTCATATTATAGCTCACTTGGCCATACATATATCCTCACCCTTACCTTAGCCCCATTACAACCTTGAAAAGACCTCATGATGTCTGCATTTGTACACTAAATTTTTGTTGATTGGTTAGATGAAGAACAAGTTTTAGAAAGCATGATTGGAGGAGATTTGAGTTGTTTAACCCCAAACACTTGAGTGATTAGAGTGCATATACGATTCCAGTGAGGGTTCGACTGCTCATTCCATTCTGTCCACATTTGACCATTGTTTGTCTTGCAAGTTTGTGAACTCTTCTGATTAACTCAACTCAATTGTGAAAGTGTTTTGATATGAATTGGCCCTTGATTGTGCATACCTATGATTTCTTAGAAATTTGACTAATTTTGACCACATGTATGCTTATATATATATAGAGAGAAATAGTAATTAGAATAGCATGATGCATGTAGGTAGCTCACATCTAGATAGACTGCATTGCATTTCATACATCCTACCATTTTGCCTTCACTCCTTAATAGCTTCTCCTAAGTTTAGCATGAGGACATGCTAATGTTTAAGTGTGGGGAGGTTGATAAACCGATATTTTATGGTCCAACTTGTGCTCAATTGAGTGGTTTCTATCAAGTCTTTATCCACTTATTCATATAAATTGCATGGTTTTACAATTGCCTTCCTGATTTAATACTATGATTGAAAACTTGCTTCCAGAGCCTTTAATTTGTTAGATTATAATCCTTCTCTATACCATTCGATGCCGTGATCTATGTGTTAAGTGTTTTCAGGCTTTATAGGGCATGAATGGCTTGGAATGTGGAAAGGAAGCTTGCAAAAATGGAAGGAATACAAAGAAACAATGGAGCTGACCAGCGAGATGTGACGCGCACGCATGGCTCACACATGCGCGTGATCCGGAGCATTCCCTAGTGACGCGCGCACGTGAATAGCGCAAAAGAGAAGCGACGCGTACGCGTGACTGACGCGTACGCGTGATAAAGAATTTCACCAAATGACGCGCACGCGTGACCCACGCGTACGCGTGATATGCGCGACATACAGCAGTTGCAGAAAATCATCCCCAGCAATTTTTGGGCTCCTTTTGGCCCAGTTTCAGGCCCAGAAAACACATATTAGAGACTGGGAGTGAAGCAGAATGAAGGGGGAGAACATTCATACAATCATTAAAATAATTTTAGGTTTAGATGTAGTTTTAGAGGGAGAGGCTCTCTCTCCTCTCTCTAGGTTTTAGGATTTAGGATTTAGGATTTCTCTTAATTTTAGATATATTTTCTCCTCAACTCCAGGTTCAATGTTCTTTGACTTAATTCTCTTCTACTCTTATTGACTCTAATACTTTGGTTTATACATTCCTTTTGTTGATTTCTCTATTTAATACAATTTGAGGTATTTCATATTTAAGATTGCTCTTTTTGATCTATGTTTTTGATACTTGCGATTGATTGTGTGGATCTTATTATCTCTTATTGCCTTTCTACTATTTTGTGTTATGTGTTCCAAGTGTTTGATGAAATGCTTGGGAGAGTTTTAAGTTAGATTTTCTCCTCTTGGCTTTGGTTGAGTAATTGGTGACGCTTGAGTTATCAAACTCCTTAGTTGATTGACAATTGAAGGTTGCTAATTGATTTGGATTCCACTAAAGCTAGTCTTTCCATAGGAGTTGACTAGGACTTGAGGAATCAAATTGATTCATCCACTTGACTTTCCTTCACAATTAGAGGGTTAACTAAGTGGTTGCAACTAACGATTCTCATCACTATTGAGGGCGATAACAAGGATAGGACTTCCAATTTTCATTCTTTGCCATGAGCTTTTATAATTATTAGTTCGTTTCCTTTGCAATTCACTCTTCTTATCTCTTATTCACAAAATCCTAAATTATACCTTTACATAACCAATAATAAGAACACCTCCCTGCAATTCCTTGAGAGATGACCCGAGGTTTAAATACTTCGGTTATTGATTTATTAGGGGTTTGTTACTTGTGGCAACCAAAACTTTTGCACGAAGGGATTCTTGTTGGTTTAGAAACTATACTTGCAACGAGGATTTATTTTGAAATTCTTTATCAACAAAAGTCTCGCTTGTCACTTGTACTTGGCCATTACTGATGAAGCGACGACAGCGGTCTTAGTGCGAGAGGAAGGGAGAATCCAACAACCGATCTATTTTGTGAGCAAAGCACTGCAGGGAGCAGATTTAAGATACAACATGCTAGAGAAACTGGCACTCGCTTTCCTGACCTCATCCCATAGATTGCGACAGTACTTTCAATGCCACCAAGTGATCGTAAGGACAGACCAGGAAATCCGCCAGGTACTCCAGAAACCCGACCTAGCGGAAAGAATGATGACTTGGGCTATTAAGTTGTCCCAATACGACCTGCGGTATGAACCCAGGCATGCGATTAAAGCTCAGGCCATAGCCGACTTTCTAGTAGAAGTCACGAGGGACCCGACCAAGACACCGAGTACACGGTGAAAACTCCACGTGGGCGGAGCTTCCAACCAGACATTCGGGGGTGCCGGGATAATTTTGGAGAGCCCGACGGGAGTCGTATATGAATAGTCGATCAAGTTTGAATTCTCGGTATCAAACAATCAAGCAGAGTACGAGGCCCTGTTAGGCGGCCTAGTCCTGGCTAGGGAGGTCGGAGCCACAAGATTAGAAATATGTAGTGATTCACAGGTCGTGACCTCGCAGATCAATGGAACATATCTGGCCAGAGACTCGTTGCTACAAAGATATCTGGAGAAGGTCCGAGAGTTGACCAGGCAATTTGAGGAGGTCTCCGTGCAGCACACCCCGAGAGAAAGGAACATGCGAACAGACCTCTTGTCAAAGCTGGCAAGCACAAAGCCGAGAGTAGGAAGCCGATCTCTCATCCAAGGCTTGATAAAAGAACTAGCAGTCACCCTCCATTTAACAAAGATAGATCCCTCTTGGATGGACCCGATCACCGACTTTTTGAAAAGCAGTAAGCTCCCTGAAGATGAGAAGTCGGCCAAAGCGTTGAGAAGGGAGGCGGCCAAGTATGCAATCGTACAAGGTCAGTTATTTAAGAAGGGACTCAGCCAACCCTTGCTGAAATGCTTGCATCCCAACCAAATAGACTATGTAATCAGAGAGGTCCACGAGGGATGCTTCGGCCATCACATCGGGGGTAAAGCCCTAGCAAGGAAGCTCGACAGAGCCGGCTACTACTGGCCGTCAATGATGAAGGATTCTAAAGAATTCGTAAGAAAATACGTCAAGTGCCAGGAGAATGCCAATTTTCACAAGGCACCAGCAACCGAGCTAAGTGTATTAACATCCTCCCGACCTTTTTCACACTGGGGAATCGACCTTTTAGGACCCTTCCCGGTCGGTCCGGGTCAGGTCAAGTACCTAATAGTTTCTATCGACTACTATACCAAGTGGATAGAGGCCAAGCCGCTGGCCAGGATATCCTTGTCTAACTGTCGGAAGTTTATCTGGAGGCAAATAGTAACTCGGTTCGGTATCCCTGAGGTCGTTATCTCCGATAACGGGACGCAGTTCACCGACAAGAAATTCGGAGAGTTCCTCGTCGGGTTGGGTATAAAGCAAAAATTCTCATCTGTGGAGCATCCACAGACCAACGGTCAAGTCGAGGCCGCGAATAAGATCATCCTGCTAGGCCTCAAAAAGCGGCTTGATGAGAAGAAGGGGTCATGGGCTGACGAGCTTGCTTCAGTCCTGTGGTCTTACCGAACAACGTAGCAGTCGTCAACTGGGGAGTCTCCTTTCCGTCTAACTTACGGGGTGGACGCAATTATACCTGTAGAAATTGGTGAGCTAAGCCCACGACTACTTTTGGGAGGAGTCGAGGAGGCCGTGGAAAAAGGCCTAGTTGATGAAGTCAGGGAGATGACCCACTTGTCGGAAACGGCGTTGAAGCAAAGGATGGCCCTGCGCTAACTCCAGGGTACTCAAGAGGAAATTTGAGCAAAACGACTTGGTCTTGAGGCGCAATGATGTTGGCCTCCCGACCCCTTGAGAAGGAAAGCTGGCGGCAAACTGGGAAGGCCCATACAGGGTAAAAGAGGTAATTGGCAGGGGCGCCTACAAGTTGGAACGGCTAGACGACAAAGAAGTTCCTAGAACATGGAACATAGGAAACTTAAGAAGGTTTTACTCTTAGGTCAAGCCCGACGACCTGACGACCTAACGAGATCAGTAAAGTTCCCACTAATGTTTAAATGGATAACATTGTTCATTTCATTTTCTATTTCAAATGTTTGTTATTGCCATATATACTTGTCCAATTTTCGATTAATGTTAACTTCATGATTAAATCTGTCCTTTCTCCTATTTTATAATATATTGCAAATGCGAACGGCGACACGGTACCCCGGGACTGATCACCCCGGGAACCACAAAAAATAATGAAGCGGCTATGGCAATAAAAGCCACGACCTGGCTCTGCCGACTACCAGCACAATGGTAAAACACACATAAACGGATAGCCAAATATCAACAAAACGGCAACAAAATATCATAAAAAAGTACGCAATAGTTACAAGCCGACCAAGCGGCTAATGTTTCATCAAGATAAGTTCAGAAATTACAAAGTAAGATCCATAAAATATAAAATTACAAGGCTACAAACTTCAAAGCTGCGAAGGTCACTTCTTCGGCATGTCCACGATCTTGCCATCCTTAATAGTCTTGAAGACCCCAATTGCCGACGTATTGAAGTCAGGGGCCACCACCTTCACTTGGGCCTTAAGAGCCTCTTCGGTCATCAAGATGGCGCTTTTCCCCTGCTTCACGACCTCTTTGTACTTCTTTTTAAATTCAGCAGCCTCAGCCTTGGCCGAGGAGGCGGCCTCATCGCGTTCCTTCTCCGCTGCAGCCACCCGACCTTGAGCAGCATTGAGCTGGCCCTCCAAAGCCAGCTCTCGCTCGGTTAGGCGGGAGACGGCGGCATCGGAGGTCTTTAGTTTCTCCTCGGCAACTTGGGCTTTTTCCTCAGCAGCTTTAACCTCCCCCTCTGCGCTAGCCAACTGCTCCCGAAGTTACTCAACTTCAACTTTGAATTTGTTATTAGCCTGAACGGAGGAGTCGAGCTTCCTCTGCATCGACTGCATTCCCGACAAAGAAAATTCAGCTTTCCTTGCTATAGCGGCGCCGCGAAGAAGAGTGTGGTACATCCACCTCGCCTGCCCCGGGAGGTCCCCACCATGGAAAAACTCCTCCGTGCCAGGGAGCAGCTGAGAATCGATAAAGTTTCCGGCATCGAAGTTCCTCTCCATCACAGTGAGAACTCCCTCGGGGCTAGAGGACGACCTCTTCCTCTTCAGGTTGCTCACAACCACTACCTCCTCATCCTTCAGTTCTGGCTGAGAATTGGAGCCACCACCAGCACCGACCACTTCACCTTGAGTGGGAGAGGTGTGCATGTCGGAAACGTTTTCAGAAGAAGGCTCCGTGGCATGAGGAGGAGGCACCTCTTGATTCCCAGTATTCTCTGGGGGTGCCTCCTGATTCTCAGTAGTCGGCTCATCGTCGCTATCACCAGCGAGGAAGGTGTTGAATAAAGCGTCGAGACCCGTCACCTCGGTAGACATTCCCACTACAACAAAATAGCAAAACCTCAGTCATGAAATCGGCATAGCAAATCAAAGTAACAATAACACAAGAAACTCAAGTTAAAGTTACTCATAAATATAATTTCTACCGACTTCCTAGTCACCCATAAGGAGGTGGGGGTTAACATGATTTTTTGAAAAGACGGCTAACAACACGTCGACAATCTTATTTTGGGGCAATAACCCCTTGTAGGTCACTTTAGTGAAGGCATTGGCCCCCGCCCCAAAAGCCCAGTAGGTCGGGATGCGCCGTTCCCCTTCCAAAGTCAGCCAAAAGGGATGCCGACCTTCAGCGGGACGAACCTTGAAATATTTGTCCTTGAATCCATGATAGGAATCCTCGAACAAACCAAAGATCCACCAACCTTGAGCAAATCAGAATGACATAAACCCCTTTTTGGTCTTCCCCTCCTTCGAAGGGTTCGTTAAGGTGAAAAGATAAAGGAAAACCTCGAAGGAGACCGGCAAGTCGAGATACTCGCACACCATCTCATAACAGCGGATGGAAGCCCAACTGTTCGGATGTAACTGGGACGGCGCTACGTTGCACTTGTTCAGCAACGCCATCTGAAAGGGGGAGAAGGGGATGCGAAACCCCAACTAGGTAAACATTGCCTTATAGAACTAAATCCAATCGGCAATCCGGGGGGGTGTAGGTTAAGCTCATATATCTGCTCATGAGGAGTAGGGACGTAGACCACATAGTTGGCCTCCTCATCAGTTTCGCCGCACAGGTACTCGGCTTGTCGGAACTCTGTGAGCTCCTCCTCCCCCATTTAGTTCGGAGAATCTTTCACGTCCGAGGTTACCCAGGTATACCGGTCGTAAGCCGCTCTCGCGACAGGGCGTTGGGCCATACCTACAGTGGGGGCACCACTCAATTAGTCTACGAGGTCGGGAGTTCGGAAAAAGTTCAGAAACTACATTTCGCCTACTCAATAACTGCAACCAAGCATGGCTGAAGCAAATCCTAAGTAAAATCCTAAAAACTAGTGCACTAGAATGGTAACCCCCCTAATACACCTACCTAATACTAATGTCATCCAACATGCAAGTGAAATCAGAGGAGTAGCATGCATACAGGGGGATGGTTAATAAAGTTAAAACAACCATGGAGCAAAAAGTAAGGAATGAGCGCTCACCAGGATAATTGCAGGAAGCACAAGGATGCAGAAACCACAGCAAGAAATTCGAGAGTGAAGAAGATAGAAGCAGAAAGAACCAGGAAGTGAAGAGGAAGAGGAATGCGAAACTGGGGAGGGAATTAAGAAACTAACTCAAGAAACGCGAAAGGCAAGGGTAAAACGGTTTTTGCTCACAGGGTTTTGAAATAACCCATTATGAGCATTAAATGCCTAACGCGAAGAACAAGGCGACGAAAGGTTATCCCCAACAACGAGCAAACTCACACGTGCTGGAGGCACGTCCTCTCCACGGGCGGCCGACCAAGCGACAACGCACAAGGGAGAACATAACGCGTCACCAACGGCACTCATGGCCGTCGCTGGCGCGTTGGGGGCACTGTTACGGCCCAGCCCAAACGACATGCTGGCTGACCCGATCCACAGGCTACCCGACCTGAACGGGCGGGGCACGAGACGTTCGAGAACCGACCCGAACATGCGTCCTTTACAGCTCACCGCTACAGCTGTATTGGAAAACTTCGAGGAAGGTGAGTTTGTCCTCGTGGGACCCACTCCTGATAGGGTATATATGGGGAGGGTCCTACCCCTCCCCCCAAGGTACGTCACACACTATTGTACCACTTTCTCACCTGCACACCTAACTGACTTGAGCGTCGGAGTGTTTTTGCAGGTGACACCCCCCTCGCGAGGAGCTCGGGACATTGCCCGTCATCACCACCCAACCCCCTGGTCCCTCACCAGTCGAGAGCTCCTTTCACCCGAAAAACGTCCTTGATCCATCCGGTACCCGACCAACCGAACAAATTAGAATTTAATTTTAAATAGAACATCACAAACTACCACTTTATATCTCTATGTCAGAAATTTGATTTGCCTAGAAAATTTCCCATTTAAGATTTCTATAGAAAAAATTTGATTAGAATAAACGAGTTATCCAATTTTATAA
>NC_029793.2:128136778-128143853 GCF_000816755.2 Arachis ipaensis | reverse complement strand
AATCTTTCTCTGGTGTCAGTTGTGTAAAATTTGGACTTTCCTTGAGATATTGTTTTCTATCATTAATTGCCTTTTATTTATAGATACAAAAACATCTCACATACCTTAAAATACTTATTCACTTAACCTCTTTTTATCTAATTTCATTCATTTTTTTTGAATTCATTGATTCAAACCATCCAATTTTAAAAAACTTGATAGCAAAATCAAAGCGAAATGCTTTTGGTTCAACATTAATTTCTATAATTTTTTAAAAGTATATTTAGTATCAAAGGCTACATTCATTACATATGTTATAAATCAAGATAGATGTTAAACTGATTTCTTTCAAAGACAATAGTGGTATTTTATTCAATAGAGAAACAAATACAATGTTCAAAAGTCAGGACACGAGAAATAGAAAAAGAAGATTCCCAGAAATTCACGAATAGGTGAAATTGTAAGAAGAAAATAACATAAAGAAGAAAATAGAGAAAGAAATCTTAGGATATTATGCATAAGGCAAAATAGATAGCTCTTGGTTCAACTTAAGCAATGTTGCTAGCACTTCCTCCGGAGGCTCCTGGCATTGCTCGAAGACTCGGTATAAAACCATCACTATCATAATGTCACGCTTCCGGCTACGCCACTCTGATAGCTTAGACATTACGACGACTCTTAACATATTTAATACTAAGATAGGAGCCTGGCTAAAACTAAAAAAAAAAAACATATAACCTTTCAAAAGACTTTTAGTTGAAGACATAAGTACATACTCAAACCATATGCAACACTTAACAAGAAAATGTATATATTTAATATTGACTTACAAGCTTTACATAATACAAATCCTATCCCTCTTACAAAATGTATAAAGATAAAGGCGAGGGAAAACATAATATCTAAAATAATACAATACACATTATAAACAGAATGAAATAAACTCTTCGTGACTTCTTTGCCCATATCCTGAAAAGGAAACACCTGTAGGGGAGTGAGAATATCGTCCTTGCTAGTTCTCATTATAGAGTTAGAGAATTGCTATAATAAGATACGTAAAGTAAAACTGTTTTTAGCGTACAGTGATCGTTGTTCGCCTTATGTATCTTTTCAAAAACCAAAGGTTTAATAATCCAAAAATCCAAAAAAAAAAAATCCTTTTTAAAAGAGAAATTAGTTAATTCTTCAAAATCCAAAACCTTTTCCCTATCTTATAAAATCTTAAAAGTTTTCCTGTACAGTATGAATGACCAACCTACTCCAAGCATAGGTCCATTAAGTCTATGCTGAATCAGTTTGATTTTTCATACTTTACTAAACCAAAAAGCACAAACCAATCATAGCCACATGCCCAAACAACTCAATCAACATCTAATTCACCATATTCCAACCAATTTCAGTTATAAACACAATTAGAGAGGTTCAAAACACAAACAAAGCAGTTACATCAAGTATAGGAATTAGCAATTAAGCATAATTATTCACATAGGCAAACCAATTACAATATGCATACCCAAACAATGTCATATAGATGCATATGATGAATGTCTATGATATTGGCTCGTGATATCACTTATCGGTTCAAATGCTAACGCGACACATCCCCGGGATGTCGCCTTCCTGCCACGCCAAGGATATAGTGCCCTGCTCACTCTCAACCCGTGGATATAGTGCCCGGCACACTCTTTTAGGTTATAGTGCCCGAGTTCACTCTTGCGATAGAAAGGTTATGTGAGCGGGAGACTGCCACAGTCCTCACATCTCAACATAGGCGGGAGACTGCCTCGGCCTCTACGCCAGCACCGCTACCTCGACAAGCGGGAGATTGCCACAGCCCTCACATCCGAATGTAGGTGAGAGTCTGCCACAGCTACTACGACGGAGAACAATGCATATCACAATCACATACTCAATCTCAAGGATCACTGGTCATAGCACCAGATCATTACTTTCATTATCCATAATCATTCGTTTTCAAATCTCAAACTCATCATCAGTTTTCAATTTCTCAAATCAATTTCCTTTAAAATCAAAACCCATCCTTTTTGGTAACATTCTTCGAAAATGACAACAACTTCAATATATTTTCAAATTGTAAGTTTCTTTCAAAAGACTTAAGAATCTTTCACTCTTAAAATCAGGATTTGGTAATTAAAAACTCCATAGCAGAGTCTCAAGATTTTAGGGAAGAAACATCCTATCTCATTTTCTTAAATTTATTGAAAATCTTTAAGATCATATCTTCTTGATTTAAATCAATCAAATAAAATTTAAATAAAAAACGAATCATGTAAATCAAACGTCCCAATCCAATTTCAAAACCAAATCACTTAAAACAAGGCCAATCCAATCTTTTAAATTCACTAAAACTCCTCTGAATATGATTCTTTTAATCAAATTCAAAATATAAACCTTTTTTACATCCAAATCAACCTCAAAACATAAGTTTTCTCTAAATTAAATCAAAATCGAAACATAATTTTTTTCTAAATAATTTGCACTCAAAATATAATACTTTCCTTAATAAATAAAACTCAATCATAACTCTCTTTTCAATAATTCACTCAAAACATAGATCATTATTTTCTTAACTAATTCAAGTGAAATGATAAGATTCTTAAATTCATAATTTCTAAATAACATTTCAAGAAAAATCTTAGATTTTATAGAAATTTCGACAGCACCTTCTCTAAAACTTGGACTTTGCCATCCTTTTCGGGTCCCAACCAAATAATTTCCAAATCAAACCAATCCAAAATCAAATTGTTTTTAAAAATCAAACTCATTCCCAAAACTTTAAAGAAACAGATTCAGCAACCATCTGTTTAACAAAACCAAACAATAATTCAATCAACCAAACAATCATAATCATCCAAAAACAGCCAGATGATGCATAAGACTTAGACAATCACTAAAAAGTGTAATTCTCCCATCAATATGTAATTATAACAATTCCAAATTATAAAAGTGAGTTTTTAGAAAGAAACCACCTATGTCTGACAAATCGAAACCGGTAAACCTTTTTCCTCGGCCCGAAAACAACGGTAACCACAACCTCAGTAACGTAAAAGCCACATGTAACCACCAGAACTCGACCCTACGTTACCAAACCTCAGATTCATTAACCAGACATAACAAAATACTAATATGAGGGTTTTCGAAACATAATTACTTACTGTAATAATAAAACGAAGCAGCCGCAACTCTGAATCAACCCGGTAGTAGCTCCGACAATAACTTCAAGCGAATGCGGCGAGCAAAAATCCTGGTGACAGTGACTGTAACAATCACGCAGCGTCAATAATCTTCTCGAAATCCAAAAGAACAGAAATCAAACTTAAAACCCTTACCGGCAGTGTTTTCCGGCGACGACAACGGGATTTCGGGAGGCAGAGGCGGCGTGGAGCTCCGGCGACTTGGACCTCTGCGAAGGCGACGACAGAACAGAATGCGCCGGCGATGACACACGGAGGCGGTGACCATACGCTCGCCTCCTCCGTCCTCCACGCGACCCTGACGGCGGCACGGATAGCAGCAGCGGTGGCAAACTTCACGGACGGCGACGCGACTGGGCGGAATGACTCCTCTTCGTGGCGGCTCGTGGATGGACCGGCGACGACGGCTTCACGGACGGTGACCCGGCGGTCCTAAGCAACGCGGCAGCCATGTGCTGGGCGGTCTCCTTCTCCCTCCCTACGCTCTGTCTTCTCTGTTCCTCTCCCTCTCTTTTTCATGTGTGTGTGCGCGCTTGTGTTAGCTTGTGTGTGTGTTTTGTGTGTGTGTGCTTTGTGTGTAGGTGTAGGGGTGGGTGAGAGAGGTTAGTGAAAATTAGGGTTAGGGTTAGATAAAAAATTGGGGTTTTAATTTGGAGATTTTGGATTTAATTAGAGTCTAGTAATTTTAATAAAATTGGGGCATAGCATATTAATTGAAACTCATTTAATTTTTAAAAATTATTTTAAAAATATGTCTTACATTCGGTGACACCACTCTTTCTAAATATTTCAAGCTATAATCAATACCAAGCCAAGCTCTATGAGAACTTGTTCCCTAAAGTCTATCTTGTAACACCGAATGTCCGAATCCCTCCACCAATCGAAGAACAAGGAACATCTAAAATCTGGGATGAGATAAGCTAAAGGACTCTTACCATAGAAAAATAGACAGTGCATGATTGATTTTAGTGCTGAATTGCAGATTGGGCAAGTTTCCAGAGTGGATGAGAACTGCTGGTGGAAGAGAAGTAGAACAAGAAGCTTACCATGAAGAATTTTTCACACTAAAAAATAGAATCTTGTGAGGAATTTTTAGCTTTCAAAAATTTCTCAAAACTATCCTTATTGTATGAAGTTCGGACAGAATTCAATGAAAGTATGGTAAAATTGGTAAGCAATCTTGTATCCTGATACTGATGCATCGGGCTGTCAAAACGAGTCAGGCCCAACGGTCCGGCTCATTTATCCATTTAAATGGCCAAATTTTTTCCTCTAATTTTGGCCCGTTAAAATTTTCAAGCTAAATGGGCTAAACCTGATTAACCGAAAAAAATACGAGTTAAACGGGCTAAGCCACAGGCTAAACGAGGGCCCGCATAAATTTTTATTTTTTTAAAATACTAAAAAATGTAAGATTTTGCTCAACGCCATCCGAAAAAACCCAACCGAATACTATGCATAACACAGCCTTACACCATAAGCTCAATACTATGCATAACACAGCCGAAAAAAATCCGACCCGGATACAATACAAATACAACACAAAATTGAAAATTCTCACTTGCTCAGCCACTCGCTAAAAATTAAAATTAGAAAGAAAAAAGAAAAAGCTCTCTGGAGTAGCTCTAATTCTTCGACACAGCCGCACAAATTTATATTTGTCCATCCCTCTTCCGTAACTTCTTCATCGTTGTCGTCGATGAGCATCTCTACCATTGGAGCCTTACAAACCTCTCATCACCATTGGCTCCTTAGTCTTCATCACTTTATTAATTCTTCGTTTAGCTTCTACTCTTCTTCAGTTTTTGTAGTCTTCGGTTATCAGTCTTCTTTCAATAATTGTAAGATTACTTTCTTGTCTTAACAATAAAATATGCATGATATTTCTTATTTTATAAATCTTATGTTCTCAACGTTTAGATGAATAGTATGATACCAACGTCAATTATTTATCTATTCTATTTTATTTTGGGTTATTTGTAATAATATTTTTTGTAAATGATAAAGAGTAATCTAATTCTGTGTTTGTATTTTTGGTTAGTGATTTATTTTGGAATTATGGATGACTATGCAAGAGATCTTATTGATCCAAATGCTGAGGTAGAACACATTTTCTTGGACTCAGACTCTAATGATGACTTTAATGATCTTGTTGATGACAAAGTCCCACTGGAAGTAACTTAAGCGACACCTCTTGTAAGTATTCCACCTATTGCTATTGATGGGTCAATTTCTAAAAAGAGAAAAAGGTCAACTACATTTAGTATCTGGGATAGTTTTAAAAAAATATTTGAAAAAGATGGCAAAGTAAAGTGCAAATGTAAAGGATGTGAAAAAGAATACAGAGGTGGGAATAGTACTCATGGTACCTCTACATTGAAATGACATATTCCTGTGTGTCGTGAACTTCCTAAATTTCATGATTTGAAAAGAATGATGCTTGATGAAGCTGGGAGGTTAAGGGCTAGGCAAGTTGATCTTGTGGTTTTTCGTGAATTAATTGCAATAGCAATCATAGAACATGATTTTTCTTTCTCATTTGTTGAGTATAGAAGGATTAGGGATATTTTTAAGTACTTGAATCCTGATGCTAAGATGTTTTATCAGAACATTGTTGTAGCTGATATTTTCAAATTTTATATTGTTGAAAAAGAAAAGTTAAAATGCCAGTTAGAGAAAAACTTTGAAGTAGGATATATTTAAATACTAATCTTTGGACTTCATGCACAACAGAGGGTTATATGACTTTGACTACCCATTATGTTGATTTTAGGTAAAAATTAAATTTTAAGATACTCTTTTCACATACTCCCTCTCCATACGGGGTATCAATTAGCAAATAAAGTGCTTTAGTTGTTATTTGAATGGGTAATAGAGAAGAAAATATTTTCAATAGCCTTAGACAGTGCTTCATCTAATGATAGCATCAAACTTTACTCAAGTGAAACCTCCTTTTAAGTGATGGGTTATTGTGTAATGGAGAATTTTTTCATGTGAGGTGTTGTACTCATATTTTAAACTTGATAGTTCAAGATGTATTGAAGGTTGCTAGTTCTATTTTTTATAATATCAGAGAGAGTATTGAGTATGGAAGAGTATCAGAGGCACGAGCTACCCAATTTAGAGATGTTCTTAAGTCACTTGAAATTCTTGACATTAGATTGAACTTAAATATGCCCACTAGATAAAATTCTAATTTCTTGATGTTGAAGAGTGCTTTGAGATGTGAGCATTGTTGTTAGTCTCTTTTTGAAGGATAACAATTTTAAAAATTATCCGTTCAAATAAGAGTGAAAAAGAGGAAGAGAAATCTGTAAATTTTTTAATCCATTTTACAAAATTACTACCCTAATGTTTGGTCAATATTATCCTACTTCAAATTTATATTTTATGCAAATTTAAAAAATTGAGTGCTTGCTAAAAGAATACTCCAATAGTGAGGATGATGTCATAAGAAAAATGGTGCAACTAATGAAAGCCAAATTTGATAAGTATTGGAGCAATTATTCTATGATTTTATCTTTAGGAGCTATTCTAGATTCTCGAATGAAATTTCATATCTTAGGATATTATTTGAATAAAGTGGATCCATTTACTGCTAATGAGAAATTGACCACCATAAAAAAGAAGCTGTATTTATTGTTTGAAGCATATTTTGAAATTGAGTCACATAATGCCTCTTATAATGTCTCTAATAATTAAATAAAAATTTTAATTTCTAGAAAAGATGATCCACTTTCATTTGATGTGCCTAATGTAAGTTTTATTTCTGTTGTGCATTATGTTAATATAATTTTCTTTTATATGTTTCTGTCAATATGTTACTTTCTTAATTGTTTTATTATTTTTTTTTAATATTGTAGGAGTTGAGAAATATAAAT
>NC_029793.2:128126158-128136655 GCF_000816755.2 Arachis ipaensis | reverse complement strand
ATAAGTCTTATTTATCTTGTATATTATGTTAATATAATTTTATTTTATATGTTTCTGTCAATATGTTATTTTTTTAACTATTTTATTATTATTTTTTTTAAATATTGTAGGAGTTGAGAAATATAAATGTTCAAACTAATGCTTCACCAAGAAAGTCTTCTTTAGATATCTATTTGGATGAGTCAATTCTTGATATGAATTCCAAAATAGATGTCTTGTAATATTGGAGGTCTCAAGTTCATCGCTTTTCTGATTTAGCTTCCATGACTTGTGATGTGCTTAGTATTTTAATAACTATGGTAGCTTTGGAATCGGCCTTTTCCATTGGTGCACATGTCCTAAATAAGTATGGAAATTCTATTTTGGATAATAATGTACAAATTTTTATTTGTGCTCGTAATTAGATCCATGGATTTAAAGAGGATGATAATTCACTTTTTTAAATTTATTTTGTTAACTTCTATTGGCATTAAATATTAAATGACTTGCATATTGTATTTGTTTAGTTTTCTACTAACTAATTTTAAATTGTAGATATTGAATTTGAGTGTAAAAATAAAAGTGACAAAGAACATTATAAAGATAAAGTGGATTCAATTAATATGATGTTTGGTATTTTATTAGTGTTGTCTAATTATTTCAAATTATACACTTTTTTAATTCAATTTTATTGAAATTTTTTTTCTACCATTATGTCACTAACTTTCATTTGATAATTTATTCTTCTTGCAATTGTAGGTGTAGACTAATCTGGTGGATTAGATAAAAGATTTTGGAATTACATTGCTTGCTACTTTTGTAATCTATTAAACACTTTCTTTTTATTTTTGTATGGCTTTTTGGTAAAATTATGATGTTGCTTTATTGGTTTATAATACTTTGTTAAATCTATTAGGAAAATTAGGAATACTCCTTTAATTAGAAATATGAAATTACTAATTGAATGTGAATGTGATTCTTTTTTAAGTTAAAAGGACAATTTAAAACATAATAGTTACTCAAATCAAATGTGCAATGTGTAAAAAAAAAATTAATGTCAAATATATTTATTGAAACTTTAATTTTTTTTGTGCCAAACAATATTTTTTTTTGTCCAAAATTATACAGTCCTCAAAATTGGATTTTTTTAGTATTTTATTTTTTTTTAAAAAATTTCAAAAAGAAAAAATAACAAATAAATAGGCCAGCCCATTTAACACGTCAGGTTAGCCATAAACAGTCCGGACTATAAAATCTTAGTCTGCGAATAAAGTGAGGTTAAATGGGCTAGTCTGTATAACACACATGCCTAAACGGGTTGGGCAAGTCCATTTGACAGTCCTGATGCAATATCATATGTTTTTGCTATGTTCAACCCCTATTGATATGTGTCTTCACCTTCTCTTGGGGTTATGGAGAGGATTTGTTGAGCAATTTCTAGAGGAAAAGGTCTACGATTAATACTTGATTCCACTATTTATTTGACAACGGTCTTTCACCTATAACAGATGGTAACTATCTGATAGTAGTGTCACAGATGGTGGAATAGTGAAAGGGTAAAGAGGAGGGATCCATGATTCATTAAAAATTCGGATATCACCATAACTTACTTTCCAACTAATGCCTTTCTCTGTAACTCTCCACTCTTCAAGAATATTTTTTCAACTCCAAAAAAGTAAGGTTCCTACTTCTGCTGCAAGAAAAGAATTAAATCTAAAGCATTTACTTTTAAGTATTCTAAAAAGAAGAGAGTTAGGTTAAGTCACAATTTTCTAGCATTATTTACCTAAAAAGGCTAGATTTGAGCCCTGAGATCTTTGAAACTACGCCCACCTTCTTTCTTAGACATAGTCATCTTATCCCAACTAATCCACACTATTTGCCTTTCAGAACTTTGCTACCCTCACTAGATATTGGTTAGAATACTATGAATTTTATTTAGCAAGTTATCTGAAAGTTTAAAACATGACAAGGTGTAGATTGGTATAACTTCACCGATTAGTCAGAGTAATACCTGTCTTCCTATAACAAATATTTTTTCTATTCTTGTGTTCTTTTGAGAATCTTATCTTTGATTGAGTTGAATGTGACTTTCTTAGAGCAGTTGACAAGGAAAGGTATGCCTAAATAAATATCCTGTGCATATATATGAGAAATATTCAGTTGGACTATTAGAGAGGTTCTAATTGGCCTTGGAGTGTTATTACAAAAAAATGGGGCCGATTTATTAAGATTAACTCTAAGCCTATTGAATCTCTCATCCAATAATTCTAGAATTAAGGCAAAACTATTTTCCGAGGCTTTACCGAATAAAATGGTATCATCAACAAATAACATGTGATTTATAGTTAGGCATCTTCTGTTTATCGAAATTCTCCAGATGAGATTGTTTTCCTCTACTTTGTGTAACAAGAAGGAAAGTCCTTTTGCACATAATAAGAAAAGAGAAAAAGGATAGAAGATCACCTTGACAAATGCCTCTATTTGGTTTAAAAAAATCATAGGGTTGACCTTCCACAACAACAAAATAAGAAACAGTTGTCATCAATTCACGAATCCAGTCGATGAATCTCGATTCAAAGCTCAACTTTTTCCATAATAAACCATAGAAAATGTCACTCCACCTTATCGTAGGCTTTACTCATACCAAGCTTGAGTGTTATTTCGTATTCCAAGCTTCACTTCTTTTATTTAAGATAGTGCATACATTTTCCTACAAGAATGTTATAAAAAATAAGTCTACCTTTTAAGAATGTATTGTAAGTAGCGCTAATTATCTTATTCATACACCCTTGGAGTCTGTGGACCAACACCTTCAAAATAATTTTGTAGACAATAAAGGTCAAACTGATGAGACTTACCTGAGTCATATTGCTCACATCTAGGACCACTAGGCAAATATTGGTGTGGTTAAAACTTTTCAAAATTCTACCTCCAACAAAGAAACTCCTCACAAATATTGCCATCTATTTTAGATTCAGGTTTTTGCTACTAACTTCTTCTATTATCAACTGATTGTCTTCTTGGATTTCATTGATGGAGCTTGTGATATCTTCTAATATAATAGGAGAACTAGATTTTGTTATTGGTTGCCGAGCTAACTCTGGAATTTGGCTGAGAAACTTGTACTCCTTGAAACTTCATTTTTTTATCCTTCATATTCAGTTTAGAGAAGCTTTCAAGCAACCAAGAAGGGACAGGCTTTTTTCTTGGTTGTGAAGGCTTAGATTATAATTTCTGAAGTTGCTTGCATTATCACTACTATCATTGTCAATTATTTTCTCTACTTGACCAACCTTGATCCAATCGCCAATGCTTTCCACTTTAATATCACCTGAAGCAGAGTCTAACATGAAGATCTAGCAGTGCTTTGAATCATGTTCAAGGTGAGCACAATAGGTGCAAAAGATCTCAATACGCTCATATCTCAATTCAGTTTCCACCATTTTACCTCCTAGAGTAGTCATTCGAATCAAGTCCTACGTTCATATAATCCAATTTTCAGTACTTTACCTCCTAGAGCAACCATTCAATCCTTCACCCTTTTATCACCATTGATAAAAACTAGATTTAAGAATTCTAGATTCCTTTTTTTTGACAGAGAAAGGCCAATATTAATAATCTTACCAATTTTCTCACCCAATTTACAACCAACTTCACTCTTGAATTTTTCTAAAAACTCCCAGAATTAAATCCAAATTGAAAAAGAACTAATTTTTTCGTAGTCTTAAAAGTCGGGATCTATCAACTTCTGAACATGTAAAATATAATCCTTCAATAGCCACGAAGATCTCTTCTCAATTTTGAGTACACCTAACTCGTTTTGAAAAAAGAATTAGAATTGGCTTGATCCTAATTGCACTCGTCTAAATTCATCTGACCTCCCCCAAATAGCTTTTAATGCATTTTCAATGGTTCCTATTGAAAATACCTTATCGGAAAACACACGATCAAATAGACTTTTAGTACATGTGTACAGTTTCTTAGAGAAATTTTTCTCTGTCACAAAACTAATTCCTCCTCTTCTTTCATGCTCTTTGGGTTCAAATGTGGATTTTCTCCCCTTTTTTAGTTTATGATACGAATGAGGGTGTGATGATGATAGGGTTAGAGAAAAATAAGAAGAATAGAAAGAGTGAAAGAAGGAAAGAAAGTTGTAAAAAATAGATTCGAATAAAAAAAAGAATTTGAAAAAATAAAAAAAGAATTAGAGAATTAAAATTGGAAAGAAAAAAAGAAAGTAAAAGAAAAATCTTTTGAGACATAACAAAATCTTAATAGAAAAATTTGAAAATCAATCATAAAGAAAGGGGGAGGAGCGGTCAATTGGTAATCCTGATTTTTCAAAATATCATTAATTAGTGATTATTCAAATTTTATTTTTTATAAAAATACAAAATTAATCATTATTAATTGCAGTTATTTAAAGTTGACTAATTATGAATTATTTATCTATACTTTTTCAATCACATTAGGTTACTTTTTTTTTACGTTAATAACTTTTGCTAAACAATGACTCCCAAATAGTTGATGGTAAGGAGAAGTGATCGATGTTAAATCGATTGAATCTTAAGAAGTAACATAAGTTATATTTTTTTTGGTATTTAAACGGGGCTAAAACCCAGAATTACAAGACACTAATCAACCGGGGTAAGGAAGCCCCTCTACAATTATCAAACAAAATTTGTCTCAAAGATACTGGTGGCACATCAACAAAATTGAAACCTGGATTACACTTTAATCCTTCTCTAGCTAAAAAATCAGCAGCTCTATTTCCTTCTCTATAAGTATGACTTACTCTAACTTGCTAGTTCTTTTTCAGCCACTTAGAGATAATTCTGATCAAATTACTAGGATAGTTTTCTGCATTTTCTTTAGTAATGACATCCATAAGCACTTTTGAGTCCAGATCCACAATAAGCCTCCTGATTCCCAACTCCCAGGCTGTTTTCAGCCCGTGTAACAAGCCCCAAATCTCTGCTTGGAAAGCTGAACAGATTCTCAAGTTTGAATAGTATCCAGCAACCCAATGCCCCATCTCATCCCTTAAGAGTCCTCCATATGATGCTGTCCCTGGGTTTCCGCACGAAGCACCATCAGAATTCAATTTGATCCAGTTGGTAGGTGGACATGACCATGAGATCTGTCTTTCTACTTTTTCTCTATACTCTCCAGTATACAGCTTGTAAGGAGCATTCCTGATCGAAATTGCTTGATTGCAAATGAAAGAGCACGGATCATTAGACCTGGTAAAACCCGGCATAAAAATCTCCTTATTTCTCCAGCGCCATAACCACCAGCAGGTAACTACAAATTGTGTTATCCAATCTATTTGGTTTGAACGGCCCAACTCAGTGGAAAGGTTCCATCTGAGCCACGCTTCGAAGGGAGCTCTAAAGAAATCTTGAAGGAAGGTTGGGTGAATGAATTGGGTCAAAATTCTAGATGCTGCTGGGCAGTCTCTTAACAGGTGCTCTTGGGTCTCTTGGACTCCTTGGCATCTGTGGCAGAAAGGGGGTGCTCCAAAAAGTTTTGATCTTCTTTTTGCAGTCATGAGTTTTTTGTGTGTGGTCACCCACAAGAAACACCGCATTCTTTGGGGTCCTCTCCACTTCCATATCACATTCCACACTTGATCTTGTGGTTTTCCATGCCCTGCTAAAAGTTTATAAGCACTCGCAATAGAAAAATCTCCATTTTGAGTTGCATTCCACCATATTCGATCTCTGTCCGCTTCTTGAAGAGGAGGATGGATAGCTCTTATTTTGTTAATGATGACATCCGGGAGATAATTCTTTAGAAGGGGGTAGTTTCAATCATTGTTTTGTTCCACAGCTTCAATAATTGTCATGTTCCTTATCTCCGCAGGGATCTGATTACTGGTTAGGTGCTCACGAAGAGGTTCATTTTCTACCCAAGAATCATCCCAAAGACGAGTCGATTTACCATTACCAATTGAAAATCTTGTATTCTTGTCAAAGATCGTCTTCATCTTTTTAAGATTTTTCCAGAATTGAGAATCTGAGCCTTTGACTTTCATCTCACCAGGAAATTGTCTCCCTTTATCATATTTATTCAGTAGTACTCTTGCCCAGAGAGTATCATTATCCACCACTAATCTCCAGAAAGCTTTGAGCATGAAGGCTTCATTCATCAAGGAAAGAGATTTGAATCCCAAGCCTCCAAGAATTTTGGATTTGCATAAAATATGCCATCCCACATTGTGAAATTTTCTTTCTCCTGCATTTTCTGCCCAGATGAACTTTCTTTGCAATCTTTCAATTTCTTGACAATTTCCTTTAGGGATAATGGAATGCATCATATCATAGTTCAGAGAGGGAGTTAACACAGATTGAGCCAGAGTAACTCTACCAGCGAAAGACAAGCATCCTACTTTCCACCCACTGAGTTTATTCTTGACCCGCTGTAACACCCTACCACACAAAGCTTTACGCTTAAGTCGTAAAACAGAGGTGATGTGATATTACGACCTCTAAAATAAAATAAGTACATATAATAGATTCATCAACAATAACATTCAAAATCCAAAATTAATAATTAATTATCCAATAAACTTCAACCAATTATATTCATCGACAAATTACTAAATATTAAATATACACCTGCATTCCAACTTATCCAGCTCGTCTCCAAGCTACTTTTACCAATGATACTTCCCTTCCTCGTAATCGTTTAACACTGGTGTCATCAATCCTCACCGGAATTACTGGGAGTGTTAGATCTTCTCTCACTTGGATTGGTTCTGGTTCTAGAACATGACTTGCATTAGGAGTATACTTCCGAAGCTGTGATACATGAAATACATTGTGCAAATTCGAAAGGTATGGCGGTAAGGCAATTCTATAAGCCACTGGCCCAATTCTTTTCAGAATCTCAAACGGTCCAATATAACGGGGATTCAGTTTCTTGGTCTTAATAGCTCTTCCCACTCCAGTGGTTGGTGTAACTTTCAAAAAGACATGTTCTCCTTCTTCGAATTCCAAAGGCTTTCGCCTCTGATCAGCATAACTTTTCTGGCGGCTCTGGGCTATAAGCATTCGATTACGAATCTTCTTTATCTGCTCAGTCGTTTCAGCTATCATTTCAGGCCCTAATAAACTCCTTTCTCCAGTTTCATACCAACACAACGGAGACTGACATTTTCTGCCATACAGAGCTTCATATGGAGCCATTCCGATGCTCGCATGGTAGCTATTATTATAAGCAAACTCTATTAATGGCATATACCGATCCCAGCTTGCTGGCTGGTCCAAAACACAAGCCCTTAGCATATCCTCCAAAGTCTGAATAGTTCTCTCTGACTGACCATCTGTCTGAGGGTGATACGCAGTACTCAAGCTTAACTGAGTCCCAAATGCACGCTGAAAAGCTCCCCAGAACCTTGATGTAAAACGGGGATCTCTATCAGATATAATAGTAGAGGGCACACCATGTAATCTGACAATCTCTTTGATATACATTCGAGCCAATTCCTCCATTGTGCAACTTATTCGGATAGGAAGAAAGTGAGCTGATTTTGTTAGTCGATCAACAACCACCCAAATAGCGTCACAACCAGATCGGGTTCTAGGCAAACCTATCACAAAATCCATTGCAATACTCTCCCATTTCCATTGTGGAATCTCCAAAGGCTGAAGGGTTCCTGATGGTCTCTGATGCTCAATCTTAACCTTCTGACATGTTAGACATTTAGATACATGCAATGCCACATCATTCTTCATACCTGGCCACCAGAACATCGCTTTCAGATCCTGATACATTTTAGTGCTCCCTGGGTGAATTGAAAACCCGCTCTTATGAGCTTCCTTTAAGATACTTTGTCGTAGGTCTCCAACATCAGGCACAATAATCCGGTTCTTGAACCTCCATAAACCATCCTGACCTTCTGACAGTCTCCATTGTTTTCCCTGTTCAACTGCTGGTAATACCTTACGTAATGCTTCACTGTTTCGATGAGCCTTCAGAAGTTCGGATTTAAAATCACTTGAAATCTGCAACTGACTCAAACATAGGATTCCAGATTCTTCTCTAACTCCCAAATTCAAACCTTGGAATGCCTTCAGTAATTCTTCTTCCCGTAACATCATCCAAGCTGCATATAAAGACTTCCGACTCAAAGCATCCGCTACAACATTCGCTTTTCCTGGATGATAATTCAATTCAAAATCATAATCTTTCAGAAGTTCCATCCATCTCCTCTGACGCATATTCAATTCTTTCTGCTCAAAAAGATACTTCAAACTCTTATGGTCTGAGAAAACATGAAACTTAACGCCATAGAGGTAGTGCCTCCAAATCTTTAAAGCAAACACAACAGCAGCAAGTTCTAAATCATGTGTCGGGTAGTTCATCTCATGCGGCCTTAACTGCCGTGAGGCGTATGCTACAACATTCTGGTGCTGCATCAAAACACACCCCAACCCTTTCAGAGATGCATCACAATACACTTCAAACGATTCACTTGGTTCAGGTAATACCAATACAGGTGCAGTAGTCAACTTGTGCTTCAATGCCTGAAAACTCTCTTCACATTCCGGAGTCCAGATAAAAGGCGTATCCTTCCTAGTCAATTTAGTTAAAGGTAAGGCGAGTTGTGAAAATCCTTTAATGAATCTGCGATAATACCCCGCCAAACCTAGGAAACTCCTGATTTCTGTCATTGAAGTTGGTCGCTCCCAATTCATCACTGCTTCCACCTTAGCAGAATCCACAGCTATCCCCTACTTACTCACCACGTGGCCGAGAAACTTCACTTCACTCTTCCAAAACTCACATTTAGATAACTTAGCATACAGCTTCCTGTCTCTTAGAATTTGCCTCTCCTCTGTTGCTCTCTGATGCTGCCGAAATAAGGAGAAGAAGAACGTGGCTTTTACTTAAAGGGCTGGTCCGGTTGGGCCCACGGCCCGGTTTGGGTCCGGTTCAACCGGTTCGGCCCGTTCGGTCCAATCTTGGACCGTTTTCTTCGAAATTGGTGTCAAAATTCTCGTTTCGATGAGCTCTACCCTAATTTGATATAATATTCATGTTTCTAATCCTCCTTATAAAAAAATAATTTATTAACTAATTATCTACTAATTTAACCGGGGTTTACACCCGCTCCATTGCACCCTTGAAATCTCTTTTTTGCGTTCTTCCATTGGTAATCATAGCACCCAGGCATTTTCCCAGCTCGATAGTTTCCTTGAACTTGCATCTGTTAGTGATAATATCCTTCAGGCTTTGTTCCACATTTTTGGAAAAGGATATGGTTGATTTTGCTTGATTTATCTTTAATCCCGACATAGTGCAAAAAAGCTCAAGGACTCTCCCAATATTATCTATTTGTTGAGTGAAAGCCTCAGCAAAAAGCAACAGGTCATCTGCGAAGAGAAGGTGAGAAATTGATGGCCCTTCCCGACCTACTCTCATAGGCATCTGGTGCACGAAATTGTGATTACACTTTGATTATGTGAAATTCATGGCTCTTTCTTTCCCTGGCAATGGCTCCAAGAACATGGTGCCAATACCATGGTTCACAACTTCGATACAACTAACCAGCAAGTGCACTGGGTCGTCCAAGTAATACCTTACGTGAGTAAGGGTCGAATCCCACGGAGATTGTCGGTATGAAGCAAGCTATGGTCACCTTGTAAATCTCAGTCAGGCAGATATAAAATAGTATGGAGTTTTCGAAATTAATTAATAAAAGTAAAGATAGAAATACTTATGTAAATCATTGGTGAGAATTTTAGATAAGCAAATGGAGATGCTTTCGTTCCTCTGAACCTCTGCTTTCCTGCTATCTTCATCCAATCAGTCTTACTCCTTTCCATGGCTGGCTTTATGCAAGGGCATCACCATTGGATGAGAAGAGTTGAGTAGAGGTAGGTGGGGATCCTGTGGGGTCCACAGATCCTGAGATGATCCTGTGGGGTCCACAGATCCTGAGGTGTCAAGGATTTACATCCCTGCACCCATTAGGCATGTAAAATGCCTTTGCACACAACTCTGGGCGTTCAGCGCCAGGTTGGTGCCCATTTTGGGCGTTCAACGCCCATTTATTGCCATTTCTGGCGTTGAACGCCAGAACCATGCTTGTTCTGGGCGTTCAGCGCCAGAACCATGTTCTGTTCTGGCGTTGAACGCCAGGCAGATGCTCCTCCAGGGTGTGATTTTTTCTTCTGCTATTTTTGATTCCGTTTTCAATTTTTATATTCATTTTGTGACTCCACATGATCATGAACCTATAAAGACATATAACTAAGAAAAATATAGTTAGATAAATAAAAATTGTCCATTGTTCACAGGATTCCTTTCAGAAGTGTACATGAACTGGTTATTAGCAACCATGTCAATGAGTTCTTGCGCTTCTGCAGGCGTTTTCTTTAGATGAATGGATCCACCTGTAGAGGTATCCAATGACATCTTTGATAACTCAGATAAACCATCATAGACTATATCCAGGATGGTCCATTCTGAAAGCATGTCAGAAGGACACTTTTTGGTCAACTGTTT
>NC_029793.2:128124479-128126008 GCF_000816755.2 Arachis ipaensis | reverse complement strand
CGCCATCTCTTCTTCCTGTTCGAAAATTTCTGAAAGGTTATCTCTGGATTGTTGTATTTTAGCTTCTCTTAGTTTCTTTTTCAGATTCCTTTCAGGTTCTGGATCTGCTTCCACAAGAATGTTCTTATCCTTGCTCCTGCTCATATGACAAAGAAGAGGGCACAGAAAAATAATAATAATAATAGAGATCCTTTATACCACAGTATAGGGATCCCTGTGTGAGTAGAAGAAGAGGGGGAGACAAAGAATGTAATATAATGGAAGAAACACAACTGTGAGGAGGGTTGAGATGTGAGATGAGATGTTAGTAGATGAATAAATAAATAGAATAAGATGGGAGATGGAGAATTTTCGAAAATAATTTTTTGAAAAAGGGTTAGTGATTTTCGAAAATGGTTTTTGAAAAATGTTAGTATTTTTCGAAAATTTTTAAAATCAAAAATAAAAATAAGAATAATTAGTTAATTAAAAAGAAATTTTTGAAAAAGAGAGAAGATATTTTTGAAAATTAGAGAGAGAGAGAGTTAGTTAGGTAGTTTTGAAAAAGTTAAAAAACAAACAAAAAGTTAGTTAGTTAGTTAAAACAAATTTTGAAAAGATAAGAAGTTAGGAAGTTAGAAAAGATATTTTGAAATCATATTTTTGAAAAAGATAAGATGAGAAGATACTCTTGATAACAAATTGCTGCCTCAGTCCAAATAAATTTAGACATGGCTTTACAGCTAGCCAGACTTCACATGCTTCATGAAACACTAGAATTCATTCTTAAAAATTTTGAATAAAATTTTTGAAAACATTTTCATATTATTTTTTTTTCGAAAACAAAGGAGAAAATTTCGAAATATTTTTGAAAATTTTTTTTTTGAAAAGAAAACAAAAAGAAAATTACCTAATCTGAGCAACAAGATGAACCGTCAGTTGTCCAAACTCGAACAATCCCCGGCAACGGCGCCAAAAACTTGGTGCACGAAATTGTGATTACACTTTGATTATGTGAAATTCATGGCTCTTTCTTTCCCTGGCAATGGCGCCAAGAACATGGTGCCAATACCATGGTTCACAACTTCGATACAACTAACCAGCAAGTGCACTGGGTCGTCCAAGTAATACCTTACGTGAGTAAGGGTCGAATCCCACGGAGATTGTCGGTATGAAGCAAGCTATGGTCACCTTGTAAATCTCAGTCAGGCAGATATAAAATAGTATGGAGTTTTCAAAATTAATTAATAAAAGTAAAGATAGAAATACTTATGTAAATCATTGGTGAGAATTTCAGATAAGCAAATGGAGATGCTTTCGTTCCTCTGAACCTCTGCTTTCCTGCTATCTTCATCCAATCAGTCTTACTCCTTTCCATGGCTGGCTTTATGCAAGGGCATCACCGTTGTTAGTGGCTACATCCCCTCCTCTCAGTGAAAAATATGCTCACATGCTCTGTCACAGCACAGCTAATCACCGGTTGGTTCTCGATCCGGTTGGAATAGGATTTACTATCCTTTTGCATCTGTCACTAACGCCCAGCCTTCAGG
>NC_029793.2:128116708-128122226 GCF_000816755.2 Arachis ipaensis | reverse complement strand
TGATGAGCGTCACACATAATCATCACCTTCATCACGTTCTTGGGTCCGAATGGATATCTTAGAAGCAAAATAAGATGAATTGAATAGAAAACAGAAGTACTTTGCATTAATCTTTGAGGAACAGCAGAGCTCCACACCTTAATCTATGGAGTGTAGAAACTCTACCGTTGAAAATACATAAGTGAAAGGTCCAGGCATGGCTGAGAGGGCCAGCCCCCAAACGTGATCTAAGATAGCATACAACTGATCAAAGATGCCTAATACAATAGTAAAAGGTCCTATTTATAATAAACTAGCTACTAGGGTTTACATGAGTAAGTAATTGATGCATAAATCCACTTCCGGGACCCACTTGGTGTGTGTTTGGGCTGAGCTTGAGTGTTGCACATGTAGAGGTCTTTCTTGGAGTTGAACGCGAGCTTTTGTGCCAGTTTGGGCGTTCAACTCTGGTTTTGGCTCCTTTTCTGGCGCTGGATGCCAGATTTGGGTAGAAAGCTGGCGTTGAACGCCAGTTTACGTCATCTATTCTTGCCCAAAGTATGGACTAGTATATATTGCTGAAAAGCCCTGGATGTCTACTTTCCAACGCAATTGGAAGCGCGCCATTTCGAGTTCTGTAGCTCCAGAAAATCCATTTTGAGTTCAAGGAGGTCAGAATCCAACAGCATCAGCAGTCCTTCTTCAACCTCTGAATTTGATTTTTGCTCAAGTCCCTCAATTTTAGCCAGAAAATACCTGAAATCACAGAAAAACATACAAACTCAAATTAAAGTCCAGAAATGTGAATTTAACATAAAAACTAATGAAAACATCCCTAAAATTAACTAGATCCTACTAAAAACATACTAAAACAATGCCAAAAAGCGTATAAATTATCCGCTCATCAGCATCCAGTCGCTTCGCACAACATTTTCTTCAATCAAGTGAGAGAGTTTCTCCATAGCCATAACGAAGAGATAGGGTGACATTGGATCACCTTGTCTAATTCCCCGAGTAGGCAAAAAAGCCTCTGTCTTACACCCGTTCCACAGGATTTTGTAAGAAACAGAAGACACACAAGAGAGAATGATATTTTTCAATTGGTCTGGAACTCCAAACTCCTCCAAGACCTTTTCGATGAAGCTCCACTTCAACCGGTCATGCCTTTTTGAAGTCAATTTTTATAGACATGAACTTCTTTTTTCCTTTTAATTTCCTCATATTGTGCCACAGCTCTTTGGCAATAATAACATTGTCATGTATCATTCTACCAGGTATAAAACTGGCCTGGTTTGGAGAAATGCTATCGGCAAGGAGGGGTTTGAGTTTGGAGATCACAATTTTAGTGATGGTCTTGTAAGCAACATTACACAGCGTTATAGGCCGAAATTGCGAGACAAATTCTGGATTAGGAACCTTAGGGATCAGAGTGATGAGAGTTTGATTGATGGATTCAATAATCCGAGGGTTATGCCAGAGTTGTAAAATAAAAGGGATAAATGAACCTTTTATTACATTCCAATTCTCCTTATAGAAGAGGGCTGGGAAACCATCCTCCCTAGGGGCTTTCAAGGACCCAATGTCAAACAACGCTTTTTGAATCTGAGTGTATGAAGGAGGAACAGAAAGGACATCTTTAAGATCTTTACGGAGTTCTGGGAAAGTGAAAACCGTATTAAGGTAGGTGCAGTTGCCATTCTCTTCTTGGTAAAGGGCTTTGAAAAAATTCATTACCATCTCCATAACTTCCTCTTGTTGGTCATACCACTGCCTATCACTTTTTCGAAGCTTAAGGATTCTATTTTTCTTCCTTCTCATGGCTGTTTTTGTATGGTAATACCTTGTATTTCTATCTCCGTCAACAATCCAATTCTGTCTAGATTTTTGAAGCTAGAGTGTTTCTTCTTGATTCAGAATTTCTTCAAGCTCTGTAACAAGTTGCTACTCCAGGTCTTCGAGAAAGGGATTTCTGCCGTAGGTCGAAGCTTTTTGGATACCATTGATTCTATTTAGGACTCTTCTTTTTCTCTTAAACACATTGCCGAAGACATCGTTATTCCATTTTTTCAAATTGACAGCAAGAGAATTGAGTGATGCAGGAAATGAATTAGAAGGACTCCAATTTTTTAAAACAAATTCATCAAAATTGGGGTGTGATTTCCACATATCCTCATAGTGGAAGGGCTTTTCACCTTTATCCATTCTTTCCGGTTTCATAATCACCAAGAGGGGGTGATGATCAGACCTCACTCTAGGAAGCACTTCAACTCTAGCATCTGAGAAAGAGCTTCTCCAATCAGCATTAGCCAGGGCTCTATCCAACCGTTTAAAAACTCTCTCCAACCCATTGCGCTGCCCCCCTCTCCAAGTAAACCTTGTACCACAGTACCCCAGGTCTATTAGATTGTAGGTGTTAATCCAGTCCTTAAATTTTCTACAAACATTGGCATCAATTCTAGCACCCCCTTTTTTCTCGCACACCTCCGCAATTTCATTATAGTCGGCAACTAGCATCCAAGGCATATCCATATTACAAGCAATTTGTTTAATCTTTTCAAAAAACACCTTTCTAAGGCTTTCTTGGGGACTCGCATAAACAGCAGTTAAAGCCCAAGGAACTCTACATTGATCATTTATAGACATATGAATAAACTGAGTATGCATATCAATAAAGGTTACCTGTAGGGAGTCACAATTCCACAGAGCCCAGATGCCACCACTGTAGCCCTGTGCTTCATGCATACAATAGTATTTGAAACCCAGGCTTCTGATAATCTCCTTAGCCTTTGCGCCACTACATTTAGTTTCAAAAAGGAACACCAAATCAGGATGCTTCTGTCTAACCAGTTCTTTAAGGGTGCTAACCGATGCATGGTTGGCAATCCCTTTTATATTCCAAGCAAGGATCTTCATAGAGAAAAATCTAAACATAAACTAAAGAGTGAAACTCTGTATCTGCTTGAACAGCTTATTCCAAAAATAACCAGTACTCATTACGAGCACACCATTTCATCCTCCAGAGAAGGATGCTCTTTCATAGCCACTTCTGCAATTACCATCTCTCTATTTTCAACGTCCTTCATTACTATAGAGAGCTCCCTCGAGTCAATGGAAACAAAGCTTGGAGGTACTGGATCAGGGGGTTCTTTAGAAGGAGTTGGGTTACACGCTGAATCTACAACAATAAGGGAGGGTGTTGGGCTGTAGGGTGATGGGTTGGCCCAATTCTCTTGGTGGTGTTGGGGGTCAAGGGGGGGATTAGTCGAAAAAATTCTGGGTGGGGCTGAAGAAGAAGCAGGTTTAGGGACAGATGGGTTCTCTTTAGAGACAGATTGGGCTTGTTGTAAGGTCAAAGAGATGCCTTTGAAATGGGCTGGCTGGGTCTTGGGCAGTGGGCTGGTTCGGGTTTTGGGCTGGGTAGGGTTAGCTTCGGATGACTAAGCCTTCTCTTGGTGGGTAGCATCTGAATTAATCACACCATGACGTTGTGGGGTTGCCTCTTTGTGTACCTCATCATTGAAAGATTCTTCTATTTGCAGCACAGCAAAATGAGATTGTTTCCCATTTCCACCCACATTCTGTCCTTTTTCTTGCACATTTCCACCTTTGCTGGTACCTTCTCCATGATTTGTGGATTTTTTGCCACGTGTATGTCTCTGCACTAACATCTAAGGGCCAAAATCCCCATCATTTTTTTCCTGGACTTTTTTGCCCTTGTCAATCTTGTCCTTTACATTTTTGTCCCTTTCTTCTACCTCTGAATTTCTTGTTGTGTTTTTGCCATTATCGTTTTGAGACTCTGAAGCATTCTTTTTCTTCTCAGGGCAGTTCTCCCTGTCATGGCTCACTCTCCTGCATGAAAAGCAAACTAGATGGAGCCCTTCATATTCAACTGCATGAGGTATACCGTTGATTAGGTATTGGGACACCAGAGGTTTGTCTAGTTCCACTTCCACACAAATTCTGGCAAACTTTCCCCTGGAGACCTCTGCAGTATTGCTATCCACTTTCAGTGTTCTTCCCACTATATTCCCAATTTTTTGTAGGATAGTCCTGTTGTAATATTCTATTGCTAGTCCTGGGAGCCTCACCCAGGCAGCAATCTTGTCAATGGACGCCGTAGTTGAATCAAAATCTGGTTTCCAAAACTGAACAGTCAAGTAGTGATCTAGAATCTTCCACGGTCCTTCTATAAGAGCGTAATCCAAATCCCCTGAATTGAAAAACCTTACTAGGAAGAAATCACCACCTAGGTCTATTACCTCAATGCTTCCTATTTTGGCCCACATAGTTTCCAAAAATCCTTTTCAGAGCCAAAAGAGAGATTTTTCTGCCAAGCAGTTTCACTATTAGGGAGTTCCACCATTCTTCCCTGATTTCTTTTTGCATACTCTCCCCTATAATCAGATTCAGCAAGCCATTAGGCATCTTTTTTATAGTAATCTCCTCATCATCTATATCTTCATTCTCATCATCTCTGTCCTCCTCTTCATTTACCTTTTCTGCTTCATCTTCCCTGTTGACTTCCGTACTGGGGTCTCCTTGTCGAGGGGCACTTTTTCCTGTCTTGACTATGTTGGCAAAAGAAGTCGACCATCCCTGTGTTCCCTTTTTCGATTCTTCCTCTGGAGGCGTTTCATCAACATGCATCACGGAATGTTCCCGTTCTTCTACCTCTTTATGACATTCCATCCAAGCCTCCACCCTCGGATGAATGCAAACAGATCCAGAAAATTCTTTACCTTCCCCATTTTTCTTTACTTTTTTTCCAAGCCCCTGTTGCAGATCTTGTTCGGCGTTAGGTTCTCTTCTTGGCTCATGGGACCGAGAGGCTCCACCTCTCACAAAGCCCCCTCTCATCGGCGGCCACACACGTTATAGTGAGGCAAAGACGGAAAAGTGTACGGAGAGAAAAAGCTTTCCTTTTTTCCACGAATCCAGATTGACAGTGCAGTTGGAAGAGCATTAATTGTAACATAAGTTATATTTGATTTAACAGTGACCAATGCTTTTTTCTTTTTGGGGTCTGGACAGTGACCAATTCATTATTGATATAAAAACTCATAACACCACAAACCAATACTTGAAAAGTAGGGAGAAAAATTGGTCCCTACCCACAACAATAACAAAGTGGATCTTAATTGAATAACCAAAATGAGCATAATGGTCATGCCATAACAAAATTACAAAAGTTTTATATCACATGGGCTAACTAAAGCCCACTATAACCATGAATTTGGATCGAATTCTAATTAAAGAAACCTAAATCTAAACCAAATATTTTCTTAGCTTGTGTATTTGCACCGTAGGCCTAGACGAAGTGACAATTATATTGTCTCTTAACCAAGCTGCACCAAATTGCAGAATACGAATGGCATATCTATATGTCTCTTGTAAGCTGCACTCGGATTCAAATTCCAACTGAGATTGGATGTTGTTTAAAGAATTTATAATACATGTATGTGAGTGTAATGACAAAAAAAAAAAACTTATGATGAAGAAAAAATAAAAAATAAATGAAGATTTATTTTTATAAATT
>NC_029793.2:128089095-128116511 GCF_000816755.2 Arachis ipaensis | reverse complement strand
AGTTAAGTATTTATCTAAAAAAAGATGTTATTTTATTTTTATTAATTTTTAAAGTAAATTATATACTTTTTATTCTTTTCATACAAAATCTTCTTTACCATAAAATTATTCTTTCAAAAATATATAGGAATAAAAAACAAGCCTTTTTCTCGTTAAAAGAAAAAAAAACCTTTGGTTTTAAGAAGAAATCAAATGGAAGAAATTAAGAAAATGAACGGTAGTATCTGGATGATAATGTAGATTTTCTTCTTGCCCTACTATTCCTATCAGCCCATAATATGAAAGAGGAGATAAAAAGTTAAAAACATCAAGGTAGTTCATGTCAATAAATAAAGAAAAAAAAAACAAAAGAAAAACCAATAAACCACCTTAGCTTATTGGCTACAAAACTACATAAATGATGGGGTAATTAACAACCAAACAACTTATATATTTAACTCTACGAAAGTTGTTCAATAAACTAATTTTTAAGGACCAAGATAGAGGGGAAAAAAGGTTGGAAAAACCAAAACAATGATCTTTATTTACCGTATATAAAATATGGCTTATTCCGGTATTTTTGTGTATTTTTGGAGACGATGATAATGGTTATTGACGTGGCAGAAATTGGCCGATTAAGAAATTAATGTAAGAAATACGTTGCAAATACAGTTCTTAACCAGTAAAAATCTGCTTGTCAATTTAGAAAAGAGTTATCACAGATTTAAGAATAAGATTACTGGGAGTATGAGTCCTAGGTCGTCTCCCAACGAGTTGACAAAAGAGTGCAGCTTATTGGTTAGAGGTTTTCCCAGAAATTTTGAGTTTGAGAACAAAGAAATAAATAATAGTAAAATTAAGCAATGTAAAAATTAACGAGAGAAATTATATAATCCTTATTAAAAGCCTTGACCGGGAGAAGATTAATTGGAATTTCTATCCTTGTTGGATTTTTCCAAGTGCAATCCTAACAGGTTGTTGTCTTACTTGGTCATCCCTTAATAAATAAGGAAAAGTCAAGTAACTAACCAACAAACTATATCCTCAGGTCCTAATCCTCTCCTAAGGAAGGATGAGAGTCAGAGATTAGAGTTGTCAGTCATCAACTATCCATTAGGATTAACACTTGAGTATTCCAACTCAAGGTTCTCCTTTTAATCAACTCCCAATCAAGTTGGGGAACTACTCCATTATCATGAATATAAACTTTACAGAGTTAAAAAGGAAATAAAAGGAAAACATGATAGACAATAATTAAAGATCAAATAAAAATAAAAATGGTTCTTGTATTAAATCCCAAAATGCAACATACTTATCCAAACAGGGTTAATGGGCAGTAAAAAGTAAAGGAATAAGAAAACAAACTAGAGTAATGAAACTTCCACGGAGGTAATGAGTCTTCTCAGTATCCAAAAGCAAAAGCATGAAACTCTAAAACTATGAATATGAAGAACCCTAGAGGAAGGAGTAGAATTCTCTCTAAAATTCCCGACTAAACTCAAACTATCCGTAATGAGAATGTGTGTTGAGTCTCTGCATGTTCTCTTGCTTTAGTCTGTGTTTCTGGGCCGAAAACTGGGTCAAAATACGGCCCGAAATCGCCCCCAGCGTTTTCTGTTAATTCTACAGATCACGCATGTCACGCGTACGCGTCAGTCACGCGTTCGCGTCGCTGGTCATTTTGGCGTATCACGCGTTCGCGTCAAGCACGCGCTCGCGTCATATTACAGAACTCCAATCCACGCGTACGTGTCAGGCACGCGCACGCGTCACTGCAATTTTCTCCATGTCGCGCGCACGCGTGAGCCATGCATGCGCGTCGCTGCTCGCTGGTTATCTCCTTAGTTTCTTGTGTTCTTCCATTTTTGCAAGCTTCTTCTCCATCCTCTAAGTCATTCCTGCCCTATAAAGCCTGAAACACTTAACACACGGATCACGACATCTAATGGTATAAAGGAGTGTTAAAATACACAAATTAAAGATTCTAGGAAGCAAGTTTTCAATCATAGATCAAGACTAGGAAGGAGTTATAAAGCCATGCAAATCATATGAATAAGTGGGTAAAGACTTGATAAAAACCACTCAATTAAACACAAGATAAACCATAGAATAGTGGTTTATCAAACTCCCCACACTTAAACATTAGCATGTCCTCATGCTTAGCTCAAGGAGATAAAATAAATGAGTAGGGAAAAGTAAGACTCATGCAATGCAATGCAACCTATGTATGAATGCAACTATATGATTCTGTCTACTTGGTTAAAAGTAAATAAGTTCTTTAAGACAAACATAAATTCAAATTCCACTAATTCTAATCATATAATAAAAGACAAGTAAACTTGTAAGAAGATAGCTCATAAAAGAAGGGAACATAGAATCAAGCATTGAACCCTTATTAATGGTGTATGTGCACTCTAGTCACTCAAGTGTATAGGGTAATCACTCTAGTCTTCCCTAGTCATGCTTTCTAAACTTTGTTCTTCACCTAATCAATCAATAATATTTAATGTACCAATGCAAACATCATGAGGTCTTTTCAAGGTTGTAACGGGGCTAAGGTAAGGGTGAGGATATATATATATATATATATATATGGCTAAGTGAGCTATATAAAGTGAATTCTTGATTAGTCTAAGATCTCATCTAACATATACATACTTTATATAATTTAAAATGCTTTACCTAGCTACCCATAGTCTTCACTTTTGCATTACATACTCATGTATCAATTTTTCTTTAATTTTATCACATGCATTGATCTTTTATTAACTTAACATTGGGGTAATTTTGTCCCCTTATTTATTTATTTATATTATATATATTTTTTCTCTTTTTCTTTTCTTTATATATGGCTAAGTGAGCTATAAATTGAATCTTTGATTAACCTAAGCTCTCACCTATATACACACTCTATATACTTTTAAAATCATGCCTAACTACCCAAAATTCCCACTTTTTTATCTCATACTCATGCATCAACTTTTCTTTTAATTTTATCACATATGCATTGATCTTTTTATAAACTTAACTTTGTATTGGGATAATTTTGTCCCCTTATTTATTTGCTTATTTATTGAATATTTTTTGATTTTTTTATATAGAAAAATAAACATAACTTATCAATGCACATGGATTTTTATTTTTTCTGGTCTCACATGAGTAGGTACCCAAATTCCCAATATTTTATCAAAGTAAAAAAAAATATAACACATTCCCTTATTAACCCATGTTCCCACAGTTTTTCCCACACTTAGTTGATACACAATCTCTATCTTAAGCTAATCAAAAATTCAATTGGGGTATTCAATTTGTTTTTCTGCTTAATGTTAGTGATGTGGTAAAATATAGAACAAATGGGGATTAATAGGCTCAAAGTGGCTAACAAGTGTGATTTAGCAGGGTAGGCTTATTTGGGATAAGTGAGCAAAACAAGTAATGGCCTCAATCATATGCATGCATATAAATACACTAAACATTGGACATATAGGATGAAACAAAATATAGATTACAATCATAGAGAAGTAAACACACAAGAATAAAAAGTTATGGTTAAATAATGTAACCATATAATTAGGCTCAAGTCTCACAGGTTGTGTGTTCTTAGCTTAAAACCATGTTCCAATTTACAATCTTCAAACAAGTTTATAACACAAAATTTTTTAATTTAAATTAGTGAAATTTTTCAAAAATAGAGTCTTTAAAAGAGACTTATTATTTTTCAACCAATTAGAACATGCATGCAAATAACTATTACTATGCAATCTATCCTATCCTAATAAAAAAAAATATATCCTATTGGTGTTAAGAGAGAAAAGTTACCTCCGGAAGTCAGGTACTGACCGACCTCCCCACACTTAAGGCTTTACACGGTCCTCGGTGCCATCAATCAGGAACAAAGGGGGGCTGGTAGCAGTGTCTCCACAATCGGGACCGTCATGGCTCCTTGTGCTGGTAAATGAAGTGGAGTCCGGGGTGTCTGGGTCTTTGTCAGGTGGGTGGCTACCAATAAGCAGCTCCTTGAGGTATGTGTATCGGCGCTGGTTACGGCGCTCCCTTAGCTTTGCCTTTTGGTCTTTCTGGTCCAACCTTTCAAGTATCTGATAGAGCAGTTGATTTGTGGAAGGTGCTTGTGATGTGGAAGGAGGAGGAATATCTTCGACCGGGTCTGCAGGCCGGCTAGTGGTTATTGTTGGAGGTCTGATGTATTTCCCATTGGGGACAATCTGATCAACCCATGGAATCATGTCCTTGGTATCCCTAGCTCTGTAGGAGACTCCGGCTGCGGACATGAGATCTGAAACCGAGGCGGAAAAGGGTAGGTTGCCCGCAATTTGTACATGTCCCATGGCATGCCGGATATGTCTTGGTAAGTTGAGGGGCTGGTCTGTAAGGATACACCAGAGGAGAACAGCCATATCTGCAGTGAAGGAGGACTCATGAGTGCTCAGAAAGACGTAATGGGACATAATCTATGCCCATACTCGAGCCTCCAGGGTGAGTGCTGAAGCCAATATCTCTTTAGGTCGGGAACGATGGTATCCATAGGTCCATCTGCTGCCAGGTTGTGCTATGACTCTGAGAACGGCGTCCCAGTCAAATTTGTATCTCTGGCGTTTGACAGAGGCTTCTTGAAATACGTCCAATCCTTTTGGAGTAGGGGGAGGATCTAAAGCTCGCTGAATGACCTCTTCATTTATGGGGACTTGCTTCTGACAGACATAGACAGACTGTAGGGTTGGCATGTGAAAATTGGAGTAGAATTCAACTACTTATGAGAGATTAACCTGCCGTGGCTGTCTTCGTAGGAATCCCCAATGTCTACGCTCAATTCGAGGCTAAACCAACTCAACAATGTGGGTAGGGAGGATTAATAGGTGCTCATTGTTATAGCTTCGCTCAGCCAGGATGGGGAACATCTGCTCACAGTAGCGGTTGGTGAATCGCGCAGTGTCCTTTGCTGGGAAGGCTTTCTCTGTCTCATTGACCTTAATGATCCTCTTGACTCGCTTTGATGAGGGCTTTACTGATGTCGAAGATGGTTCCGCAGTGAGTACTCTTTTTGTTCCTCTCCTTGCTGGTGGTTTGGGAGTAGCTTTCTTTTTACCCTTCTTGGTGGCCATCCTGAAAAGGAAAAAGGAAAGTAACATGTGAAGCCAAAGGTTAAAGCAAGGAAGAGCACATTACAAGTGATAATCAATGCCAAGGTAAAGGAAGATGACTATTATCACATGGTCACGACTACATGTGACCAGTTCATCAATGGAAATATAGCTAGGGCATATTCTGGCAAGATGCAAGATATTTATTAGCATGCCAGCAAAGACATGAGTAGCATAGATCAAGCATTAATTGCCCAATTTGATTATCAAGTGTTTCAAACTAACAATCTGTTTGTATTGACAATTATTTTCAATTAATAAAAAATTGAAAGGGGTTTTGTGAAAGAAACAGGCATTAGAGTAGAAGAATAGAATAATTAAAAAAAATACACAATGCCATACAGACTTTTTCACAAACACTTAGCATGCATGGTAAATATGTGATTGAAAGCAGTAAATTGGAACATGCAAGCAACCCAAAAATAATTGGTGATAATTGTCAATAACTCCTTAATAATCCACAAGCAAAATATAGAAAAGAATCACCCAAATAAGTTTCTAACACCAATTAAAAGGATGTAAAAAGAAAAAGAAAGACAAAGAAAACATAGATAATGAAAGTAAAAAGAAAAAAAGAAGAAGAAAACATAAATAAAAGTAATAATGAAAAAGTAAAAAGGGAGAGAAGAAAAGAACCTTGATGAAGAAGATGAAGAGGGAAGAGAAGAAGGTAAAAAGTAAGAAGGAATAAAGAAGGAAGAAGGAATGAGAAAGAATTAAAAAGGGAGTAGAAAGAATTAGGATTGGAGGAGAAAAGATAAGATTTCTGGCGCTAATCTAGTAAAGTTGTGTGTCACATGTGACGCGTGTGCGTAGAGCACGCGTTTGCGTGGTTTGCGCTATTTTCAAGTGACGCGTACGCGTGGGTGATGCGCACGCATAACCTGATTTGTGCTATTGGCGCGAGTGCAGCCTCGCGCACGCACAACTCTCTGTTTCATATGCAAATTGCCAAAATTTAGGGTGACGCGTGTGCGTGGGTGGCGCGCACGCGTGGGTGGTCTGGTTGGGACAAATGACACGAACGCGTCAGGGACGCATACGCGTGATACAGCTTGTGCTTCTAGCATCATTTCAGCACCACTCCATCCTAACTCTCTATCCATACACCTTTTTACGTCGATTTTTCAGGGTCACGCGTGCGCGTGGGAGACGCGAACGCGTGGGGGATGATTTCACAAATGACGCGGACGCGTCAGGGACGCGTCTGCGTGGGCGTGTTTGTGCCTAAGGCACGCCTCCAGCCACGCTCCCGCGTAACTCTCTGTTCAATCCCCTTTTTCACGCCTGCACATATGACGCGAACGCGTCAGTGACGCTCGCGCATCATGTGCCTCCCCTTTTTTTGTATGCAGATGCAAATGCAGACTAAATACAGAAATAAGGAGAAGAGTCACTAAAAATAAAAACTAAGAAGAGAGGAACGATCATACCATGGTGGGTTGTCTCCCACCCAGCACTTTGCTTTAACGTCCTTAAGTTGGACGGTCCACTAGCTCAGTCTTCTGCTGTTGGTGGATCCTCCAAGAGGAAGATCACTAACTCTTTATTTTTCTTCATCTTCTCACCATGATATAGCTTTAAGCGATGTCCATTAACCTTGATGAATTCGGAGCTTGAAGGATGACTCAAGTGAAAGACTCCGTATGGCTTAGCCTTCTCTACTCTATAGGGACCTTCCCATCTTGATCTCAACTTGCCTGGCATGAGCCTCAATCTGGAGTTATAAAGGAGGACTAAGTCCCCAGGTTGGAACTCCCTCCTCTTGATGTGCTTATCATGCACAACCTTCACCTTCTCTTTGTACAACCTGGAGTTCTCATAAGCTTCTAGGCGAAGGTTCTCTAATTCTTGCAGTTGCAGCTTCCTTTCAGCTCTGGCTTTCTCAAATCCCATGTTGTATTCTCTTACCGCCCAGAAAGCTTTGTGCTCTACCTCAACTGGGAGGTGACAGGCCTTTCCATAAACTAAGTGGAAAGGGCTCATCCCGATTGGTGTCTTGTATGCTGTCCGATATGTCCAAAGCGCATCTTGGAGCCTGGTGCTCCAGTCCTTCCTATGAGGCTTGACTATCTTCTGCAATATGCACTTTATCTCTCTGTTAGACACCTCAGCTTGCCCATTAGTCTGGGGATGGTAGGTTGTTGCTATCTTGTGAAGGACGCCATGTTTCTTCAGTAAGCATGTTAATCTCCTGTTACAAAAGTGAGTGCCTTGACCACTCACGATTGCTCGTGGTGATCCAAAGCGACAGATAATATGGTTTCTAACAAAAGAGACAACAGTGTTAGCATCATCATTACGGGTAGGAATTGCTTCCACCCATTTAGAAACATAATCCACAGCTAACAATATATATAAAAAACCGCTAGGGTTTGAAAACGGACCCATGAAGTCAATGCCTCAAACATAAAAAATTTCACAGAACAACATAATTTGTTGGGGCATCTCATCCCTCTTGGATATATTACCAAATCTTTGGCATGGGGAACAAGATTTACAGAAAGCAGCAGCATCTTTAAAAAGAGTGGGCCACAAGAATCCACAGTCTAAAATTTTTCTAGCTGTTCTTTGTGGGCCGAAATGTCCACCACTCTCAGAGGAGTGGCAGACCTCTAAAATGGACTGGAATTCTGATTGGGGCACACACCTTCTAATTACCTGGTCAGCATCACACCTCCACAAATATGGGTCCCATATATAATATTTGGACTCGCTTTTCAGCTTGTCCTTCTGATGCTTAGTAAAATTGGGAGGGAAAATGTGACTAACTAGATAATTAGCTACAGGTGCATACCAAGGGACTACTTCAGATACTGCATGCAAGCTATCAAATGGAAAAGCATCATTGATAGGAGTGGAGTCATCCTTATTGTGCTCAAGGCGACTCAAGTGGTCCGCCACCAAATTCTGGGAACCACTCCTATCCTTAATTTCTAAATCAAATTCTTGCAGCAGTAATATCCAACGTATTATCCTTGGTTTAGACTTTTTTTTAGCTAATAAATACTTTAGAGCTGCATGGTCTGAGTACACTACCACCTTAGTACCAAGTAAGTAGGCTCAGAATTTTTCCAGAGCAAAAACAATAGCCAGAAGCTCTTTTTCAGTGGTAGTGTAATTAGACTGAGCAGCGTCTAATGTGTTTGAAGCATATGCAATTACAAAAGGATTCTTACCTGCGTGTTGGGCCAGCGCCGCTCCCACAGCATGGTTAGAAGCATCACACATAATTTCAAAGGGATGGCTCCAGTCTAGTCCTCTCACAATTGGAGTTTGAGTCAAGGTGATCTTCAGCTTATCAAACGCTTCCATACAGTCCCCACTCAGCTCGAACTCAACATCCTTCTGCAGCAATCTAGATAAAGGTAAAGCTACCTTACTGAAGTCCTTGATGAATCTCCAGTAAAAACCTGCATGGCCAAGGAACGAACGGACTTCCCTCACGGAGGTGGGGAAGGTAAACTAGAAAAGACATCTACCTTTGCTGGATCTACAGAAATACCAGTGTTAGAGACAACGCATCCCAGAACAATACCTTGTTTGACCATAAAATGACACTTTTCAAAATTCAAAACAAGGTTTGAACTAACAAACCTGTCTAATACTCTAGATAAACTATCCAAGCAAAGGCTAAAGGAATCACCGTATACGCTAAAATCATCCATAAAAACTTCCATACATCTCTCAATAAGATCAGAGAAAAGACTCATCATACACCTTTGGAAGGTAGCCGGTGCATTACATAAGCCAAAAGGCATCCTCTTATATGCATACGTTCCGAAGGGACATGTAAAAGTAGTCTTTTCCTGATCCTCAGGGGCTATATGAATCTGAAAATAGCCAATGTAACCATCTAAAAAGTAGTAATGCGATTTACCTAACAGGCGATTGATGAGCGGATAATTTATATGCTTTTTGGCACTGTTTTTACATAGTTTTTAGTATGTTTTAGTTAGTTTTTAGTATATTTTTATTATTTTTTGAATAAAAATCACATTTCTGGACTTTACTATGAGTTTGTGTGTTTTTCTGTGATTTCAGGTATTTTCTAGCTGAAATTGAGGGACCTGAGCAAAAATCTGATTCAGAGGCTGAAAAAGGACTGCAGATGCTGTTGGATTCTGACCTCCCTATACTCGAAGTGGATTTTCTGGAGCTACAGAAGCCCGATTGGCGCGCTCTCAATTGCTTTGGAAAGTAGACATCCTGGGCTTTCCAGCAATATATAATAGTTTATATTTTGTCCGAGATTTGATGGCCCAAACTGGTGTTCAAAGTCAACCCAAAGAATTCTAGCGTAAAACGCCAGAACTGGCACTAAAACTAGCGTTTAACGCCCAAACTGGCACAAAAGCTGGCGTTTAACTCCAAGAGAAGCCTATGCACGTGAAAGCTTCAATGCTGAGGCGAAGCACACACCAAGTGGGCCCCGGAAGTGGATTTCTGCATCATTTACTTATTTCTGTAAACCCTAGGCTACTAGTTCATTATAAATAGGACCTTTTACTATTATATTTTCATCTTTGGATATTTAGATCATCTTTGAGACTATCTTTGGATCACTTTTGATCTCTTGATCACGTTTTGGGGGCTGGCCATTTGGCCATGCCTGGACCTTCATCACTTTTGTATTTTCAACAGTGGAGTTTCTACACATCATAGATTAAGGTGTGGAGCTTTGCTGTTCCTCATGAATCAATGCAAAGTACTATTGTTTTTATATTCAATTCATGCTTATTCTTGTTCTAAGATATTCACTCGTACTTCAACCTGATGGATATGATGATCCGTGACACTCATCATCATCCTCCCTTATGAACGCGTGACTGACAACCACATCTGTTCTATCTGCAAGAGCTTGAGTGTGTATCTCTTGGGTTCCTGGTTCATGACGCATGATTGCCTCTCCTGACAACAGAGCCTTTTAATTCCGTGAAATCAGAGTCTTCGTGGTATAAGCTAGAATCAATTGGCAGCATTCTTGAGATCCGGAAAGTCTAAACCTTGTCTGTGGTATTCCGAGTAGGATCTGGGATGGGATGACTGTGACGAGCTTCAAACTCATGACTGTTGGGTGCAGTGACAGTGCGCAAAAGGATCATTGGATCTTATTCCAACACAAGTGAGAACCGACAGATGATTAGCCCTACGTAACCCGTAGCCGGACCATTTTCACTGAGAGGACGGACGGTAGCCATTGACAATGGTGATCTCCCAACATACAGCTTGCCATGGAAGGGAGTACGCATGGTTGGATGAAGGCAATAGGAAAGCAGAGATTCAGAAGGAACAAAGCATCTTCATACGCTTATCTGAAACTCCTACCAATGAATTACATAAGTGCTTCTATCTTTATTTTATGTTTCCTTTATCTTTTAATTATCAAAACTCATGATCATTTGAATTTGCCCGACTGAGATTTACAAGATGACCATAGCTTGCTTCAAGCCGACAATCTCCGTGGGATCGACCCTTACTCACATAAGGTATTACTTGGACGACCCAGTGCACTTGCTGGTTAGTTGTGCGGAATTGCAAAAGTGTGATTGTAATTTCGTGCACCAAGTTTTTGGCGCCATTGCCGGAGATTGTTCGAGTTTGGACAACTGACGGTTCATCTTGTTGTTTAGATTGGGTAATTTTATTTTATGTTTAAGCTTTCTTATTTTTAATTTTCAAAAAAAAATAATAAAATAATAAATATTTGTTTTCTAAAAATTCATCAAAATTTTTAAGAATGAATTCCATATTCGAGCTTCATGATGGTATGTTAAAGCTTGGCTGGCTATTAAGCCATGTTTAAATCTTTTGGACCGGAGCTTTAACTTATCATATTCACCGGATTGTTGTATGTAATTGTATGCTAAAGCTTGGCTGGCCATCTGGCCATGTCTAACTCAGTTGGACCGAAGCTTTAGAATAACATTGCATCAGCTTTAGGATTCTTATTTACAATTCTATGCTAAAGCTTGGCTGGCCATTGGCCATGTCTAATTCTTTTGGACTGGAGCTTTAGAATAACATGGCATGAATCTTGGAATTCTTATTAAAAATTTCGAATTTCTTTAACTTCTTTTTCCAAAATAATTTTTGAAAAAAAAATTTAATAAAATCATAAAAATAAAAAATAATTTGTGTTTCTTGTTTGAGTCTAGTGTCACATTTTAAGTTTGGTGTCTTGCATATTTTTAATTTTCTTGCATTTTTCAAAAATATATGCATTTTGTTCTTCATTGATCTTCAAGTTGTTCTTGATGATTTTCTTGGGTCTGATCTTTAAATTCTCTTGTTTAGTGTCTTTTGTTATTTCTCATGCGCATTCTCAATTTGTTAGTGTCTCTAATATGAAAATTCCTAAGTTTGGTATCTTGCATGCATTGTTTATTTGATCTTAGTTTTTCATGATTACTTTCATTTTGTTGTTGTTCTCTCTCATCATTAAAAATTCAAAAAAAAATTTCAAAATTATGTCTTTTCAAGTCAATAATACAGAGAATTGAAGATTCAGAACATACAGCAGAGGAATCACAGAGAAAAAGCTAGGCGTTCAAAACACCCAGTGAGGAAAAAATTTTGGCATTTAAACGCCAGCCAGGGTACCTGGCTGGGCGTTTAACGCCCAAGGAGGTAGCCAAATGGGCGTTTAACGCCAGGACAACACAAGGGAGGTAAGTTAGTTTTTAATTCAAATCTTTTTCAAATTTTCATGATTTTTCAAAATCAAATCTTTTTCAAATCATATCTTTTTCAAATCATATCTTTTTTTTTTCAAAATCAAATCTTTTTCCATTTTTTTCTCACTATTTTCGAAAATCCTTGCTACCAATTAATGATTTGATTCAAAAATTTCAAGTTTGTTACTTCCTTGTTAAGAAATCCAATATTTGAATTTTAGAATCATATCTTTTAAATTTCTTGTTAGCCAAGTCATTAATTTTAAAATTCAAATCTTTTTAAATTGATTTTCAATCATATCTTCTCAATCATATCCTCTCAATCACATCTTTTTCAAAATAATTTTCAATCATACCTTTTTTATTGCTAATTTCAAAATCTTTTTCAAAATCACTTAACCACTTTCTCAAATTTAATTTTCGAAAACCTTCAACCACTTTTTCAAAATTCCTTTTAATTATTTCAAATTTTTTAAAATTTGTTTTCAAAAATTCTCCCCCCTCCTTCTCACCTCCTTCTATTTAAGGACTAACACTCCTCCTCAATTAGCAATTCAGACTCGCTCTCCTTCTTTATATGTTCGAATTCTTCTCTATCTACCTCATCCCTCTATTCCTATTTTTCTCTGACACCTCAAGGAATCTCTATTCTGTGACATAGAGGATTCCATACTTTCTTGTTTTCTTCTCTTTCATATGAGCAGGAACAAGGACAAAGGCATTATTGTTGAAGCTGATCCTGAACCTGAAAGGACCTTGAAGAGGAAGCTAAGAGAAGCTAAAGCACAACTCTCTGGAGAGGACCTAACAGAAATTTTTGAAAAAGAAGAAGACATGTCAGCCAAAAATAACAACAATGCCAATAATGCAAGGAAGGTGCTTGGTGACTTTACTGTACCTACCCCCGACTTCTATGGGAGAAGCATCTCTATTCCTGCCATTGGAGCAAACAACTTTGAGCTTAAGCCTCAATTAGTTTCTCTGATGCAACAGAATTGCAAGTTTCATGGACTTCCATTGGAAGATCCTCATCAGTTTTTGGATGATTTTTTGCAAATCTGTGATACTGTTAAGACCAATGGAGTTAATCCCAAGGTCTACAGACTTATGCTTTTCCCTTTTGCTGTAAGAGACAGAGCTAGTATATGGTTGAACTCACAACCTAAAGACAGCCTGAACTCTTGGGAAAAGCTAGTCAATGCCTTCTTAGCTAAATTCTTTTCACCTCAAAAGATGAGTAAGCTTAGAGTGGAAGTTCAAACCTTCAAGCAGAAGGAAGGTGAATCCCTCTATGAAGCTTGGGAAAGATACAAGCAATTAATCAGAAGGTGTCCTACTGACATGCTTTCAGAATGGAGCATCATAGGTATCTTCTATGATAGTCTGTCTGAGTTATCCAAGATGTCATTGGACCATTCTGCAGGCGGATCTATTCATCTGAAGAAAACGCCTGCAGAAGCCTAGGAACTCATTGAAATAGCTGCAAATAACCAGTTCATGTACACTTCTGAAAGAAATCCTGTAAACAATGGGACAACTCAAAAGAAAGAAGTTATTGAGATTGATACTCTGAATGCCATATTGGCTCAGAATAAAATATTAACTCAGCAAGTCAATATGATTTCTCAGAATCTGACTGGATTGCAAGCTGCATCCAGTAGTAATAAAGAAGCATCTTCTGAAGAAGAAGCTTATGATCCTGAGAACCCGGCAATGGAAGAGGTGAATTACATGGGAGAACCCTATGGAAACACCTATAATCCTTCATGGAGAAATCATCCAAATCTCTCATGGAAGGACCAACAGAAGCCTCAACAAAGCTTCAACAACAATAATGGTGGAAGAAATAGGTTTAGCAATAGCAAACCTTTTCCATCATCTTCTCAGCAACAAACAGAGAACTCTGAGCAGAGTCGTTCTGGCTTAGCAACCATAGTCTCTGATCTATCTAAGACCACACTAAGTTTCATGAATGAAACAAGATCCTCCATTAGAAATTTGGAGGCACAAGTGGGCAGCTGAGTAAGAGAATTACTGAAACTCCTCCTAGCACTCTCCTAAGCAATACAGAAGAAAACCCCAAGAGAGAGTGCAAGGAGATAACCATGACCAACATGGCCGAACCTGGAGAGAGTAAGGAGGACGTGATTCCCAGTGAGAAAAACTTCATGGGATGTCCTCTGAACGAAAAGAAGTTCCCCTTTGAGGAACCAAAGGAATCTGAGGCTCATATAGAGACCATAGAGATTCCATTAAACTTCCTTCTGCCATTCATGAGCTCTGATGAGTATTCTTCCTCTGAAGAGGATGAAGATATTACTGAAGAGCAAGTTGTTAAGTACCTTGGAGCAATCATGAAGCTAAATCCCAAGTTATTTGGTAATGAGACTTGGGAGGATGAACCCCCCTTGCTCACCAATGAACTGAATGACTTGATTAGGCAGACATTACCTCAGAAGAGACAGGATCCTGGAAAGTTCTCAATACCTTGTACCATAGGCACCATGACCTTTGAGAAGGCTCTGTGTGACCTAGGGTCAAGTATAAACCTCATGCCACTCTCTGTAATGGAGAAACTAGGGATCCTTGAGGTGCAAGCTGCAAGAATCTCACTAGAGATGGCAGACAATTCAAGGAAACAGGCTTATGGACTTGTAGAGGATGTTTTGGTGAAGGTTGAAGGCCTTTACATCCCTGCTGACTTCATAATCCTGGACACTGGGAAGAATAGGGATGAATCCATCATCCTTGGCAGACCCTTCCTAGCCACAGCAAAGGCTGTGATTGATGTTGACAGAGGAGAGTTGGTCATTCAAGTGAATGAGGACTACCTTGTGTTTAAGGCTCAAGGATCTCCTTCTGCACACATGGAGAAGAAGCATGACAAGCTTCTCTCAATGCAGAGTCAAACAGAGCCCCCATATTCAAACTCTAAGTCTGGTGTTGGGAGGTGGTGCATGAAATTGTGATCATTAATGGCGCCATCAACATGGTACGCACAATTGTAATCTCAACTCTTTATCACAACTCCGCACAACTAACCAGCAAGTGCACTGGGTCGTCCAAGTAATAAACCTTACGCGAGTAAGGGTCGATCCCACAGAGATTGTCGGCTTGAAGCAAGCTATGGTCATCTTGTAAATCTCAGTCAGGCGGATTCAAATGGTTATGGAGAATTGATAATTAAAAGAAAAACATAAAATAAAGATAGAGATACTTATGTAATTCATTGGTGGATTTTAGATAAGCGTATGAAGATGCTTTGTTCCTCTTGAACCTCTGCTTTCCCATTGCCTTCTCCCAATCACTCGTACTCCCTTCCATGGCAAGCTTATGTTGGGTTTCACCGTTGTCAATGGCTACCTCCCGTCCTCTCAGTGAAAATGGTCCTGATGCTCTGTCACAACATCGGCTAATCAGCTGTTGGTTCTCGATCATGTCAGAATAGGATCCATTGATCCTTTTGCGTCTGTCACACGCCCCACACTCGCGAGTTTGAAGCTCGTCACAGTCATCCCATCCCGGATCCTACTCAGAATACCACAGACAAGGTTTAGACTTTCCGGATCTCAAGAATGCTGCCAATTAATTCTCGCCTATACCACGAAGACTCTGATTTCATGGAATGGAGAGCTCGATTATCAGGCGAGGCACCCATGTGTCATGAACCAGAAGGCTAAGAGATACGCACTCAATCGAAGGTAGAACGGAGGTGGTTGTTGGGCACGCGTTCATAGGTGAGAATGATGATGAGTGTCAAGGATCATCACATTCATCAAGTTGAAGAACAAGTGATATCTTAGAGAAGAAGTAGGTGTGAATTGAATAGAAAAACAGTAGTAATTGCATTAATTCATGAGGAACAGTAGAGCTCCACACCTTAATCTATGGTGTGTAGAAACTCCACCGTTGAAAATACATAAGAACAAGGTCTAGACATGGCCGTGAGGCCAGCCCCCAAAACGTGATCTAAGGTAGCATAAGACTAAACAAAGATGAAAATACAATAGCAAAAGATCCTATTTATAGAGAACTAGTAGCCTAGGGTTTACAAAAATGAGTAAATGACGTAAAAATCCACTTCCGGGCCCACTTGCTGTGTGCTTGGGCTGAGCATTGAAGCTTCCAGGTGTAGAGACTTTTCTTGGAGTTAAACGCCAGCTTTTGTGCCAGTTTGGGCGTTTAACTCTAGCTTTTGTGCCAGTTCCGGCGTTAAACGCCAGAATTCTTGAGCTGACTTGGAACGCCTGTTTGGGCCATCAAATCTCGGGCAAAGTATAAACTATTATATATTGCTGGAAAGCTCAGGATGTCTACTTTCCAACGCAATTGAGAGCATGCCATTTGGGGTTCTGTAGCTCCAAAAAATCCACTTCGAATGCAGGGAGGTCAGAATCCAACAGCATCTGCAGTCCTTTTTCAGTCTCTGAATCAGGTTTTTGCTCAGGTCCCTCAATTTTAGCCAGAAAATACCTGAAATCACAGAAAAACACACAAACTCATAGTAAAGTCCAGAATTGTGATTTTTAATTAAAAACTAATAAAAACATAATAAAAATTAACTAAAACATACTAAAAACAATGCCAAAAAGCGTATAAATTATCCGCTCATCACAACACCAAACTTAAATCGTTGCTTGTCCCCAAGCAACTGAAAATCAAATAGGATAAAAAGAAGAGAATATACTTATAAATTCTAAATTATCAATGAAACTTAGCTCCAATTAGATGAGCGGGACTAGTAGCTTTTTGCCTCTGAACAGTTTTGGCATCTCACTTTATCCTTTGAAGTTTAGAATGATTGGCTTCTATAGGAACTCAGAATCTAGATAGTGTTATTTGATTCTCCTAGTATAGTATGTTGATTCTTGAACACAGCTACTTTATGAGTCTTGGCCGTGGCTCTAAGCATTTTGTTTTCCAATATTACCACCGGATACATAAATGCCACAGACACATGACTGGGTGAACCTTTTCAGATTGTGACTCAGCTTTGCTAAAGTCCCCAGTGAGAGGTGTCCAGAGCTCTTAAGCACACTCTTTTTGCTTTGGACCACGACTTTAAGCGCTCAGTCTCAAGTTTTCACTTGACACCTTCACGCCACAAGCACATGGTTAGGGACAGCTTGGTTTAGCCGCTTAGGCCAGGATTTTATTCCTGTGGGCCCTTCTATCTACTGATGCTCAAAGCCTTGGATCCTTTTTATTACCCTTGCCTTTTGGTTTAAAGGGCTATTGCCTTTTTTTTCTTGCTTTTTCTTTCTCTTTTCTTTCTTTTTTTTCTTTTTTTTCGCCTTCTCTCTTTTTTTTTATTCACTGCTTTTTCTTGCTTCAAGAATCAATTTGATGATTTTTCAGATCCTCAATAACATTTCTCTTTTTTCCATCATTCTTTCAAGAGCTAACAATTTTAACATTCATAAACAACAAATTCAAAAGACATATGCACTGTTCATGCATTCATTCAGAAAACAAAAAGTATTGTCACCACATCAGAATAATTAAACTAATTTCAAGGATGAATTCGAAATCATGTACTTCTTGTTCTTTTGTAATTAAAACATTTTTCATTTAAGAAAAGTGATGGATTCATAGGACATTCATAACTTTAAGGCATAGATACTTAGACACTAATGATCATGTAATAAGACACAAACATAAATAAAACATAAAGCATAATTTTCGAAAAACAGAAAAATAAGTACAAGGAAGTTAAAGAACGGGTCCACCTTAGTGATGGCGGCTTGTTCTTCCTCTTGAAGATCTTATGGAGTGCTTTAGCTCCTCAATGTCTCTTCCTTGCCTTTGTTGCTCCTCTCTCATGACTTTTTGGTCTTCTCTAATTTCATGGAGGAGGATAGAATGTTCTTGGTGCTCCACCCTTAGTTGTCCCATATTGGAACTTAATTCTCCTAGGGAGGTGTTGATTTGCTCCCAATAGTTTTGTGGAGGAAAGTGCATCCCTTGAAGTATCTCAGGGATTTCATGATGAGGAATTTCCTCATGCTCTTGTCCATGAGTGGGATCTCTTGTTTGCTCCATCCTTTTCTTAGTGATGGGCTTGTCCTCATCAATGAGGATGTCTTCCTCTATGTCAATTCCAGCTGAATTGCAATAAGATGAGGAAAGGCTAACCTTGCCAAAGTAGAGGACTTGTCCGCCACCTTGTAGAGTTCTTGGGATATAACTTCATGAACTTCTACTTTCTCTCCAATCATGATGCTATGGATCATGATAGCCTGGTCTATGGTAACTTCGGACTGGTTGCTAGTTGGAATGATTGAGCGTTGGATAAACTCCAACCATCCCATAGCCATGGGCTTGAGGTCATGCCTTCTTAGTTGAACCGGCTTCCCTCTTGAATCTCTCTTCCATTGAGCGCCCTCTTCACAAATGTCTATGAGGACTTGGTCCAACCTTTGATCAAAGTTGACCCTTCTAGTGTAGGGGTGTGCATCTCCTTGCATCATAGGCAAGTTGAATGCCAACCTTACATTTTCTGGACTAAAATCTAAGCATTTTTCCCGAACCATTGTGAGCCAATTCTTTGGGTCCGGGTTCACACTTTGATCATGGTTCTTGGTGATCCATGCATTGGCATAGAAATCTTGAACCATTAAGATTCTGACTTGTTGAATGGGGTTGGTGAGAACTTCCCAACCTCTTCTTCGGATCTCATATCGGATCTCCGGATATTCACTCTTTTTGAGCTTGAAAGGGACCTCGAGGATCACTTTCTTCTTGGCCACAACTTCATAGAAGTGGTCTTGATGCACCCTTGAGATGAATCTCTCCATCTCCCATGACTCGGAGGTGGAAGCTTTTGCCTTCCCTTTCCTCTTTCTAGAATTTTCTCCGGCCTTAGGTGCCATAAATAGTTATGGAAAAACAAAAAGCAATGCTTTTACCACACCAAACTTAAAAGGTTTGCTCGTCCTCGAGCAAAAGAAGAAAGAAGAGGGTAGAAGAAGAAGAAATAGAGGAGATGGAGGGGGCTTTGTGTTTCGGCCAAGGGGGAGAAGTAATGTTTAGGTTGTGTGAAAATGAAAGAGTGAAGATGGGTTTATATAGGAGTGGAGAGGGGGGTATGGTTCGGCCATTATGGGTGGGTTTGGGAGGAAAAGTGGTTTGAATTTGAATGGTGAGGTAGGTGGGGTTTTATGAAGGATGGATGTGAGTGGTGAAGAGAATGGTAGGATTTGAAAGGTGAGGGGTGAAGAAGAGAGAGAGAGGTGGGGTAGGTGGGGATCCTGTGGGGTCCACAGATCCTGAGGTGTCAAGGATATCTCATCCCTGCACCAAGTGGCGTGCAAAAATGCCCCTTTCTGCCAATCCTGGCGTTAAACGCCAGCTTCTTGCCCATTTCTGGCGTTAAACGCCAATCTGGTGCCATTTCTGGCGTTAAACGCCCAGAATGGTGCCAGACTGGGCGTTAAACGCCCATTCTGCTACCCTTACTGGCGTTTAAATGCTAGCAAGTTTTTCCTCCAGGGTGTGCTATTTTTCATTCTGTTTTTCATTCTGTTTTTGCTTTTTCAATTGTTTTTGTGACTTCACATGATCATCAACCTACAGAAAACATAAAATAACAATGGAAAATAAAAATTTAACATAGATAAGTAAAGATTGGGTTGCCTCCCAACAATCGCTTCTTTAATGTCAATAGCTTGACAGTGGGCTCTCATGGAGCCTCACAGATGTTCAGAGCAATGTTGGAACCTCCCAACTCCAAACTTAGAGTTTGAATGTGGGGGTTCAACACCAAACTTAAAGTTTGGTTGTGGCCTCCCAACACCAAACTTAGAGTTTGACTGTGGGGGCTCTGTTTGGCTCTGTATTGAGAGAAGCTCTTCATGCTTCCTCTCCATGGTTACAGAGGGATATCCTTGAGCCTTAAATACAAGGGAGTCCTCATTCACGTGAATGATCAATTCTCCTCTGTCAACATTAATCACAGCTTTTGTTGTGGCTAGGAAGGGTCTACCAAGGATGATGGATGCATCCATACACTTCCCAGTCTCTAGGATTATGAAATCAGCATGAATGTAATGACCTTCAACCTTTACCAAGACATCCTCTACAAGTTCATAAGCCTGTTTTCTTGAATTGTCTGCCATCTCTAGTGAGATTCTTGCAGCTTGTACCTCAATGATCCCTAGCTTCTCCATTACAGAGAGAGGCATGAGATTTATACTTGACCCTAGGTCACACAGAGCCTTCTCAAAGGTCATGGTGCCTATGGTACAAGGTATTGAGAACTTTCTAGGGTCCTGTCTCTTTTGAGGTAATCTCTGCCTAGTCAAGTCATCCAGTTCTTTGGTGAGCAAAGGGGGTTCATCCTCCCAAGTCTCATTACCAAATAACTTGGCATTTAGCTTCATGATTGCTCCAAGGTACTTAGCAACTTGCTCTTCAGTGACATCTTCCTCCTCTTCAGAGGAGGAATACTCATCAGAGCTCATGAATGGCAGAAGTAAATCCAATGGAATCTCTATGGTCTCAGTGTGAGCCTCAGATTCCCATGGTTCCTCATTAGGGAACTCCATGGAGGCCAGTGGACGTCCATTGAGGTCTTCCTCAGTGGAGATCACTGCCTCTTCCTCCTATCCAAGTTCGGCCGTGTGGGATGTGTTTATGGCCTTGCACTCTCCTTTTGGATTCTCCTCTGTATTGCTTGGAAGAGTACTAGGAGGGAGTTTAGTAACTTTCTTACTCAGTTGATCCACTTGTGCCTCCAAGTTTCTAATGGAGGACCTTGTTTCAATCATGAAACTTTGAGTGGTTTTAATTAGATCAGAGACTATGGTTGCTAAGTCAAATTGGCTCTGCTTAGGATTCTCTGTCTGCTGCTGAGAAGATGATGGAAAAGGCTTGCTATTGCTAAACCTGTTTCTTCCACCATTATTGTTGTTGAAGCCTTGTTGAGGCCTCTGTTGGTCCTTCCATGAGAGATTTGGGTGATTTCTCCACGAAGGATTATAGGTGTTTCCATAGGATTCTCCCATATAATTCACCTCTTCCATTGCTGGGTTCTCAGGATCATAAGCTTCTTCCTCAGATGAAGCCTCTTTAGTATTGCCTGTTGCTGCTTGCATTCCAGACAGACTCTGAGAAATCATATTGACTTGCTGAGTCAATATTTTGTTCTGAGCCAATATGGCATTCAGAGTGTCAATTTCAAGAACTCCTTTCTTCTGAGTTGTCCCATTATTCACAGGATTTCTTTCAGAAGTGTACATGAATTGGTTATTTGCAACCATTTCAATGAGTTCTTGAGCTTCTGCAGGCGTCTTCTTCAGATGAAGAGATCCTCCAGCAGAGCTGTCCAATGACATCTTGGACAGTTCAGACAGACCATCATAGAAGATACCTATGATGCTCCATTCTGAAAGCATGTCAGAAGGGCACTTTCTGATCAATTTCTTGTATCTTTTCCAAGCTTCATAGAGGGATTCACCTTCCTTCTGTCTGAAGGTTTGGACTTCCACTCTAAGCTTACTCAATTTTTGAGGTGGAAAGAACTTTGCCAAGAAGGCATTGACTAGCTTTTTCCAAGAGTTCAGGCTTTTCTTAGGTTGTGAATCCAACCATATCCTAGCTCTGTCTCTTACAGCAAAAGGGAAGAGCATAAGTCTGTAGACCTCAGGGTCAACCCCATTGGTCTTGACAGTGTCACAGATTTGCAAGAATTCAGCTAAGAACTGATGAAGATCTTCCAATGGAAGTCCATGAAACTTGCAATTCTGTTGCATTAGAGAAACTAATTGAGGCTTAAGTTCAAAATTGTTTGCTCCAATGGCAGGGATAGAGATGCTTCTCCCATAGAAGTCAGGAGTAGGTGCAGTAAAGTCACCAAGCACTTTCCTTGCATTGTTGGCATTGTTGTTGTTTTCGGCTGTCATGTCTTCTTCTTGTTTGAAGATTTCTGTTAGGTCCTTTTTAGCTTCTCTTAGCTTTCGCTTCAAGGTCCTTTCAAGTTCAGGATCAGCTTCAACAAGAATGCTTTTGTCTTTGTTCCTGCTCATATGAAAGATAAGAGAACAAGAAAGTATGGAATCCTCTATGTCACAGTATAGAGATTCCTTGAGGTGTCAGAGGAAAAGAAGAATAGAAGGAGAAGGTAGAAAGAGAAGAATTCGAACTTATCAAGAGGGATAGAGTTCGAATTGTTGATAGTGGAGGAGTGTTAGTCCTTAAATAGAAGGATGTGAGAAGAAGGAAAGAATTTTCGAAATTAAAGTAAAAAATTTTTGAAATACTTAAAAGAAATTTTGAAAATTTGATTGATGATTTTCGAAAATTAAGATTGGGAAGGAAATTAAGTGATTTTTGAAAAAGATTTTGAAATTAGAAATCAAAAAGATATGATTGAAAATTATTTTTAAGAAAAAATGTGATTGAAAATATATGATTGAGAAGAGATGATTGAAAATCAAATTAAAAAAAAGAAAGTTTTTAGAATTAAAGTGATTACTTGACTAACAAGAGATTAGAAGATATGATTCTAGAATTTAAAATTTAATCCTTTCTTAATAGGCAAGTAACAACTTGAAAATTTTGAATTAAATCATGAATTGGAGCAAGAATTTTCGAAAATAAAAAAAATGTAAAGAAATTGATTTTGAAAAGATATGATTGAAAAGATATGATTTGAAAAAGATTTGATTTTGAAAAATTATGAAAACTTGAAAAAAATATGAATTAAAAACAAAATCTTCCCTCTTGTGCCATCCTGGCGTTAAACGCCCAGAATGGTATCCATTCTGGCGTTTAACGCCCAAAACACTACCTTTTTGGGCGTTAAACGCCCAGCCAGGTACCCTGGCTGGCGTTTAAACGCCAGTTTTCCTTCTTCACTGGGCGTTTTGAATGCCCAGCTTTTTCTGTGTAATTCCTCTGCTGCATGTTCTGAATCTTCAATTCTCTGTATTATTGACTTGAAAAGATATATATAATTTTTTTTTTTGAATTTTTGATGATGAGAAACAACCAAAATGCAACTAAACATAGAAAACCAAGATCAAATAAACAATGCATGCAGGACACCAAACTTAGAAATTTTTCATATTAGAGACACTAACAAATGGAGAATGCATGTGAGAAATAACAAAAGACACTAAACAAGAGAATTTAAAGATTAGAGCAAGGAAATCATCAAGAACAACTTGAAGATCAATGAAGAACATGATGCATGTAATTTCGAAAATTAGAAGAATGCAATTGACACCAAACTTAAAATTAGACATTAGACTCAAACAAGAAACATAAAATATTTTTTATTTTAAGATTTTAAAATTTTTTTTTGGATTTTTTGAAAATTATATGGAAAAGAAAATAAGGATTTCAAAATTCTTAATATGAATTTCCAGGAATCATGCAATGTTAGTCTAAAGCCATTCAATAGCTAAATTGATGAGGATCAATCAGCTTTTGTGATGATAAAAACATCACCTGAAACTCTAGAATTCATGCTTACGAACTCTGAAGAACAAAATAAAATAAAATTACCTAATTTAAGCAACAAGATGAACCGTCAGTTGTCCAAACTCGAACAATCCTCGGCAACGGTGCCAAAAACTTGGTGCACAAAATTGTGATCATCAATGGCGCCATCAACATGGTACGCATAATTGTAATCTCAACTCTTTATCACAACTCCGTACAACTAACCAGCAAGTGCACTGGGTCGTCCAAGTAATAAACCTTACGCGAGTAAGGGTCGATCCCACGGAGATTGTCGGCTTGAAGCAAGCTATGGTCATCTTGTAAATCTCAGTCAGGCGGATTCAAATGGTTATGGAGAATTGATAATTAAAAGAAAAACATAAAATAAAGATAGAGATACTTATGTAATTCATTGGTGGATTTCAGATAAGCGTATGAAGATGCTTTGTTCCTCCTGAACCTCTGCTTTCCCATTGCCTTCTCCCAATCACTCGTACTCCCTTCCATGGCAAGCTTATGTTGGGTTTCACCGTTGTCAATGGCTACCTCCCGTCCTCTCAGTGAAAATGGTCCTGATGCTCTGTCACAACATCGGCTAATCAGCTGTTGGTTCTCGATCATGTCGGAATAGGATCCATTGATCCTTTTGCGTCTGTCACACGCCCCACACTCGCGAGTTTGAAGCTCGTCACAGTCATCCCATCCCGGATCCTACTCGGAATACCACAGACAAGGTTTAGACTTTTCGGATCTCAAGAATGCTGCCAATTCATTCTCGCCTATACCATGAAGACTCTGATTTCATGGAATGGAGAGCTCGGTTGTCAGGCGAGGCACCCATGCGTCATGAACCAGAAGGCTAAGAGATACACACTCAATCGAAGGTAGAACGGAGGTGGTTGTCAGGCATGCGTTCATAGGTGAGAATGATGATGAGTGTCACTGATCATCACATTCATCAAGTTGAAGAACAAGTGATATCTTAGAGAAGAAGTAGGCGTGAATTGAATAGAAAAACAGTAGTAATTGCATTAATTCATGAGGAACAGCAAAGCTCCACACCTTAATCTATGGTGTGTAGAAACTCCACCGTTGAAAATACATAAGAACAAGTTCTAGGCATGGCCGTGAGGCCAGCCCCCAAAACGTGATCTAAGGTAGCATAAGACTAAACAAAGATGAAAATACAATAGCAAAAGATCCTATTTATAGATAACTAGTAGCCTAGGGTTTACAGAAATGAGTAAATGATGTAAAAATCTAATTCCGGGCCCACTTGGTGTGTGCTTGGGCTGAGCATTGAAGCTTCCATGTGTAGAGACTTTTCTTGGAGTTAAACGCCAGCTTTTGTGCCAGTTCCGACGTTAAACGCCAGAATTCTTGAGCTGACTTGGAATGCCTGTTTGGGCCATCAAATCTCGGGCAAAGTATGGACTATTATATATTGCTGGAAAGCCCAGGATGTCTACTTTCCAAAGCAATTAAGAGCGCGCCAATTGGGCTTCTGTAGCTCCAGAAAATCCACTTAGAATGTAGAGAGGTCAGAATCCAACAGCATCTGCAGTCCTTTTTCAGTCTCTGAATCAGGTTTTTGCTCAGGTCCCTCAATTTCAGCCAGAAAATACCTGAAATCATAGAAAAACACACAAACTCATAGTAAAGTCCAGAATTGTGATTTTTAATTAAAAACTAATAAAAACAAAATAAAAATTAACTAAAACATACTAAAAATATACTAAAAACAATGCCAAAAAGCATATAAATTATCCGCTCATCAGGAGGCCATGATCATGCTCTGAGTATCTGTGAGGCTCCATGAGAGCCCACTGTCAAGCTATTGACATTAAAGAAGCGCTTGTTGGGAGGCAACCCAATCTTTACTTATCTATGTTAAATTTCTATTTTTCATTGTTATTTTATGTTTTCTTTAGGATGATGATAATGTGGAGTCACAAAAACAAAAGCTAAAATAAAAAATAGCATTGAAAATAGCACACCCTGGAGGATGAGCTTACTGGCGTTTAAACGCCAGTAAGGGTAGTAGAATGGGCGTTAAACACCCAGTTTGGCACCATTCTGGGCGTTTAATGCCAGAAAAGGGCACCAAGCTGGCGTTTAACGCCAGAAAGGGAAGACAAGTTGGCGTTTAACGCCATAAAGGGGAGAAAAGCTGGCGTTAAATGCCAGAAAAGGGCAGCAACCTGGCGTTTAACGCCAGGATTGGCACTCAAAGGGGCGTTTACACGCCAAAATGGTGCAGGGATGAGAAATCCTTGACACCTCAAGATATGTGGACCCCACAGGATCCCCACCTACCTCAACTCTCTCTCTCTCTCTTCTTCACACCTTCCCATAACACCCTTCCCCAAATACCCCTCACCAATCACCTCCACCCACTCTTCCCCAAAAACCCCACCCACCTCACAATTCAAATTCAAATCCTTTTCCTCCCAAACCCAACCCCTAATACACGAACCCTACCCCTCTCTCCACTCCTATATAAACCTCTCATCCCTCCTTCATTTTCACACATCATAAACACTTCTTTCCCCCCTTGGCCGAACCACTCACACCTTTCTATCTCCTCTATTTTCTTCTTCTTCTTCTACTCCCTTCTTTCCTCTTTTGCTCGAGAACGAGCAAACCTTCTAAGTTTGGTATGGTAAAAGCGTTGCTTTTTGTTTTTCCATAACCATTTATGGCACCTAAGGGAAGGGAAGGGAAGGGAAGGCAAAAGCTTCCACCTCCGAGTCATGGGAGATGGAGAGATTCATCTTAAAGGTCCATCAAGACCACTTCTATGAAGTTGTGGCCAAGAAGAAGGTGATCCCTGAGGTCCCTTTCATGCTCAAAAGGAATGAGTATCCGGATATCCGATATGAGATTCGAAAAAGAGGTTGGGAAGTTCTCACTGGTGCGCAGAAATTGTGATTACACTTTAATTATGTAAAATTCATCGCTCTTTCTTTCCCTGGTAATGGCGCCAAAAACATGATGCCAATACCATGGTTCACAACTTCGCACAACTAACCAGCAAGTGCACTGGGTCGTCCAAGTAATACCTTACGTGAGTAAGGGTCGAATCCTACGGAGATTGTTGGTATGAAGCAAGCTATGGTCACCCTGTAAATCTCAGTCAGGCGGATATAAAATGGTAATGGGGTTTTCGAAAATAATTAATAAAACAGGGATAGACAAAATGGTCAACGCACACTGTCACGGCACGGCTATTCATCTGTCGGTTCTCGATCATGCTGGAATAGGATTTACTATCCTTTTGCGTCTGTCACTACGCCCAGCACTCGCGAGTTTGAAGCTCGTCACAGTCATTCAATCCCTGAATCCTACTCGGAATACCACAGACAAGGTTTAGACTTTCCGGATTCTCATGAATGCCGCCATCAATCTAGCTTACACCACGAAGATTCTGATTAAGAGATCTAAGAGATACTCATTCAATCTAAGGTAGAACGGAAGTGGTTGTCAGGCACGCGTTCATAGGGAATGATGATGATTGTCACGTTCATCTCATTCAGGTTGAAGTGCGAATGAATATCTTAGAAGCGAAATAAGATGAATTGAATAGAAAACAGTAGTACTTTGTATTAATCCTTGAGGGACAGCAGAGCTCCACACCTTAATCTATGGAGTGTAGAAACTCTACCGTTGAAAATACATAAGTGAAAGGTCCAGGCATGGCCGAGAGGCCAGCCCCTCTGATCTAAGAACCAGGCGTCCAAAGATCAAAAGATAATCCAAAGATCAAAAGATTCAAAGATGTCTAATACAATAGTAAAAGGTCCTATTTATAATAAACTAGCTACTAGGGTTTACAAAAGTAAGTAATTGATGCATAAATCTACTTCCGGGGCCCACTTGGTGTGTGCTTGGGCTGAGCTTGAGTGTTACACGTGTAGAGGTCATTCCTGGAGTTGAACGCCACCTTTTGTGCCATTTTGGGCGTTGAACTCCACTTTGCAACTTGTTTCTGGCGCTGGACGCCAGAATTGGACAGAGTGGTGGCGTTGAACGCCAGTTTGCATCGTCTAAACTTGGGCAAAGTATAGACTATTATATATTTCTGGAAAGCCCTGGATGTCTACTTTCCAACGCAATTGGAAGCGCGCCATTTTGAGTTCTGTAGCTCCAGAAAATC
>NC_029793.2:128084496-128088893 GCF_000816755.2 Arachis ipaensis | reverse complement strand
TCACTGATGCTCAAAGCCTTGGGATCCTTTTTATTTTCCTTGCCTTTTGGTTTTAAGGGTTATTGGCTTTTTGCTCTTGCCTCTTGGTTTTAAGAGCTTTGGCTTTTTCTGCTTGCTTTTTCTTTTTCTTTCTACTTTTTTTTTCGCCTATATTTTTTTTTTCTGCAAGCTTTGTTCCTTGCTGCTTTTTCTTGCTTCAAGAATCATTTTTATGATTTTTTAGATTATCAAATAACATGTCTCCTAGTCATCATTCTTTCAAGAGCCAACATATTTAACATTCATGAACAACAACTTCAAAAGACATATGCACTGTTCAAGCATTCATTCAAAAAACAAGAAGTATTGTCACCACATCAATATAATTAAACTAAGTTCAAGGTTAAATTCGAAACTCATGTACTTCTTGTTCTTTTGAATTCAAACATTTTTCATTTAAGAGAGGTGATGGATTCATAGGACATTCATAACCTTAAGGCATAGTTACTAAATACTAATGATCATGTAATGAAGACACAAATATGGATAAGCACTTAACATAGAGAAAACGAAAAATAGAGAAAGTAAGAACAAGGAATGAGTCCACCTTAGTGATGATGGCGTTTCCTTCTTGAGGAACCAATGATGTCCTTGAGCTCTTCTATGTCTCTTCCTTGTCTTTATTGCTCCTCCCTCATTGCTTTTTGATCTTCTCTAATTTCATGAAGGATGATGGAGTGCTCTTGATGTTCCACCCTTAATTGTCCCATGTTGGAACTTAATTCTCGGTGGAAGCATTTGTCTTCCCTTTCCTCTTTCTTGAGGTTTCTCTGGCCTTAGGTGCCATTAATGGTAATGGAAAAACAAAAAGCTTATGCTTGTACCACACCAAACTTAGAATATTGCTCGCCCTCGAGCAAGAGAAGAAAGAATAGATAAAGAAGAAGAAGATATGGAGGAGATAGAGGGATGTGTGTATGGATGTGAGTGGTGAATGGAAAATAGAAGGGATGACCATGAATGGAGAGAGAGAGGGTGAGGTGGGTGGGGATTCACAGATCCTGAGATGATCCTGTGGGGTCCACAGATCCTGAGGTGTCAAGGCATTTACATCCCTGCACCAATTTAGGCATGCAAAATGCCCTTGCACACAACTCTGGGCGTTCAGCGCCAGGTTGGTGCCCATTTTGGGCGTTCAATGCCCATTTGTTGCCCATTTCTGGCGTTGAACGCCAGAACCATGCTTGTTCTGGGCGTTCAGTGCTCAGACACTGCCCATTTTGGGCGTTCAGCGCCAGAACCATGCTCTGTTCTGGCGTTGAACGCCAGACAGATGCCTCCTCCAGGGTGTGATTTTTCTTCCGCTGTTTTTGATTCCGTTTTCAATTTTTATATTTATTTTGTGACTCTACTTGATCATGAACCTAATAAAACATGAAAAACAATGAAAATAAAGATTAGATAAATAAAAATTGGGTTGCCTCCCAACAAGCGCTTCTTTAATGTCAATAGCTTGACAGTGGACTCTCATGGAGCCTCACAGATGTTCAGAGCATTGTTGAGACTCCCCAACACCAAACTTAGAGTTTGGATATGGGAGTTCAACACCAAACTTAGAGTTTGGTTGTGGCCTCCCAACACCAAACTTAGAGTTTGACTGTGGGGGGCTCTAGTTAACTCTGTTTTGAGAGAAGCTTTTTCTGCTTCCTCTCCATGGATGCAGAGAGATATCCTTGAGTTGTAAACACAAGGTTGTCCTTATTTAATTGAAGGATCAATTCTCCTCTGTCCACATCAATCACAGCTCTTGCTGTGGCTAGGAAAGGCCTTCCTAGGATGATGGATTCATCCTCTTCCTTTCCAGTGTCTAGGACTATGAAATCACCAAGGATGTAAAGGCCTTCAACCTTTACTAACACGTCCTCTACTTGTCCATAAGCCTGTTTTCTTGAATTTTCTGCCATCTCTAATGAGATTTTATTGGCTTGTACCCCATAGATTCCCAGTTTCTCTATTACAGAGAGGGGCATGAGGTTTATTCCTGAGCCAAGGTCACACAGAGCCTTAAAGATCATGGTGCCTATGGTACAAGGGATTAGCTCAAAATTGTTTGCTCCAATGGCAGGAATGGAGATGCTTCTTCCATGTAAATTGGAATTAGGTGCAGTAAAGTCACCAAGCATTCTCCTTGCATTATTGTTGTTGGGTTCGGCTGCCATCTCCTTTACTTGTGCGAAATTTTCAATAAGGTTGTCTCTGAATTGTTGTAATTTAGCTTCTCTTAGTTTCCTCTTCAGAGTCCTTTCAGGTTCTAGATCAGCTTCAACAAGAATGCCTTTTTCCTTGTTCCTGCTCATAAGAAAGAGAAGAAAACAAGAAGAGAAGAGGAATCCTCTATGTCACAGTAAAGAGGTTCCTTATTGTTAGTAGAAGAAGAAAAGGAATATGGGTGAAGAAGAATGAAGAATCCAAACACAAGGGTAAGGATAGGAGCAGTGATGTGAGATGAAGAGAAGTGTTAGTAGATGAATAAATAAAATAGAAGGAGATGAGAGAGAAGGAAGATTTTCGAAAATAATTTTTGAAAAAGAGTTTGTGATTTTCAAAAATAGTTTTTGAAAAAGGTTAGTAATTTTCGAAAATAAAAAATCAAAAATTAAAATAATTAGTTAATTAAAAAGAAATTTTGAAAAAGAGGGAAGATATTTTCGAAAATGAGAGAGAGAGAGTTAGTTAGGTAGTTTTGAAAAAGATAAGAAACAAACAAAAAGTTAGTTAGTTAGTTGAAACAAATTTTGAAAATCAATTTTTTTGAAAAGATAAGAAGATAAGAAGTTAGAAAAGATATTTTGAAATCAAATTTTTGAAAAGGATAAGATAAGAAGATATTTTTGAAAAGATATGATTTGAAATTAGTTTTGAAAAATATTTGATTTTTAAAATCACAATTAATGACTTGATTCACAAGAAATCACAAAATATGATTCTAGAACTTAAAGTTTGAATCTTTCTTAACACGCAAGTAACAAACTTGAAATTTTTGAATCAAAACATTAATTGATGATAATATTTTCGAAAATTTGATGAAACATTAAGAAAAAGATTTTTGAAATTTTCGAAAATTACTAAGAAAAATGAAAAAGATTTGATTTTTGAAAAAGATTTTGAAAAAGATAAGATTTTTAAATTGAAAGTTTGATTTGACTCATAAGAAACAACTAGATTTTAAAAAGTTTTGAAAAAGTCAATCCAAATTTTCGAATTTTATGAGAGAAAAGAGGGAAAGATATTTTTTTGATTTTTGAATTTTTATAATGAGAGGAAAAACATGAAAATTATGCAATGCATGAAAGTTATGGATCAAAACAATGAATGTATGCAAGAATGCTATGAATGTCAAGATGAACACCAAGAACACTATGAAGATCATGATGAACATCAAGAACATATTTTTGAAAAATCTTTTAATGCAAAGAAAACATGCAAGACACCAAACTTAGAATTCTTTAATGCTTAGACATAAAGAATTCAGGAATGCATATGAAAAAAAACAAGAAAAGACACAAAATATGCAAATGCAAAGATCAAACAAGAAGACTTACCAAGAACAACTTGAAGATCATGAAGAACACTATGAATGCATGAATTTTCGAAAAATGCAAGATGCACATGCAATTGACACCAAACTTATAACATGACTCAAGACTCAAACAAGAAACACAAAAATATTTTTGATTTTTATGATTTTCTAATTTTTTTTGTATTTTTTTTCGAAAATTTTTTGAAAAAGAAAAATAAGGATTCCAAAATTTTTAATATGAATTCCAGGAATCTTATGCTCTTTAGTCTAAAGCTCCAATCAAAGGGTCAGGCATGGCTTAATAGCCAGCCAAGCTTTAGCATGTAACAGGTAGATTATGAATCAGCAGTAGGTGGATTAGCACCAACTAGCTTGCTCTTGATAACAAATTGGAAGCCTTAGTCCAAATGAATTTAGACATGGCTTTACAGCCAGCCAGGCTTCACATACTTCATGAAACACTAGAATTCATTCTTAAAAATTCTGAAGAAAAATATATTTTTGAAAACATTTTTATTTAAAAAAATATTTTTTTTGGAAAAAACGAAAAAAGAAGAAAATATTTTTGAAAACTTTTTTATTTAAAAAAAAATTTTTTTTTCAAAAACAAAGGAAAAATTTTTGAAAAATTTTTGAAAAGAAAACAAAAAGAAAATTACCCAATCTGAGCAACAAGATGAACCGTCAGCTGTCCAAACTCGAACAATCCCCGGCAACGGCGCCAAAAACTTGGTGCGCAGAAATTGTGATTACACTTTGATTATGTAAAATTCATTGCTCCTTCTTTCCCTGGCAATGGCGCCAAAAACATGATGCCAATACCATGGTTCACAACTTC
>NC_029793.2:128063321-128083307 GCF_000816755.2 Arachis ipaensis | reverse complement strand
CTGTCACGGCACGACTAATCGTCTGGAGGCATCACCCTTGTCAATGGTTTCATCTTATCCTCTCAGTGAAAATGGTCAACGCACACTGTCACGGCACGGCTATTCATCTGTCGGTTCTCGATCATGCTGGAATAGGATTTACTATCCTTTTGTGTCTGTCACTACGNNTGCCAAATTGGACAGAGTGTTGGCGTTGAACGCCAGTTTGCGTCATCTAAACTTGGGCAAAGTATAGACTATTATATATTGCTGAAAAGCCCTGGATGTCTACTTTCCAACGCAATTGGAAGCGCGCCATTTTGAGTTCTGTAGCTCCAGAAAATCCATTTTGAGTGCAGGGAGGTCAGAATCCAACAGCATCAGCAGTCCTTCTTCAACCTCTGAATCTGATTTTTGCTCAAGTCCCTCAATTTCAGCTAGAAAATACCTGAAATCACAGAAAAACACACAAACTCATAGTAAAGTCCAGAAATGTGAATTTTACATAAAAACTAATGAAAACATCCCTAAAAGTAACTAGATCCTACTAAAAACATACTAAAAACAATGCCAAAAAGTGTATAAATTATCCGCTCATCACTCACCAACCCCATTCAACAAGTCAGAATCTTAATGGTTCAAGAGTTCTATGCTAATGCATGGGTCACCAAAATCCATGATCAAAGTGTGAACCCGAATCCAAAGAATTGGCTTACAATGGTTCGGGGAAAATACTTAGATTTCAGTCCGGAAAATGTAAGGTTAGCATTCAACTTGCCAATGATGCAAGGAGATGCACGCCCCTACACTAGAAGGATCAACTTTGATCAAAGGTTGGACCAAGTCTTCATGGACATATGTGTGGAAGGAGCTCAGTGGATAAGAGATTCCAAAGGCAAGCCGGGTCAATTGAGAAGGCATGACCTTAAACTCGTGGCTAGAGGATGGTTGGAATTCATCCAACGCTCCATCATTCCTACTAGCAACCGATCCGAAGTGATTATAGATCGGGCTATCATGATCCATAGCATCATGATTGGAGAGGAAGTAGAAGTTCATAAGGTCATATCTCTAGAACTCTACAAAGTGGCTGACAAAACCTCCACTTTGGCAAGGTTAGCCTTCCTTCATCTCATCTGTCACCTATGAAATTTAGCTGGAGTTGTCATAGGAGAAGACACCCTCATTGAAGAGGACAAGCCCATCACTAAAAAGAGGATGGAAAAAATAAGAGAGCTCACTTATGGACCTCAACAAGAGCATGAGGAAGTCCCTCATCAAGAAATTCCTGAGATGCCTTAAGGGATGCATTTTCCTCCACACAACTATTGGGAGCAACTCAACACCTCTTTGGGAGATTTGAGTTCCAATATGGAGCAACTAAAGATAGAGCACCAAGAGCACTCCATTATTCTCCATGAAATTAGAGAGGATCAAATAGCCAAGAGGGAAGAGCAACAAAGGCAAGGAAGAGACATAGAGGAGCTCAAGCGTTCCATTGGATCTTCAAGAGGAAGAACTAGCCGCCATCACTAAGGTGGACCCGTTCTTTGATTCCCTTGTTCTTATCTTTCTGTTTTTCTGATTTTTATGCTTTATGTGCTATCTATGTTTGCATCTTCATTACATGATCATTAGTGTCTAGTGCCTATGCTTTAAAGTTATGAATGTCCTATGAATCCTTCACCTCTCTTAAATGAAAAAAAAATGTGTTTTCTGAAAAAGAAAAAGAAGTACATGAATTTCGAATTTTAAAATAGTTTAATTATTTTGATGTGGTGGCAATACTTTTTGTTTTCTGAATGAACGCTTGAACAATGCATATTTTTTATAGTGAAGTTTATGAATGTTAAATCTGTTGGCTCTTGAAAGAATAATAAAAAAGGAGAAATGTTATTGATAATCTAAAAAATCAAAATTGATTCTTGAAGCAAGAAAAAGCAGTGAATAGAAAAAAAATATTATATGCGAAAAAAAAAAGAGAAAAAGAAAAAGTAAGCAGAAAAAGCCTATAACCCTTTAAACCAAAAGGCAAGGGTAAAAAGGATCCAAGGCTTTGAGCATTAATGGATAGGAGGGCCTAAAGGAATACAATCCTGGCCTAAGCGGCTAAACCAAGCTGTCCCTAACCATGTGCTTGTGGCGTGAAGGTGTCAAGTGAAAAGCTTGAGACTGAGCGGTTAAAGTCGTGGTCCAAAGCAAAAAAGAGTGTGCTTAAGAGCTCTGAACACCTCTAATTGGGGACTCTAGCAAAGCTGAGTCACAATCTGAAAAGGTTCACCCAGTTATATGTCTGTGGCATTTATGTATCTGGTGGTAATACTAGAAAACAAAATGCTTAGGGTCACCGCCAAGACTCATAAGTAACTGTGTTTAAGAATCAACATATTGAACTAGGAGAATCAATAACACTATCTGAATTCTGAGTTCCTATAGAAGCCAATCATTCTGAACTTCAAAGGATAAAGTGAGATGCCAAAACTGTTCAGAAGCAAAAAGCTAATAACCCCGCTCATCTAATTAAGATTGATCTTCATAGATGTTTTTGGAATTTATTATATATTCTCTTCTTTTTATCCTATTTTGTTTTTAGTTGCTTGGGGACAAGCAACAATTTAAGTTTTGGTGTTGTGATGAGCGGATAATTTATACGCTTTTTGGCACTATTTTTACATAGTTTTTAGTATGTTTTAGTTAGTTTTTAGTATATTTTTATTAGTTTTTGAATAAAAATCACATTTCTGGACTTTACTATGAGTTTGTGTATTTTTCTGTGATTTCAGGTATTTTCTGGCTGAAATTGAGTGACCTGAGCAAAAATCTGATTCAGAGGCTGAAAAAGGATTACAGATGCTGTTGGATTCTGACCTCCCTGCACTCGAAGTGGATTTTCTGGAGCTACAGAAGCCCGATTGGCGTGCTCTCAATTGCGTTGGAAAGTAGACATCCTGGGCTTTCCAGAAATATTTAATAGTCCATACTTTTTCTGAGATTTGATGGCCCAAACTGGCGTTCAAAGTCAACCCAAAGAATTCTGGCGTAAAACACCAGAACTGGCACTAAAACCAGCGTTTAACGCCCAAACTGACACAAAAGCTGGCGTTTAACTCCAAGAGAAGCCTATAAACGTGAAAGCTTTAATGCTCAGCCCAAGCACACACCAAGTGGGCCCCAGAAGTGGATTTCTACATCATTTACTTATTTCTGTAAACCCTAGGCTACTAGTTCATTATAAATAGGACCTTTTACTATTGTATTTTCATCTTTTGATCTTTAGATCATCTTTGAGACTATCTTTGGATCACTTTTGATCTCTTGATCACGTTTTGGGAGCTGGCCATTCCGCCATGCCTGGACCTTCATCACTTTTGTATTTTCAACGGTAAAGTTTCTACACATCATAGATTAAGGTGTGGAGCTCTGCTGTTCCTCATGAATCAATGCAAAGTACTATTGTTTTTCTATTCAATTCATGCTTATTCTTGTTCTAATATATTCTCTCGTACTTCAACCTGATGGATATGATGATCCGTGACACTCATCATCATCCTCCCTTATGAACGCGTGACTAACAACCACATCCGTTCTATCTGCAAGAGCTTGAGTGTGTATCTCTTGGGTTCCTGGTTCACGACGCATGATTGCCTCTCCTGAAAATAGAGACTTTCAATTCCATGAAATCAGAGTCTTCGTGGTATAAGCTAGAATCAATTGGCAACATTGATGAGCGTATAATTTATACGCTTTTTGGCATTGTTTTTACATAGTTTTTAGTATGATTTAATTAGTTTTTAGTATATTTTTATTATTTTTTAATTAAAAATCACATTTCTGGACTTTACTATGAGTTTTTGTATTTTTCTGTGATTTCAGGTAATTTCTGGCTGAAATTGAGAGACTTGAGCAAAAATCTGATTCAGAGGCTGAAGAAGGACTGCAGATGCTGTTGGATTCTGACCTCCCTGCACTCAAAGTGGATTTTCTGGAGCTACAGGAGTCCAAATGGTGCATTCTCAACTGCGTTGGAAAGTAGACATCCAGGGCTTTCCAGAAATATATAATAGTTTATACTTTGCACGAGTTTAGATGACGCAAACTGGCATTTAATGCCAGCTTTCTGCCCTATTCTGGCGTTAAATGCCAGAAACAAGTTGCAAAGCAGAGTTAAACGCCAGAAACAAGTTACAAACTGGCGTTCAACTCCAAGGAAGACCTCTAATGCTCAGCCCAAACACACACCAAGTGGGCCCCAGAAGTGGATTTCTACATCATTTACTTATCTCTGTAAACCCTAGTAGCTAGTTTACTATAAATAGGACTTTTTACTATTGTATTTACATCTTTGGATCATCTTTGGAGATCTTTGATCAGTTTTATGCTATCTTAGACTTTTATGGAGGCTGGCCAGTCGGCCATGCCTGGACCTTCATCACTTATGTATTTTCAACGGTAGAGTTTCTACACACCATAGACTAAGGTGTGGAGCTCTGCTGTTTCTCATGAATTAATGCAAAGTACTATTGTTTTTCTATTCAACTCAAGCCTATTTCTTCTCTAAGATATTCATTCTCACACAAGACCATGATGAATGTGATGATCATGTGACGCTCATCATCATTCTCACTTATGAATGCGTGCCTGACAACCACTTCCGTTCTACATGCAAACAAGCTTGAATGTGTATCTCTTAGCCTTCTGATCTACGATCAGAGTCTTCGTGGTATAGGCTAGCATTATTGGCGGCCATTCTTGAGATCCGAAAAGTCTAAACCTTGTCTGTGGTATTCCGAGTAGGATCTGGGAAGGGATGACTGTGACGAGCTTCAAGCTCGCGAGTGCTGGGCGTAGTGACAGACGCAAAAGGATTACTGATTCCTATTCCAGCAGGATCGAGAACCGACAGATGATTAGCCATGCGGTGACAGCGCATTTTGGACCATTTTCACTGAGAGGATGGGATGTAACCATTAAGAACGGTGATGCCCAACATACAGCTTACCATGGAAAGGAGTATGAAGGATTGGATGAAAGCAGTAGGAAAGCGGAGATTCAGAAGGAACTAAGCATCTCTATACGCTTATCTGAAATTCTCACCAATGAATTACATAAGTATCTCTATCTTTATTTTACGTTTTATTTATCTTTTAATTATTAAAACTCTATAACCATTTGAATCCGCCTGACTGAGATTAGCAAGATGACCATAGCTTGCTTCAAGCCGACAATCTCCGTGGGATCGACCCTTACTCACGTAAGGTTTATTACTTGGACGACCCAGTACACTTGTTGGTTAGTTGTGCGAAGTTGTGAAGAAGAACTAAGATTATGAACGTGCGTATTAAGTTTTTAGCGCTGTTACCAAGGAATGAACGATCACGATTTCGTGCACCAAGTTTTTGGCGCCGTTGCCGGGGATTGTTCGAGTTTGGACAACTGACGGTTCATCTTGTTGCTTAGATTAGGTAATTTTATTTTAATTTTAAGCTTTTTGTTTTTATTATTCTTATTTTCAAAAAAAATTTAATAAAATCATAAAAACAAAAAATTTGATGTTTCTTGTTTGAGTCTAGTGTCAATTTTTAAGTTTGGTGTCAATTGCATGCTTTTAATTTTTCTTTAAAATTTTGAAAACTCATGCATGTGTTCTTCATGATCTTCAAGTTGTTCTTCATGATCTTCAAGTTGTTCTTGATGATCTTCTTTAATTTTTCATGTTTTGTTTCTTTTCTTGTTTTTCATATACATTTTCAATTTGTTAGTGTCTAAACATTGAAAATTTCTAAGTTTGGTGTCTTGTATGTTTGTCTTCTCTAAAAAGTTTTCAAAAATAAGTTCTTGATGTTCATCTTGACATTTAAAGTGTTCTTGGTGTTCATCTTGACATTCAAAGTGTTCTTGCATGCATTGTGTGTTTTGATTCATAATTTTTATGTTATGTGTCATTTTTGTATTTTTCTCTTTCCTCATTAAAATTCAAAAATCAAAAAAATATCTTTCCCTTTTTATCTCATAAATTTTCGAAAATTTGATTTGGCTTTTTCAAAACTTTTTAAAATTTAGTTGTTTCTTATGAGTCAAATCAAATTTTCAATTTAAAAATTCTATCTTTTTCAAACCTTTTTCAAAAATCAAATCTTTTTCATTTTTTTCTTTCATAATTTCAAAAATTTCAAAATTTATTTTCAAAATCTTTTTCTTATTTCTATTTCATATTTTCGAAATTAATGCTAACAATTAATGTGATTGATTCAAAAATTTCAAGTTTGTTACTTGCCTAGTAAGAAAGGTCCAATCTTTAAACTCTAGAATCATATCTTTTTGTTTCTTGTTAGTCGAGTAATAAACTTTAATTTCAAAAATCAAATCTTTTTAAATTTCTTTTTCAAATCTTTTTCAAAATAAATTTCAATCACATCTTTTTCAAAATCAATTTCAAAATCTTTTCTAACTTCTTATCTCTTCAAAATTGATTTTCAAATCTTTTTCAAATTAATCTTATCTTTTTGTTTGATTCTTATCTTTTTCAAAACTACCTAACTAATCTCTCTCTAATTTTCAAAAACCCCTCCCCTCTTTTTCAAAATTCTTTTTTAATTAACTAATTGTTTTAAATTTTAATTTAATTTAATTTCATTTTTCTTCTTAAAATTTTTGAATTTTAACTTTAATTTTTATTTTTAATTAATTTTCGGATTCTTCCATCTTTCATCCCCTTCTATTTATTTATTTATCTACTAACACTTCTCTTCCACCCACCCCATCTTCCTCTCTGTGTTCGAGTTTTTCTCTTCCCCTTCTTTTATTCTCTTCTTCTTCTACTTACATAAGGAATCTCTATACTGTGACATAGAGGATTCCATATTTTCTTTTGTGTTCTCTTCTTTTTCATATGAGCAGGAGCAAGGATAAGAACATTCTTGTTGAAGCCGATCCTGAACCTGAAAGGACTCTGAAGAGGAAGCTAAGGAAAGCTAAAGCACAACTCTCTGGAGAAAATCTGACAGAAATTTTCGAAAAAGAAGGAGACATGGCCGAAAATAATAACAATGCAAGGAAGATGATTGGTGACTTTACTGCACCAAATTCCAACTTACATGGAAGAAGCATCTCAATCCCTACATTGGAGCAAACAATTTTGTTCAAACCTTCAAATAGAAATAAGGTGAATCCCTCTATGAAGCTTGGGAGAGGTACAAGCAACTGACCAAAAAGTGTCCTTCTGACATGCTTTCAGAATGGACCATCCTGGATATCTTCTATGATGGTCTGTCTGAATTATCTAAGATGTCATTGGACCATTCTGCAGGTGGATCCATTCACCTAAAGAAAACATCTGCAGAAGCTCAGGGACTCATTGACATGGTTGCAAATAACCAGTTCATGTACACTTCTGAAAGGAATCCTGTGAGTAATGGGACGCCTCAGAGGAAGGGAGTTCTTGAAATTGATGCTTTGAATGCCATATTGGCTCAGAATAAAATATTGACTCAACAAGTCAATATGATTTCTCAGAGTCTGAATGGATTGCAAGCTGCATCCTACAGTACTAAAGAGGCATCTTCTGAAGAAGAGGCTTATGATCCTGAGAACCCTGTAATAGCAGAGGTGAATTACATGGGAGAACCCTATGGAAACACCTATAATCCCTCATGGAGAAATCATCCAAATTTCTCAAGGAAGGATCAACAAAAGCCTCAACAAGGCTTTAATAATGGTGGAAGAAACAGGTTTAGCAATAGCAAGCCTTTCCCATCATCCACTCAGCAACAGACAGAAAATTCTGAGCAGAGTCCATCTAGCTTAGCAAATATAGTCTCTGATCTATCTAAGGCCACTTTAAGTTTCATGAATGAAACAAGGTCCTCCATTAGAAATTTGGAGGCACAAGTGGGCCAGGTGAGTAAAAGAGTCACTGAAACCCCTCCTAGTACTCTCCCAAGCAATACAGAAGAGAATCCAAAAAAAGAGTGCAAGGCCATTACCTTACTTGGTGTGGCCGAACCCAAAGAGGAGGAGGAGGACGTGAATCCTAGTGAGGAAGACCTCCTGGGACGTTCAATGACCAATAAGGAGTTTCCCTTTAAGGAACCAAAGGAATCTGAGGCTCATCTAGAGACCATAGAGATTCCATTGAACCTCCTTATACCATTCATGAGCTCTGATGACTATTCATCTTCTGAAGAAGATGAAGACATTGTTCAAGGGCAAGTTGCCTAGTATGTAGGAGCAATCATGAAGCTGAATGCCAAATTATTTGGTAATGAGACTTGGGAGGATGAATCTTCATTGCTCATCAAGGAACTAAATGCCTTGGTTCAGCAAACTCTACCTTAAAAGAAACAAGATCCTGGTAAATTCCTAATTCCCTGTAACATAGGCACCATGACCTTTGAGAGGGCTCTGTGTGACATGGGGTCAGGAATAAACTTAATGTCACTCTCTGTAATGGAGAAACTAGGAATCTTTGAGGTACAGGCTGCCAAGTTTTCATTAGAGACAGCAGACAAATCCATGAAATAGGCTTATGGACTAGTAGAGGACGTGTTAGTAAAGGTTGAAGGCCTTTACATCCCTGCTGATTTCATAATCCTAGACATTGGAAAGGATGAGGATAAATCCATCATCCTTGGAAGACCCTTCCTAGCCACAGCAAAAGCTGTGATTGATGTGGACAGATGAGAGTTGGTCCTTCAACTGAATGAGGACTACCTTGTATTTAAGACTCAAGGTTCTCCTTCTGTAACCATGGAGAGGAAGCATGAAAAGCTTCTCTCACTGCAGAGTCAACCAAAGCCCCCACAGTCAAACTCTAAGTTTGGTGTTGGGAGGCCACAACCAAACTCTAAGTTTGGTGTTGAACCCCCACATTCAAACTCTAAGTTTGGTGTTGGGAGGTCCCAACAATGCTCTGAACATCTCCCTTTCTCCATCATGGACCTAAGTGGAAATGAACAGTCCAGAAGGACTCTGGAGTCATATGCTAATCCCACTACTGCTTCATATGGGAGTAGTATCTATATACCCTCCATCGGAGTCAGTAGCTTCGAGTTGAATCCTCAGCTCATTATCATGGTGCAGCAAAGTTGCCAGTATTCCGGTCTTTCACAGGAAGAACCTACAGAGTTTCTGGCACAGTTTTTACAAATTGCTGACACAGTACATGATAAGAAAGTAGATCAGGATGTCTATAGATTATTACTGTTTCCATTTGCTGTAAAAGACCAAGCTAAGAGGTGGTTAAATAACCAACCTAAGGCTAGCATAAGGACATGGAAACAGCTGTCAGAAAAATTTCTGAATTAGTATTTCCCTCCGAAACGGATGACACAGCTAAGGTTGAACATCCAAGGCTTTAAACAAGGAGATAATGAATCTCTTTATAATGCCTGGGAGAGATACAGAGAGATGCTAAGAAAATGCCCCTCTGAAATATTTTCAGAGTGGATGTAGTTAGACATCTTCTACTATGGGTTTACAGAGAAAGCTCAGATTTCTCTAGACCACTCAGCTGGTGGATCTATACACATGAGAAAGACAATTGAAGAAGCTCAAGAGCTCATTGATACAGTTGCCAGAAATCAGCATCTGTACCTAAGTAGTGAATCTTCCATGAAAGAAGAGGCTAAAACAGTAACTGCTGAACTCAGTCCTGCAGAACAAATTACTGAATTCAATCAGCAATTAGATTTTCTAACAAAACAGCTGGCCGAATTCAAGGAGATACTACAAGACACAAGAATGGCTAATATGAATATGGAAGTACAGTTGAAGCAAACAGAACAGCAGTTATCAAAACAAATAACAGAAGAGTGCCAAGCAGTTCAATTAAGAAGTGGGAAAATATTAAATACCTCACTTCAAGGCAGCTGAAAGCTAAGAAATGAACAAACTGCTACCCAAAATCCCTCTGAGGACAATAAGAGCCCAGAGAGGAATGATTCTGGCGCTCAAACACCAGAGAAGGGTGGAGAGCTGGCGCTGAACGCCCAACCCAAGCTCAATTCTGGCGTTCAAACGCTAGAAACAGGCAGGGAGTTGGCGTCAAACGCCCAATGGAAGCTCAGTTCTAGCGTTCAAACGCCAGAAACAAGTAAGGAGTTGGCGTCTAACGCCAATCCAGCTTCTAACTCTGGCATTCAAATGCCAGTGAGGGATCAGACACACACAAGTGATGATAAAAACCCCTCTAAAAAGGCTTCTCCAACCACCTCTGTAGGAAATAAACCTGCAGTAACTAAGGTTGAGGAATACAAAGCCAAGATGCCTTATCCTAAAAAACTCCGCAAAGAGGAGCAGGATAAGCAATTTTCCCGCTTTGCAGACTATCTCAGGACTCTTGAAATAAAGATTTCGTTTGCAGAGACACTTGAGCAAATACCCTCTTATGCCAAGTTCATGAAAGAGATCTTGAGTCATAAGAAGGATTGGAGAGAAACTAAAAGAGTTCTCCTCACTGAAGAATGTAGTGCAGTCATTCTGAAAAGCTTCCCAGAAAAGCTTAAGGATCCTGGGAGCTTTCTGATACCATGCGTATTAGAGGGTAATTGCACCAAGACAGCTCTATGTGATCTTTAGGCAAGCATCAACCTAATATCTGCATCCACTATCAGAAAGCTTAGTTTAACTGAAAAAGTTATACCAACCAGGATATGTCTCCAACTTGCTGATGGCTCCATTAAATACCCATTAGGCGTGATTGAAGACATGATTGTCAGGGTTGGGCCATTCGCCTTTCCCACTGACTTTGTGGTGCTGGAAATGGAGGAACACAAGAGTGCTACTCTCATTCTAGGAAGACCTTTCCTAGCAACTGGACGAACTCTCATTGATGTCCAAAAGGGGGAAGTAACCCTGAGGGTCAATGAGAATGAGTTCAACTTAAATGCTGTCAAAGCCATGCAGTATCCAGACACACCAAAAGACTGCATGAAAGTTGATCTTATTGACTCTTTAGTATAGGAGATCAACATGGCTGAGAGTCTCGAGTCAGAGCTAGAAGACATCTTTAAAGATGCTCAGCCTGATTTGGAGGATTTAGAGGAAATAAAACAACCTCTGGAAATTCCTCATGAAGAGGAAAACCCTCCAAAACCCGAGCTCAAACCATTACCACCATCCCTAAAATATGCATTTCTGGGAGAAGGTGACGCTTTTCCGGTGATCATAAGCTCTTATTTAAATCCACAGGAAGAGGAATCACTAATTCAAGTGCTAAGGACACACAAGACAGCTCTTGGGTGGTCCCTAAGTGACCTTAAGGGCATAAGCCCGATCCTATTGGAGGATGATGCTAAGCGAGTGGTTCAACCACAGAGGCGGCTAAATCCAGCCATGAAGGAAGTGGTGCAGAAAGAGGTCACCAAGTTACTGGAGGCTGAGATTATTTATCCTATTTCTGATAGCCCCTGGGTGAGCCCTGTCCAAGTTGTCCCCAAAAAGGGAGGCATGACAGTGGTTCATAATGAAAAAAATGAACTGGTTCCTACAAGAACAGTTACAGGGTGGCGCATGTGTATTGACTACAGAAGGCTCAATACAACCACCAGAAATGATCATTTTCCTTTACCATTTATAGACTAGATGCTAGAAAGACTAGCAGGTCATGATTATTACTGCTTTTTGGATGGCTATTCAGGCTACAACCAAATTGCAGTAGATCCCTAGGATCAAGAGAAAACAGCATTCACATGTCTATCTGGAGTATTTGCATACAGAAGGATGCCATTTGGGTTGTGTAATGCACCTGCAACCTTTCAGAGATGCATGCTCTCTATTTTCTCTGATATGGTGGAAAAATTTCTGGAAGTCTTCATGGATGACTTCTCAGTATATGGAGACTCATTCAGCTCCTGCCTTGATCACCTGACACTGGTTCTAAAAAGATGCCAAGAGACTAACCTGGTTTTAAACTGGGAAAAATGTCACTTTATGGTGACTGAAGGGATTGTCCTTGGGCATAAGATTTCGAACAAGGGAATAGAGGTGGATCAAGCTAAGGTAGAAGTAATTGAAAAATTACCACCACCTGCCAATGTTCAGAAGCTTTCTGGGGCATGCAGGATTCTATAGGAGGTTTATAAAGAATTTTTCAAAAATTGAAAAACCTCTAAGCAACCTGCTAGCAGCTGACACGCCATTTGTGTTTGACACAGAGTGTCTCCAGGCGTTTGAAACTCTGAAAGCTAAGCTGGTCACAGCACCAGTCATTTCTGCACCGGACTGGACATTACTATTCGAACTAATGTGTGATGCCAGTGACCATGCCATTGGTGCAGTACTGGGGCAGAGGCATGACAAGCTTCTGCATGTCATTTATTAAGATAGCCGTGCTTTAAATGATGCCCAGAAAAATTACACAACCACAGAAAAAGAATTGCTTGCAGTGGTTTATGCCATTGACAAGTTTAGATCATACTTGGTAGGATCGAAAGTGATTGTGTACACTGACCATGCTGCTCTTAAATATCTACTTACAAAGCAGGATTCAAAACCCAGGCTCATAAGATGGGTGTTGCTTCTGCAAGAGTTTGATATAGAAATAAGAGACAGAAAGGGGACAGAAAACCAAGTGGCTGACCATCTGTCCCGGATAGAACCAGTAGAAGGGGCGTCCTTCCCCTCTATTGATATCTTTGAGATCTTTCCGGATGAGCATTTGTTTGCCATTCAGGAAACACCATGGTTTGCAGACATTGCAAACTATAAAGCTGCAAGGTTCATACTCAAAGAGTACAGCAGGCAACAAAAGAAAAAATTAATTACTGATGCAAAGTACTACTTGTGGGATGAACCCTATCTCTTTAAGAGATGTGCAGACGGAATAATCCGTAGGTGTGTGCCTAGAGAAGAAGCACAGAAGATCTTATGGCGTTGCCATGGATCACAATATGGAGGCCACTTCGGAGGTGAGCAAACAGCCACCAAGGTCCTCCAATGTGGCTTCTACTGGCCTACCCTCTATAGAGATTCCCGAGAGTTTGTACGTAACTGTGACAGTTGCCAGAGAGCTGGTAATTTGCCTCATGGTTACGCCATGCCTCAACAAGGAATCTTGAAGATTGAGTTGTTTGATGTATGGGGTATTGACTTCATGGGGCCTTTCCTACCATCATACTCAAACACTTATATTCTGGTGGCAGTCGACTACGTATCCAAATGGGTAGAGGCCATTGCCACACCCACTAATGATACTAAGACAGTGCTGAAGTTCCTCCAGAAATATATCTTCAGCAGGTTTGGTGTCCCTAGAGCACTAATTAGTGATGGGGGCACTCACTTCTGTAACAAACAGCTTTACTCTGCTATGGTCCGGTATTGAATTAGCCACAAGGTGGCAACTCCATATCATCCACAGACAAATGGGCAAGCTGAAGTCTCTATAGAGAACTAAAAAGAATCCTGGAACGGACTGTAAGTACCCGTAGAAAGGATTGGGCGAGAAGCTTGGATGATTCTCTGTGGGCTTACAGAACAGCATTCAAGACTCCTATAGGGACCTCTCCATACCAGCTTGTGTATGGTAAGGCCTGTCATCTGCCCGTGAAACTGGAGTATAAGGCCTACTGGGCAACTAGATTCCTAAACATTGATGCCAAATTAGCTGGAGAAAAAAGATTGCTCCAACTGAATGAGCTAGAGGAATTCAGACTCACTGCTTTCGAAAATGCCAAGCTTTACAAAGAGAAAGCAAAAAGGTGGCATGATAGAAAGCTGTCACCTAGAGTCTTTGAACCAGGACAGAGGGTTCTGCTGTTTAACTCTAGGCTCAGGCTATTCCCCGGGAAACTGAAATCCCGGTAGAGGGGACCATATGTGATTACAAGTGTGTCACCATATGGCTATGTGGAGCTTCAAGACATTAATTCTAATAAGAAGTTCATTGCTAATGGACAGAGAATCAAGCATTATCTTGAAGGCAATGTTGAGCAAGAATGCTCAAGGCTGAGACTAGATTAAAAGCTCAGTAAGGTCAAGCTATTGACATTAAAGAAGTGCTTGTTGGGAGGCAACCCAATGTTATTTAACTATATCTATTTATTTTCCATTGCTATTTTATGTTTTCTTTAGGTTGATGATTATGTGAAGTCACAAAAACAACTGAAAAATAAAAAACAGAATGAAAAACAGCAACAAAAATAGCACACCCTGGAGGAGGAGCATTCTGGCATTTAAACGCCAGAAACAAGCATCTGTCTGGCGTTTAATGCCAGAAACAGGCACCAAGCTGGCGTTCAACGCCAGAAACAAGCATCAATCTGGCGTTAAACGCCAGAAACAGGCTACATTTGGGTGTTTAATGCCAGAAACAGGCAGCAGTCTGGCTTAAACGCCAGGATTGCATACAGAGGGCGTTTTACACGCCTAATTGGAGCAGGGATGTTAAGTCCTTGACCCCTCTGGATCTGTGAACCCCACAGGATCCCCACCTACCCCACCTCTTCTTCTCCCCTCTTCACACCTTTCCATAACACTCTTCCATAAATACCCTTCACCAATCACCTCATTCTCTCTTCCTCATCACCTCTTCACCACTCTTACCTCCCAAACCCACCCACACATGGCCGAACCACTCACCTCCCTCCATCTCTTCCATTTTCTTCTTCTTCTACTACTTTCTTCTCCTTTTTTGCTCGAGGACGAGCAAACCTTCTAAGTTTGGTGTGGTAAAAGCGTTGCTTTTTGTTTTTCCATAACCATGTATGACACCTAAGGCCAGAGAAACCTTTAGAAAGAGGAAAGGGAAGGCCAAAAAAAAAACTTCCACCTCTGAGTCATGGGAGATGGAGAGATTCATCTCAAAAGCTCATCAATAAGAAAAGGATGGAGTACCAAGAGCATTCCATCATCCTCCATGAGATTAGAGAAGATCAAAGAGCTATGAGAGAGGAGCAACAAAGACAAGGAAGAGACATAGAGGAGCTCAAGAGCACCATTGGTTCTTCAAGAAGAGGAAGATGCCACCCTCACTAAGGTGGACTCATTCCTTAATCTCCTTGTTCTTATTTTTCTATTTTTCGGTTTTTGAGCCTTATATTTTATTTATGTGTGTCTTATTACAGGATCATTAGTGTCTGGTGTACTATGCCTTAAAGCTATGAATGTCCTATGAATCCATCACCTTTCTTAAATGAAAAATGTGTTAATTACAAAAGAACAAGAAGTACATGAGTTTCGAATTCATCCTTGAAATTAGTTTAATTATTTTGATGTGGTGACAATACTTTTTGTTTTTTGAATGAATGCTTGAACAGTGCATATGTCTTTTGATATTGTTGTTTATGAATGTTAAATATGTTGGCTCTTGAAGAATGATGAAAAAGGAGAAATGTTATTGATAATCTGAAAAATCATAAAATTGATTCTTGAAGCAAGAAAAAGCAGTGAATACAAAAGCTTGCAAAAAAAAAAGAAAAGAAAAATGGCAAAAAAAAAAGAGAAAAAGAAAAAGCAAGTAGAAAAAGCCAAAGGCTCTTTAAACCAAAAGGCAAGAGCAAAAAGCCAATAGCCCTTAAAACCAAAAGGCAAGGGTAATAAAAAGGATCCAAGGCTTTGAGGATCAGTGGATAGGAGGGCCCAAAGGAATAAAATCCTGGCCTAAGCGGCTAAATCAAGCTGTCCATAATCATGTGCTTGTGGCGTGAAGGTGTCAAGTGAAAAATTGAGACTGAGCGGTTAAAGTCGAGGTCCAAAGCAAAAAAAAAAAAGAGTGTGCTTAAGAACCCTGGACACCTCTAATTGGGGACTTTAGCAAAGCTGAGTCACAATCTGAAAAGGTTCACCCAGTTATGTGTCTGTGGCATGTATGTATCCGGTGGTAATACTGGAAAACAGAGTGCTTAGGGCCACGGCCAAGACTCATAAAGTAGCTGTGTTCAAGAATCAACATACTGAACTAGGAGAATCAATAACACTATCTAAATTCTGAGTTCCTATAGATGCCAGTCATTCTGAGCTTCAAAGGATAAAGTGAGATACCAAAACTGTTCAGAGGCAAAAAGCTACTAGTCCCGCTCATTTAATTGGAACTAAGTTTCATTAACATTTTGGAATTTATAGTATATTCTCTTCTTTTTATCCTATTTTATTTTCAGTTGCTTGGGGACAAGCAACAATTTAAGTTTGGTGTTGTGATGAGCGGATAATTTATACGCTTTTTGGCATTGTTTTTAAGTAGTTTTCAGCATGTTTTAATTAATTTTTAGTATATTTTTATTAGATTTTATTCAAAATTCATATTTCTGGACTTCACTATGAGTTTGTGTGTTTTTCTGTGATTTCAGATATTTTCTGGCTAAAATTGGGGGACTTGAGCAAAAATCTGATTCAGAGGCTGAAAAAGGACTGCAGATGCTGTTGGATTCTGACCTCCCTGTACTCGAAATAGATTTTCTGGAGCTACAGAAAACCAATTAGCGCGCTCTCAATTGCGTTGGAAAGTAGACATCCAGGGCTTTCCAGCAATCTATAATAGTCTATACTTTGCTCGAAGATAAACGATGTAAACTGGCGTTTAACGCCAGTTCCATGTTCCATTTTGGCGTTAAACGCCAGAAATAGGTTGCAAATTGGAGTTAAACGCCCAAAACAGGTTACAACCTGACGTTTAACTCCATAAACAGCCCAGGCACGTGAAAAGCTCAAGTCTCAGCCCCAGCACACATCAAGTGGGCCCCAGAAGTGGATTTCTGCACTATCTATCTTAGTTTACTCATTTTCTGTAAACCTAGGTTACTAGTTTAGTATTTAAACAACTTTTAGAGATTTATTTTGTACCTCATGATATTTTAGATCTAAACTTTATACTCTTTGACGGCATGAGTCTCTAAACTCCATTGTTGGGGGTGAGGAGCTTTGCTGTGTCTCGATGAATTAATGCAATTATTTCTGTTTTCTCTTCAACACGCTTGTTTCTATCTAAGATATTCATTCGCATTTCAATATGATGGATGTGATGATCCGTGACACTCATCACCATTCTCAACCTATGAACGCGTGCCTGACAACCACCTCCGTTCTACCTTCGACTGAATGAGTATCTCTTAGATTCCTTAATCAGAATCTTCGTGGTATAAGCTAGAATCCATTGGCAGCATTCTTGAGAATCCGAAAAGTCTAAACCTTGTCTGTGGTATTCCGAGTAGGATTCAGGGATTGAATGACTGTGACGAGCTTCAAACTCACAAGGGTTGGGCATAGTGACAGATGCAAAAGGATCAATGGATCCTATTCCAGCATGAGTGAGAACCGACAGATGATTAGCCGTGCGGTGACAGCGCACCTGGACCATTTTCATCAAGAGGACGGATGGTAGCCATTGACAACGGTGATCCACCAACACACAGCTTGCCATAGGAGGAACCTTGCTTACGTGAAGAAGAAGACAGGGGAAAAGCAGAGATTCAAAAGACAAAGCATCTCCAAAACTCCAACATATTCTCCATTACTACATAATAAGTATTATTTAATCCATGCTCTCTTGTTCATTTGCAAGTCAACTGATAATTATAATTGATATCCTGACTAAGAGTTACAAGATAACCATAGCTTGCTTCAAGCCAACAATCTCCGTGGGATTCGACCCTTACTCACGTAAGGTATTACTTGGACGACCCAGTGCACTTGCTGGTTAGTGGTACGAGTTGTGAAAAAGTGTGATTTACAATTCGTGCACCAGTTGACAAAAGAGTGCAGCTTATTGGTTAGAGGTTTTCCTAGAAATTTTGAGTTTAAGAACAAAGAAATAAATAATAGTAAAATTAAGCAATGTAAATTAACGATAGAAATTATATAATCCTTATTAAAAGCCTTGACTGGGAGAAAATTAATTGGAATTTCTATCCTTGTTGGATTTTCCCAAGTGCAATCCTAACAGGTTATTGTCTTACTTGGATATCCCTTAATAAATAAGGAAAATTCAAGTAACTAACCAACAAACTATATCCTCAGGTCCTAATCCTCTCCTAAGGAAGGATGAGAGTTAGAGATTAGAGTTATCAGTCATCAACTATCCGTTAGGATTAACACTTGAGTATTCTAACTCAAGGTTCTCCTTTTAATCAACTCCCAATCAAGTTGGGGAACTACTCCATTATCATGAATATAAACTTCACAGAGTTAAAAAGGAAATAAAAGGAAAACATGATAGACAATAATTAAAGATCAAATAATGGTTCTTGTATTAAATCCCAAAATGCAACATACTAATCCAAACAAGGTTAATGGGCAATAAAAAGTAAAGGAATAAGAAAACAAACCAGAGTAATGAAACTTCCACGGAGGTAATGAGTCTTCTCAGTATCCAAAAGCAAAAGCATGAAACTCTAAAACTATGAATATGAAGAATCCTAGAGGAAGGAGTAGAATTCTCTCTAAAATTCCCGACTAAACTCAAACTATGCATAATGAGAATGTGTGTTGAGTCTCTGCATGTTTCCTTGCTTTAGTCTGTGTTTCTGTGCTGAAAACTGGGTCAAAACATGGCCCGAAATTGCCCTTAGTGTTTTCTGTTAATTCTACAAATCGCGCATGTCACGCGTACGCATCAGTCACACGTTCGCGTCGCTGGTCGTTTTGGCATGTCACGCGTCCGCGTCAAGCACGCGCTCGCGCCATATTGCAGAACTCCAATCCACGCGTACACGTCAGGCACGTGCACGCGTCACTGCAATTTTCTCCATGTCCCGCGCACGCGTGAGCCATGCGTGCGCGTCGCTGCTCGCTAGTTATCTCCTTAGTTTCTTGTGTTCCTTCCATTTTTGCAAGCTTCCTCTCCATCCTCTAAGCCATTTCTACCCTATAAAGCCTGAAACACTTAACACACGGATCACGGCATCGAATGGTATAAAGGAGAGTTAAAATACACAAATTAAGGACTTCTAAGAAGCAAGTTTTCAACCATAGATCAAGACTAGGAAGGAGTTGTAAAGCCATGCAAATCATATGAATAAGTGGGTAAAGACTTGATAAAAATCACTCAATTAAACACAAGATAAACCATAGAATAGTGGTTTATCAGTTATCCCCACACTTAAACATTATAAATAAAAAATTTATAATTGATAGATAAACAATATATTGAATTTTTTAAATATTTTTTAATATATATAAATTATAATTTATTGATATAAAATTATAGACTATGTTCCTATTATTTGAGCCAGCTCGTGAGTTCGAGCCAACTCGTGAGTTTTCGTTGAGCCAAACTTGAGCTTACAAAATAGGCTCGATTGTTAATGAGTCGAGCTGTGAGCCAAGCTTAATTTTTGTGAGTCAAGCTTGAACTTAATCTAGTTCGACTCAACTCGACTCTCTTCCAGCTCTACTTGCTACTTCATTTATTACTTCTAATAGCATATTATTTCTTAAGTAACATGGTATTCTCTCCTTTCTTTGGAATGCTAGTTAAAAAAAAAGAATGATAGAGTTTAGATATTAATGGTGTGTAAAAGTATTATATTGTTATCTAATCATTAGGGGTGTTCATGGTTTGGTTAATCCAAAAACCAAACCAGTTTTTTGGTTAACCAAAAATATAGTATTGGCTAATTAACCAAATTGGTTTTACATGATGAAACCGGTTATTAACCGGTTAGTGAAATTCAAAACCGGTTTTTAACTGATTATTAAAGCAAAAATCAGTTTTTAAAAAAAAAACTGGTTTTATATTAAAAAACTGGTTTTTACATAAAAAACCGGTTTTTACACTAAAAACTTGTTTTTACACCAAAAAATCGGTTTTATACTAAAAAATTAGTTTTTATACCATAAAATTGGATTTTACATGTAAAAATAAATTTTTACACAAAAATTAATATTTTTACATACAAAAACCCAAATTTATAAACCTTTTTTTAATTGAATTTTTTTAATCTAAAATTTTTTTTCTTTCTAAATAATACGAGTAACATTTGTAACTAATGAAATCCCTTCCATTGCTTTTGTTCCTTTTTCTTTCTTATCTCTTTTCAGCATTTTCTATAAATAATTTTTTCTAATATAAATAATTTT
>NC_029793.2:128028145-128062800 GCF_000816755.2 Arachis ipaensis | reverse complement strand
TTCTTCCCCTCCCCTTTCCTTCTCTCTATCCTTCTCTCACTCTCTCTCCCCATCCTCTCTCTCCCTTTCCTTCTTTCTCTCTCTCTCCCCTCCTCTCCCTCTCTCATTCTCTCTCCCCTCCTCTATTTTCTCTCTCTCTTTCTCTCTCCCCATCCTCTCTCTCTCCCATCTCTCTTTCTCTCTCTTTGTCCTATTTCTCTCTCTTCTTCTCTCTCTCCTATCCTTCTTCTCTCTTCTTATCTCTCTCTTTTTTTCTTTCTCCTCCTCTATCTTCTCCTCCTTTCTCTCTTCTCTCGCTTTAGAGAGAAGAGGAGAAAAGAGATAGAAGAGGGATAGAGATTGAGAGAAGGTTGAGAGAGAAAGAGAAAAGGGAGAGTAAGAAAAGAAAGAGGAGAAGGAGAGAAAAGGAAGAGAGGAAGAGGAGGAGAGAGAGAAAATAGGAGAAAGAGAAAGAAGAAAAAGAACGAGAGAGAGAAAGAGAGAAAAGAAAAAAAGAGAGAGAGAAAGAGAGGAGAGGAAAAGGAGAGAGAGAGGAAGGAGAGGGGAGAGAGAGAAAGAGAGAAAGAGGGAGAGAAGGGAAAAGAGAGGAGAAAGGAGAGAGATATGGGAGAGAGAGAAGGAGAGGAAAGGGGAGAGAGATAGGAGGGAAGAGAGAGAGGAGGAGGAGAGAGAGAAAAAGAGGAGAGATAATTAGAGAGAGGAAGGGGAAGAGAGAGAGGAAGAGAGAGAAGGGGAGAGAGAATAGAGAGAGGAGGGAGAGAGAGAGAAAGAGAGAGAGAGGAGGGAGAGAGAGAGAGAGAGGAGGGGGAGAGAGAAAAGGAGAGGACAAAGAGGAGGAGAAAGAGGAAAATGAGAGAGAGAAGGGAAAAAGAGAGATAAGAGGAGAGAGAGAAGGGAGAGAAAGAGGAGAGAGAGAGAGAGAGAGAGAGAGAGAGAGAAGAAGAAGAGAAAGAAGTGAGAGAGAAAGAGAGAGGAAGGGGGAGAGGGAGGGAGGGAGAGAGAGAGAGAGTATGTAATTTGGTTTTGAAATTAGGTTTTGATTTTAATTTGGTTTTGGTTTTGGTTAACCAGTTAAAAACCGGTTTTTTTTATTTGGTTTTGGTTAACCAATTTTAAAAAATATGGATATGGTTTTTAAAATTGTTTTATTAAACTGGTTAACCAAAATATGGTTATGGTTTTTTAACTGGTTAACCACATTTTGGTTTTTTTTATGAACACCCCTATCAACAACAACAACAACGACGACGATGACAATTTGTGTTAAAATAGCTTTCATGAGAAAGTGAATCAAGTGTATGTACATTGTTCTAACATGTTACTACGAAAAAAGAGAAGAATTCAAAAGTGATAAAGTAAAGGATCAATCACAGTTAATTTGTAACTTTTATTACGTGTGAGCTCTACTATTTTAATTTAAGTGTGACTCTCACTTTCTTGCTTTAGAGGAACTTGATCTATGTTACTACCTCCGTTCTCTTTTATCTGTCACTGTTACTTTTCGGTATACATTGATTTAAAGGATGTACCAAAAGATGGACAGAAAAATCGAAAGAGTATTGTATAATGTGTAATGCTGTAATGCATAAGGCCTAAACAAGCATGGCCTAAATTCATTGACTTTCTAAATAAACATACATGGGGATTAAACTGTTTTATTGGTAATATATTATACTATTATTAGTTACCAAGCATTACAAATATCAGTTTGTTATCTCCCAACATGACAACAAATACTCAACTAACCATATCTATCTCGAATTTCATTTTTCTTTTTCTAGATAGCGCTTAATCGATAATCACATATTATGTGTAAGGTTAAAAATGGAAAGAAAGCAGATGCATATCTACTCCAGGCAATCTTCATTTTGTTTTTAGCTTTTACCCCTTAAATCCAGAAGACAGAAAGTAAAAAAAAAAAGAAAGAGAAAATAGATATCAAATGAAATCTTACCAATAACTAGAAGCAAGTAACTTTCTACCAATGACTTTTGGAGGCTTACCCCTAAATAGGAGCCTTTGGATTCTTTTTTAATACATGTTTTTGTTTGTTTGCTCCTCGAAATACCATGTATCTGCAAAGTTTGATCAATAATTTTATGTTATGAATTTATGTAACTTCAAGAGTGTACATGGTGCATTATAGAATTCGCGGTTGGATATTTCAGACACGTTACCCAATCAGGAAGACAAAGCAATTAACTATAATGGCTGCCGTTGTTAACTCCACCTCGTTCGCCAAGAGCCACCAGCCCTGACAACAATCATAGCATGTCAATACATGTTATGCATTAAACCGAAAAGTACTATACATGATAGCGCAAATAAATCGCAAGTTGGAAGCTAAGTTATAGCAATTACCTGTATGCTAAAAGTAAAAAGAATCCACATTAAATCTCCAAAGACCAACATGAAGCCCAATCTCTCTGCAATTATGTCCCAGCTAAAACAATAATTCAAAGATAAGATCATAAAAGGCAATTATATCCAACTTGAATAACAGTATAGATATCACAATCATGAATTAACTTAGTGAAAATATTGCAAGGAAAACATGTTTTCTTTTTTTTAGAGAGATTGAGATGAGCAATATTTTACGTGGATCAAACGCAATGCACTTACGTTGATGTCATGTACTCTTTATGCACAAAGTAGTCTAAGATGTATAACTAGAATAAGTGTGAAGGAAATCACTCACTAAACACCCAAACTAGTGCTTATTAAAAGAAAAGAAAAAAAAGAAATTCAAGAAACTAGAGTATGCAAGATTGAGATTACTGCATAGAATAGCTGGAATAGAATCATTGACTTGCTCAAAGTACCATCTTGAATGCTCTTTGCAAGAACGGATAAATTGATAAGCAGCCACCCCATCATTCCAGCTCTAACAAAGAAAAATCTGCGATTTGACAATTTCATTATATATGCAGGAATATCTATAGTATTCAGAATAATCACAAAAAATCTGCAATTTGACAATTTTGGCAGCGTTGCAAGCTAGGAAAGCTTTTTTCCCCATCATAACTCGCAATTATATACATCTATGCAATCAAATTAAATGAGAACAAGTAAAGAATGACATCGGGTGGATAACATACTTGAGGTCGATACCCATAAACTGAGGATTCAGTTGAATTCCAAACCACCTATTAAAGTAAAACAGAAAACACAAAAAACAAGATTAACCATAGAAATCCAATTTCTCCAATGATCAAGGAAGTAAAATTAACCATGTTCACACTTCATACTAATTAGAAATCACAAACTTTAAACAGAAGCTATAACGATTAAAGTGATTTTAACACCATTGAAATTGGAGACGTGTGTCAATGGGTTGTACGCGCATTCTTTGTCAGGCACAGGCATTCTTTGTCTATCTATCCGATTTTGATCAGTCGTGGTGTTGACGTTTTGCGAGTGTTCTGTAGACCAAGTAATGTTTAGGGTTTATGTTTTTGGATTTGAGGTTTATTGAATAAGGTGTTTGTGTTATAGGATTTAGGGTTTAGGTCTAAGTGATTATTGAATGACGTGTTGGGGTTATGTGTTGTGACTTAAGGTTTAGTGCGTTGGGTATATAGTTTAGGATTTCAAATTTATGGTTTAGGGTTTAGGGGTTTATGATTCTTGATTTAGGGTTTAGGGTTTATAACGTGTATAAGGTTTAAAGTTTAGTGTTTAGGTGGTTTAGAATTCATGTTTTAGGGTTTAGGATTTATGGTTTAGGGTTTATACATGTATAGGGTTTAGATTTTAAGGTTTATGATTCATGTTTTAGGATTTAGGGTTTAGAGTTTAGGGCTTACGGTTGAGATTGTTTATATGTGTGTTATATTAGTGACATAACAATACAAAATTAATTTTTTTTTGAAAAAAATTAATACACGACAATTATGTTATACTTATATAAATAATAATACAAAATTCAAATATGCAAAATATTTTGTTACTACCTTTCTTCAATAACGTATAACTCGCTTTAAGAAAATATGAATACACTAAAATGCTTTTAATTTCATTTAAAAGAATAACATGAACTAGGATAAAATTTTCTAAGTCAAATCTAAATATTTTAAATTTTCGAACAAAAAAATAGTATTTTATAGGAGTGATATAATGTGAATTTTGTGGGTGATAAAAAAGTTGTAAAAGAAGTTCACGATGGGCAAACCCTATTATCCATGCCCATCGTCAATTAGAAAATTAGTGAGTTTTGTTTAGATTATCAATCATGTGACTGTAAATAATGAACAACTTCTATTAATAGTTGGTTGCATAGGACGAGAAACCTTGGCCCACCATGAGAGGCACATCATCAATACCAACAAAAAAAAAGAAACAATAATAATTTAAGTGAAGCTTGTTCCTCACACTGTGCCATTATTATAAGCTTGTACAGTTGTACCTCAACATGACAGGATTTGACGCTCACCTTCTCTGCATACAGTGAGCCGTCATCCGATAAGACACATCGCATCAAAATACATCTGAGAATCCATTTAGAAAGAATACAAATACCATAAGACGATGACGGGTGCGAAGTGGCCATGTCATTGATCCGTTCAGGTAGCTAATGCTCTCTAACTGCCCTGAACATCTATTCCAATCTTGCCTAGAATGTATCCGCATATGTCCAATGGCGAGGCGTGGATTGTAGTAAAAGGTATGGAAATCAAATTACCCGTTAAATAACCAGTAAACATGGGTGTTATATAAGTAAAAGTTAACGGATTAACGTTTATGGACTGCGGTCTACAGATTAGGGATTTATGTTAAAATATGTTTATTTCAAATTAATCAAATATCTAAACAACATATATTTATAATATGATATTATTATGGTTATAATTATAATTATTATTCTAAAAGGTAGTTTCTATGGATATATTGGAACACACTTTATACATATTGATTTGCAATACACAGTAAACAAATAATTGTTTTGGTTTAAGGATTTACTATATATTGGTTTAGGGTTCGTGGGTTTAGGATTTAGTGTTAATGGTTTAGGCTTTATGGTTTATGATTTAGGATTACTGAGGTGGCGTAGTATGTAGGGTTGATGGTTCAGGGTTCAGGGCTCAAGGTTGGTGGGATAGGATTTATGGTTTGTATTAAATAAGATGTTCAGGTTATGTGTTATAGTTTAGGGGTTTAGGATTCTTGTTTTAGATTTTAGGGTTCATGGTTTAGGATTCATGATTCTAGAGTGCTTATTACCTACTTTTCCAATAGCAACAATCTTACTTTTTCCGTCATCTCCAAAGGTCACAAATCCTTCATCATACTTGTTGAGTTTGATAAAAAATATTGACCTTCTCATCATATGCCTAGAGCATCTGCTATCAAAGTACCACATATCTTTCTTCTTCTTGGATGCTAGGCAACTCTGCATAAACTCTCAAGTAACCTTGGGTATCCAAACTAACTTGGATCCTTTAAAGTCAATCCACCTTGGTTGCCCAAGTTCATTAAAATCACAAACAACGTTGTATGTTTTATTTCCCATAATTCTTTTGTCAATAAAACATTGAGGGGAAGAATGACCATTTTTATTGCAATTAGAACAATATTTTTTGATTGCATGATGCTGAAAGTGATCAATATTATGATGTTGAAATGATTTAATGTATGGTGCAGAAAGTGATTAAAGGTTTGAAATTTTCTGGTTGTTGAGTAAGGTGCCTTTCTTTTATAAAATTGATTTTTAGCAACTGCACCTGTTTTTGCAACATATCCCAAACCAGAATTATTTGAAACAGATTTGGTTTTTGAATATGAGGCAGTTTTGTTAAAGTGTGGTTTTTCAAAAACAACTTCATTGTTAGTGAAATGATCATGACCAAAATTTTTTGACAATGGTTTGGTCTTTGAAGGTGATGCATTTTTATCAAAAAATCATTTTTCAAAACTAGCATCAGTTTTAATTGAATAACCCAAACCAAAAATTTCAAATGAGGGTTTTGTCTTTGAGTTTGTTGCTTCAGTTTTAGTGCATGGTTTTTCAAAAACTGCATCATCCTTTGTCACATAACCCAAACCATATTTTTCAAATAATGATCTTTCATTAGCAAGTAATTTGTCCAAGTTGTTGGAACTGTGTGCAAATTTTTCTAAATCATTATTCAACCCTTTAATCATTTCATTTAATCTTTCATTTTTTGCAATCAGTTCTTGTGAAGCGTCAACCGTGTGCTTTCCTTTGAATTTTTCAATTTCGTATTTTAAAAATCTATTTTCTTCAACAAGATCAAAAGCACATTCGGTCTCCTTCACTTTTTCTTTTAAAAACTCATTTTCAGCTTTCAAAAGTTCATTTTCAGATTTACATTTGTTGTATTTCTTCAACAATTTTTTAGAATGGTGAGTGAGATCATCAACAATAACATGTAGTTCTTCAAGAGATAAGTCATAATAATTTATCTCTTCTAGTTGATCATTACCAGCCATGAAACAGACTTGAGCTTCATATTCGGAGTCATCTTCCTCATCCGAATCATTCTCTAGATCCTCCCAAGAAGCTATGAGCACTTTCTTATTTTCTTTCTTAGCCTTATCATCTTTCTTGAGTTTTGGGCAGTTAACTTGAAGTGTCCTACCTCATTGCAGTGATGACAAGTGACCTTACTGAGATCCTTCTTTTGCTCCTTTGAACTTGATCCCTTGTACTTGCCTTTGCTCCTCATTAGCCTTCTTAATCTCCTAGCAAAAAAGACAAGTTCGTCATCTCAAAATCTGTGACTTAAATCACTCTCCCTAGACTCAACTTTTGATTTTAGGGCCACTCCTTTTTTCTTTGTGTCTTGGCTAGTGTGTGTGGCTTCATATGCTAAGAGCTTCCCTCTCAACTCATCATAGGTTAGTGGACTCAGGTTGTTACTCTCGGTTAGGACAGTGGCTTTTGTTTCCCATTCTTTTATAAGGCTTCTAAGGATTTTTCTCATTAGAGTTTGTTCCATGTGTGTCAAGCCCATAGCATCAAGGCTGTTGATGATGATTGAGAATCTCTCAAACATCTCATCAATACTTTCTCCATCCTTCATGGTGAACATCTCATATTCTTTTTGCAGCATATCAATCCTTGTTTCTTTTACTTGGTTGGTGCCCTCGTGTGTAACTTGGAGTTTCTCCTAGATTTTTTTTGCCGTCTTGAATCTAGATACCTTTTGGTATTCCTCGAAGCTAATAGCACAGTGTAGCAAGTTTATTGCTTTAGCATTTATTTCCACCTTCTTTTTGTCATCATCATTCCATTCGGCTTCCTCCTTTAGAGTCACTACTCCATCAGCACTTGTCTTTGTAGGGATTTTAGGACCATTCACCACTGTCTTCCATATGTTGTAGTCAATTGATTGAATGAAGATCCGCATTCTTTCTTTCCAATAAGCATAGTTCTTCCCATTAAAAAAGGAGGCCTGTTGTTTGACTGACCCTCTGTTAGAGTATAGGCCACAGTGGTTGCACCCATGTTGTTCGCCATTGGACATTTCCTCCAAGTTGTGAAGCTTGATTCTTGAGACCCTGGCTCTTGATACCAATTGAAGGTTCTTGATGGCCTAGAGAAGAGGGGTTGAATCTATGGCCTTCTTTTACATTGATTGATTAACCCTTAAAATCTGGAAATGAAACTTTACTTCTATTTGTCTGCGTGATAGATTATGCAGGAGACAATTTAGTTTTGTCTCATAAATTACAGAGAGATAAAATAGTGCAGAGAAGAAGAAAATGGCACCAGCATATATACTGGTTCAGTTGCTCTGTGCAATGCAACCTACATCCAGTCTCTACCACAATATTGGTGGAATTTTCACTATACTTTCAAGTGTTACAAACACCAATTCCCTAGGACTCAACATAATCCTATCTGGGACAAACCAAACTTCAACATAAGCTTGATTTGGCTAGGCAACATCCTAGACTCTCAATACACTAAGTGCTTACCCAACTTAGCAAGGGATACATCAAATACAAGATGCAAAATAGAAATACAAACAAATAGAAATCTGAAATCAACTTTGACTTTTCTCTCCAAGTTCTTCTCTTTTCCTTTTCTCTCTATTTGGCTTTTTCAAATACCTCACATTTATACCTTTTTCCACTTAAGAGAAAACAGAGAAAGATAAACATTGAAATAGAATAATGGAACAATAAACCATGAAGGAGATGATGATCACAGCCATGAAGCTATCAGATGAACCAACTTCAGAATTCTCTATGATTGTTCTTCATTTTGGCGGTATGTTTCTTTGAGTAGAAACACAGTCCAAAGCGTTGAACTCCCACAAGGAATGCTCTTAATGCAACTCAGATTCTGGTTCTCTCTCCTTGTTCAAAACAGAGAAGCAATTTTCTTTTTGTACCTTGTGCTGAGAGCCAGATAGGATTTCTCTCTAGTCAACTCCTTGGACTTTGAGATCTCAAAAATCATGCCTCCTTTTTATTCAATCATTCCCAAAATTAGGAATTTTAAAACTGACTCATTTGCTTTGATTGAGGTTCGCAAAGCATCAGAAATATGTCTTCTCAGTGACAATCCCAAATCCACACCTTTGATATGGTGCTTTGCCTCCAAGTAACACTTTGAGCCATTGATTTAAAGCAGAGCTAATCCATCACCACTTCACCAGTTTTTACTTCTTTCCAGAAATGGTATCGCAGAGAGTAGGAAAAGGAGTGAAGAAATCAACTTGCATGCAAATGGAAATTATTTACCTTTAACCTTTGACTTTGCTTAACATGCTTTGATTAGTGTGATATGACCTTGCTTTCATGATGAACCTTTCTTTTTCTTTCTTCTTTGGTGACAGAACCAGGAAGAAGAAACTCTCTCTCTTTTTTTATTCTAACCGAAGCAAGCTTGTGAACGTTGGCTTTGGAGGGCTTCTACTTGGTGGAAGCTTCTTGGACTTGGATTAGATGTATGTTTAATTTAGCCCAGTTGAACTCTTTGCTTTATTATTTTTGGGTATTGTTGGTTAGAGAACCCATCAATAATCTTTGTTTCAATTGCTCTATCCATTGGGCTACTGTTGTTGTAAGTTTGGCCTTATGGTTTATGTTTGGTCCAATTTCCTTTCTTCACACTAGCATTTCAGATTTCTTTTTTCTTTGGGCTTCATTATTTTATTGGGCCTATTTTCTTGCTTCTTGGACAAGATTTCTTCGTTTCTTCCTTCCTTATTGATTAGCTACTTTTTCTTTGGATTGCTCATGATGATATAAGTTTAGCCATTCATTTTCTTGGGGCTTCTAGATTTGAACTATTGCCTTTGTTTGCTTGTTATTGGGTCGGTTTTCTTGCTCCTTGGGCCTGTATCACTAATTAACACATCAAACCCAATTGGGCTATTAACCCAACTTCAACATATTTGTTATCATCAACTATTTATTATTATTTACAAAACTCAACAGGGTTCATGGTTTAGGATTCATGATTTAGGGTGTGGGAGTTAGGATTTAGGGTTTAGAATTTATGGTTTAGGGTTTAAGGTGTATGGCATACTATGTAGTGTGTGGTTTTTAGGGTTTATGGTTTAAGTTATATGGCATACTATGAAGAGGTCATCGCTGTCAAAGATACTCAAGACCAGGCCCAGGATGACTGGTCCTTTCCAAAGACCGGCATCATAATCAAGGACTTGATAAAGGGCCTTGTTGAAAAAGTTCAGGTTCGGTTTAACCACTTGGTATAGTATATCACTCTTCTTGTATGTGTCACGTATCTTAAACAGTTTAATGTGTGTACTTTAATAGAAAGACTTCAAAAAGGAGATGGACATATTAGTTGGTGCAAGCCATGAAAATACTGTCGGCATACTGGACTCGAACGGGGAGATGGATGAACAGTCAACCCCACAGTCCATGAAAATTGGTTCAGGCATCGCAAGTGGAATACTCGTAGCCTCGGATTCAGCTGGAAAAAGTACTCCACCTGTGAAAGACACCGACTGCATCATGCAAAAGTTGTTCCTCACACCACCGTCGGCAACTAGGAAAGCGAAACGGTCAAGACCCGGTGAAGGACTAAAATGATCTGTGCGGACGGACTTAAGCAGCGGGAAGTCAACTCAACCAACTAGCAAGAAGGTAAACATGTCGCTAATTTATATACCATTCAAAATGAAAATAAAAAGTTAATTAAGATAACAAAACTTTTTTTTATCGCGTTTTATAGTTATATATTGGGCTGTCACCTTAGGCATAGAATCGTCATACGATATGTAATATGCCACTACATGACAGACCTCATACACGAGACTCGAAATTTGACCACGGACTAACCCTAAACATAAACTTATGACGTAGATGAAGTTTAGGATCACTCCTACAATGGCCTTTAATAACCGTGAGTCAGCCTTATTCACCTATATCTTCGATGGGAGTCTTGACCCCTGATAATTCTTTACGCCTCGATATTTAAACTAGTGTATTGCGGTTTTATTTACGTGTTAACATTTTCCGCCTCATGTAGCAAGGATCTTGTTTGTATCGGAGACAAGTCGGCAGCTAGAGTTGATTTACACAGCCTATTACCGGGACATGATGTTGATGAGAAGGTATGACACTTGTTTAACCTTGCTCAACGAGGAAACTACCTAAATATGGTATTGAGATTGTAAATTCACATTCCATGATACTGTTGTTGGTAACCAGATTATCTACATGGTTGCCATGACAATGACTAGCACTGAGAAATTATCCACATTCCCCTTGTCCTGGTGCCTGCCTCCGTCGGTTGCAGTAAGTTATCTACGTCTGCTTTTAATAGTGGTTTTTTGTAAGTTGTAACGTACGCTTAGTGTATACTACAACAAATATGGTTCAAGAAACTTTGTCGCTACTAGCACCAATGTAATTGCCTGCTTCTGTTTTAGTTTCCTAAGAATTTTGCTACATATCTCGTTTATCAAGAAAGGAACAAATGAAAAAACAAATCTGCTGATGTTGACATGTCAAATGTAACACCCTAGTTAGCCTAAGCTTTACCACGTGTCATAAAGCAAAGGATAATCAGACATTACGACAGTTCTAAGCTCATACATATAATATATAGAAAGAATTAATATAATTTAGAAGCCTGATGAAGGATATAGCTCAAAAACAGGATTTGAAAAGCCCAAAACGTACTAACGAAACTTCTAACTTAAAGCACAAGACATAGGTATAATATAACAAAAGATAATAGTATAATAACGTAAGAGTCTAGCCGGACTCCCGGAGTTTAAGCCGGCTAGCGATATACAGACCATACAGAAAACTGACAATAAAAACAGCTTATACATGTTTTTCTCTCTCAATACAAACCTCTAGGAAAAAGCAAAATACAAAAGTGAGAAATGTATAAATAATATAAATCAAAAGACTCCAAGAGCAACAGGATCCTCCGCTTCTGTCACCATCTAGACAACTCACTGAGGTGGGTTGCGACCTGCATCTAAAAAATAACAACAGAATATGGTATGAGAACCGAAGGTTCTCAGTATGGTAACAGTGCCCAGTAATGTAGAATATAAGACCCCGGGATGCCAGAGGCAATCCTAGAACTTCATATCCATCATAGATTTATCTTAAACCATGCTAAAACAATGAAGCATAACTTAAACCATAATACAACTAAAGCCTTAGCAGTATGAAAATGGGTAATCTAACTTAGAGGATTTTTAACTAAACTAGTCACCGCTGTCCCACAGCCTTCACCAACCTGTCCTCCGTGCGATGCCATCGCCATCGCCTACTTAACCTCCTCAAAACCAGACAAACACAGATAATACAAGTAAGGAAACCACAGGTAATCTTCAAATATATAACAAGTAATTCAAGAAGCAAGTAGGCATATTATACAATTAGGAAAACTCAAGTAAACAAAGCAAGCAAGCATATAGAAGATGCATACGATGAATGTCTATCCTATTGGTTGTGATATCACATGTCGGTTATAGTGCCAAACCCGACAGAAAATCCGGTCGACAACTCCTGGATTAGTCTCTCTATTGCGCATAAGGAGGAATAATTCCGAGGGAGAGTGCCCTACCACCTTCTCCTTTCAGAGGGAAACATTCTGAGGGAGCGTGCCCTACCACCTTCCTCTGGTTGTCGCATGATTCCGTGGGTTAGTGCCCTACCACCTTACAATAAAAGAGAAACCCATGCTCAGGAGGAAAATTCCGAAGGAGAGTGCCCTACCACCTTCTCCTTTCAGAGGGAAACGTTCCAAGGGAGAGTGCCCTACGACCTTCCTCTGGAGCAATCAATATGAGTGAGAAGCTCAGCTTCAAGCCTCACATCCAAACATAGGCGGGATACTACCACTGCCCCTACGATGGATAGCAATGCATATCATAATCACGTAATCAAACTCAGAGACCACTCCTCATGGCACACTTCCACTCATTCTCACTCCATCAAACCATAACCATTCATTTCCAAGTGGTCAACTCATCACAACCATCATCAATTCATGACTTTCTATTCCAAACTCATTAGTTTGTCAATTTCTCAATTCGTTGTCAGCATTCACCAAATTCACACTCTTCCTTCTCTCTCAACTAAACCCATCCTCAATACACCAGCAACCTAAGCCTCCGTTTGCTAAACTTTCAATTAAAAATCGAAACAAACCTCCTAGGATATTTCCCATATTTCAATACCCGAAGACAAGCCCAAGGGTCTTAAAATGGTGTTATAGAAGCTTACAACTTTATTGGAAAGGTGAAATAGTTGAAAACAAAGTTTAAATTTGTGAAACAGGGCATGTGCGTACGCACAGGGTGTGTGTGTGCACGCCCAGGAAGATTTTAAAGGTGTGCGTACGCACAGGTACCAAAATTTGTAAACTCTGTTCACTCGCACAGGGGGTGCGAGTGCCCCCAACAGACGATCCTTCCCAACTTGTGGGTGCGTACAGGGCTGTGCGTACACACAGGTCGCAATTCTTCATTGATGTATGCGCGCACAAGCTGTGCTAACGCTACAAGCAGAGAGCCTTTTCCTGCCTATGCGTCCGCACAGAAGAAGATTTTCGCAGGATTGTGCGGGCGCACATATCAGAAATCATAAAATTCTGCAACTTTGCAAAATTTCAGATTTTCAACACCAACTTTGAATGATCATAACTTCCTCTACAAAATTCTAAATTTTTCAAACTTTATATCGTTTCAAAGAGTTTTCAATAGACTTTAATTTTAAACCAATTTTAACCAATTTTGAAAACCGAGGCAAAAGTTATGATCAGACAAAGTTCACCAAAAACCCACTTTTACCAAAAGTCTCAAAACCTCAACATTACCAACATTTCCAACCAAAACTACTTCAAACTCCAATTTCTATCATAATCTACCCTTTGTAGCATATTATACCATTCCCAACCACCAAGCCTCAATTATGTGATACCAAAATCAATCCTCCTCCAACATTTTTCTCAATCCTAATTCAATCATTACTAAACATCAAAATCAATCCCATTTTATTTCAATTTCAATCTCTTACACCATCTTTACCAATTTCAACATCATGATTTATCAACATATTCCAAAAATCACCAACTTATCATAATTCACATCATTTATCAACAATCTGAACACTCACCTTCAACATACCAATAACATCACTCACCAATCATTAATCATCAACCATATCAACAACAATAAATCACATATCCAACATCAAACATCATAATCCTTGAATGCCAACAATCATTATCCAATTCACATATTCTTCATCTCAAAACTCCATATCATCATCATCCTCATACAAGTTATCCTCACACATCAAAATCACATATAATCATTCATCCTCAACATATCAATATTATTCATCATACATCAACATTCAATACCTCAACAAACATTATAATTCATTCCTATCCTATGGGTCACTAGCCTAAGTGTCCATGAATGTTATATACTACATAGAAGAAACTGAAACCATACCTTGCCGATCCCCAATATGTCCTTAACTCCAAATGGAGCACAAGCAAGCTTTCAACCACAAGCAAGTCTCCAAAAGGACTCCAACAAGCTCCAAAAGCTCCCAAACTCACAACAAACAAGCTATATACACACCAAACATCACTAATCAAACTAGGGCTCAACATGAACATAACTTCACAAGGGTTTTCAAGAGATCTTACCTTGTCCAATAGTTTTGAAAGCCAAAACCACCAACAATCAAGTGCTAAAGTGTACCTAAAACACCCAAGACACAAGATTTCCCTCAAAACCAAACCCTAAAACTCGAAATACACAAGGGCACGAAAACTGGGCAGGGAAACTCGAAAGACTTACACAAAGCTTAGATAGAAACGACGGGCTCGGCAAGAGCTTCGCGTAGCCGCTGACGGCACGCGAATCGGAGCACCGTAGCTCAAGATATGATGAAAAGAGTAAGGAGGTAAATAGTGCTCCTTCTCTCTTCTCCTTCTTCTCCCAACTTTCTGGTGTGTGTGTGTGTGTGTGTGTGTGTGTTGTGGCTGAAGGGTTCATTAATGAACCCTTATATATGTTGGGTTTGGGCCCAACTTGGGCCCAGTCTAACCCGTTAGCATTTTTCGCCTATTTGGCCCAACTTTGGGCCAAACCTTTAACACTAATGTCCGGTTTTCTATTTCTAATATTTTTCTAAGGTTTTCGGTTGTTTTCACTCTTTCTCACGCAACACCGAGCATACTTGAACCAGTTCAACCGGTTTAACAGCCGGTTCGCAGTTTTTCACAGTTTTTTGCAGAAAACATATTTTCTGACTCAGAAAGACCTACTGAGTCTAAAAATTATATTTAAATCCCAAAATTCTCATTCTAACTTTTCGGAATCAAATTTGGGCATTTAAATGATTTTATTTGTGAAAAACCCGATTCTTACATCCTCCCCTCCTTGAAAATATTTTCTCCCTCGAAAATCCGAATCACGCGATGTAATATGTATATATATATATTCTCCACGAAGCATCCTACTCTCAACGTTACCAACCTAACAAGTTGCTAGAGCATCTCGTTCACCATCGTCCCACCGTGTCGATGTTCTCTCTCGCATTCCGCTGCGTCACTCTGATTATCGTCACTAGGAATCCGAAAATTTTCCTTAAATCAAATACCGATTTAGTAATATTTTTCAAAACCTTTAAAATAAGTGCATTCTAAATAAGTCCATTGTTAAAACCTTATCAAAAAGTCAAAAACCTTTCATTTGTAAATCAATCACTTTGAAATACGATTTTTCCTAAATTCATTAGAATCCTTAAATCAGAACCTTTCAATTGAATCCCTTTTGATAAGTTAAATTTGCAAATCAAAATCATGAGTTAACACAATCTTAGGACTCGCTTTCCTTTTTAAATCATATCATTTGACCAAAAGTTCCAGTCCTAGTTTCAAAACCAAAATATTCAAACCAGAGTTCCAAACCAAGTTTTGAAAAAATCAATCTAAGCTTTAAAACTTTTTCAACACGAACGACGATATTCTATACTACGAAGGTAAGTTGAGTTTTGGCCATCGGCTTTATAATTACCTCAACCCTATTGTCGTGATCGACCCGCCTCATGTGTTCCTCGGTGTGGACAATCTCTAACCAAATGTCCCGGTGCGCCACACTTGTAACATAGTTTCTTACCCAACTGGCATGGCCTATTCGGATGGTAGTTCCCACACTCCTTACATTTCATATAAGGGGAGTAAGCTCTTGACCACTTCCCTTCACCATATCTCTTGAAGTTTTGTCCCTTTGGTCCAAGGTAATCATCACGTCCCCTACTAGTATTTCCTTCTTGACTGTCCCTTGACGAGGCTACCGTCTTTGCGTATTCTTTAACCATTCTTGCCTTGTTCACCAGATCGGAGAAAATATAGATCTCTATAGGATCCATAACCATCATGATGTCGTCCTTCAAGCCCCTTTGATACTTGACACACTTCCAACTCTCATAGGTCTCCGCGGCACCCTGACATGCCCTAGAGAACCTACAGAGCTCCTCAAATCGACTGGTGTAATCCGCCACAGATAAGGAACCTAGGGCTGGCAATACATACCCTACCCGCGGGTACCCTACCCGGCCCAACCCGTTCGGGTAGGGTAGGCTACCTGACCCGCTGCGGGTAGAGTAGAGTGCGGTCTGGGTAGGCCTGCGGGTAGGGTAGGATACGGGTTTAGGGTGTACCCTACCCTACCCTACCCGCACTCCCATATATAACATGTTTTTAAAAATTTATATGCATAGTGAAGGAGGTGAGAGTTAAACCCTCAACCTCCTTCATGTGTAGCAAGTAAGTAACCACTAAGCTAACTACTTACTTTGATAATATATTGCATTTTTATATTATGAAGTTACCATAAAATAAAAATTAAACAAAAATAAAAATCATATATAATTTAAGATTCAGAAATCACTCATTAGAAACCCTAAGACTAAGTGGGAGGCTGGTACTCTGGTAGCGCAGTTTTCTTCCCAAGCCATAAGCCTCAGACCTCAGTGCTCCATTGCCCCAACTCTCCTTTCTCATTCCTCGTTCCTCTATTTCCGCCACTATTCTTCCTTCTCTGTGCTCTCCTTGCAATGCCGCTGATTCGTTACCTTTTCTCGTCTCTACGCTGCTGCTCTGTGCTCTTCTTGGTATGTACTTTGTGTTTGAATCTGTAAAAATTGGGGCTTTACTAGTGGTGAATCAAAGTCTTTCATAGCCTTTTCATTACACCATAATTATCTATATTATTTAGTTTTATTCAATGCTTACTGTGCCCAACCAACTCAGTTTTGTTTTTTTGGAATGTAAATGCTTGAATTGTTCAAATTTGTTACTTCAGATTTACAGTTGATGTGAATGCAATATATATTGAAAAATTGTAAAAGGCTCCGGTTATTAGATATGAATGCAATATATATATCAGAATTGATCAAATTTGTTGCTTTAGATTTACAGTTGATGTAAAAGAAATTTTCAATTTTTATAAAAGGCTCTGGTTATTAGATATGAATGAACATAATTTTAGTTTACATAGCAACGAAGAAAAGAAGAAAGTGATATTTGATTAATTAGAATTTCATGTTCATCATCAGCTTGTTCCTAGTATCTTGCACTTGTGGCAATTTACAATAGTTACTGGAAGTGATGCTTTTGTTATTGTGTGCAAGAGAAATATATATAATACATGAAAGAAAATAACAATAAGTAATCATTTAATTTGAATGTGATGTTATTCTTAAGGGTGAGGAATAAGATAAAGCGGTGTAAGTTTAAGCTTATACAAAACATATATAGTCCTTTGTATGTGGTACGACATGACATTGAATTTAAAATAATGTTCACACACTTACAAAATGATGTTGTGTCTTTATTTATTTGATTTGCAATGTGTTGTTAAGCTTATGCAAAACATATATTGTTTTTTTTAAGGACAGGAACTTGTAATTGAAAGAAAGAGCGAAAGTGGATTGGATAAATGGTAAATTTAGTTTGATAAATTTTATGTATAAAAATTGGATTCCTAAGTTTTTTATGTATAAATAGTTTTTCTGAATCTTAATGATTTTTCAGCATGCTTGAGTTTTTAATATTTAATAATTTATTTTACTATTGTGTAGGCAATAATGGATAGTACCAACATGGATGTAGTGGCTCAAGAACAACAAGAAGAAACTCCTGTTGAAGAAACTACTAATTTTGTTCCAGACGAGTCTGCCTCAGGTGAAAATAGCAACAAATCTTTATTGAAAAGTGTTTATTGGCAATACTTTAGTAGATATAAAGAGGGGGAAGAGTGGAAGGCAAATTGAAACCATTGTAAGTCTGTTCTTGGTGCGAATCCAAGGAAAGGGACTACAAATTTGAAGAAACATGTGCTTCATTATTGTAAGAGAATAAAATTAGCAAATTCAAGACAATCAACAATTGCCGAATCTCTTCAAAGACATGGAAAGAATAGTTCATATGCTTTTATATTTGATGCATCTCACACAAGAAAATTGATTGCTAAGTCCATTTGTATGCATGAGTATCCTTTGTCATATGTGGATCATGTTGCAACAAGAGAAGTGTTTGCTTCAATGCAAACAACGTTTAAGATGCCAAGCCAAAACATAATCAAGAAGGATATCTTGGAAATGTACGAAGTGGAGAAGCTTAATATAAACAAGATGATGGATGCAAATGATAGTCGAGTGGCTATTACAACTGACATGTGGACTTCCAACCAGGAAAAAGGATACATGGTTGTTACAGTACACTACATTGATAGTTCATGGAATTTGCAAATGTGAGTATTGAGGTAATACCTTAAACTTTGCTTCTAGTATAAGATATGCTTTCTAATGCTTGATGTACTTGTGATATTTTCAGCTTTACTTATGTTCTTGCTCCTCATTCAAGTGAAGTTCTCTCTAATGCATTAACGAAAGTTTTGTTGGAGTGGAACTTAGATAGAAAATTATCAACTATTACATTGGATAATTGTTCTACAAATGATGCTATGATTGATGTGTTGTTGGGACTGGTGCACGAAATTGTGATCTCCAGGCTCGAACAAATCCCTGGTAATGGCTCCAAAGCTTGGTGCTTTGATCTTAATTCATAACTATGAATGCATGAAATTTTCAAAATATGCAGGATGCACATGCAATTGACACCAAACTTATGATTTGACTCAAGACTCAAACAAGAAACACAAAATATTTTTGATTTTTATGATTTTCTAATTTTTTTGTATTTTCTTTTAATTATTTTTTTTTTCGAAAATTATTGTGAAAAAATAAAAATAAAAATAAGGATTCCAAAATTTTTAATATGAATTCCAGGAATCTTGCCATGTTAGTCTTAAAGCTCCAATCAAAGGGTCAGGCATGGCTTAATAGCCAGCCAAGCTTCAACATATAATTACATGGGCTGGAGTGATTAGTTGAATACCAATCCCAAAGCAGTTTGGGTATGGCTTTACAGCCAGATAGGATTCAACATGTTTCATGAAACACTAGAATTCATTCTTAAAAATCCTGAAGAAAAATATATTTTTGAAAACATTTTTTTTTTCGAAAACAGATGAGAAAAGTTTTGAAATATTTTTGAAAAATTTTTTAAAAAGAAAACGAAAAGAAAGTTACCCAATCTGAGCAACAAGATGAACCGTCAGTTGTCCAAACTCAAACAATCCCCGGCAACGGCGCCAAAAACTTGGTGCACGAAATTGTGATCTCCAGGCTCGAACAAATCCCTGGTAATGGCTCCAAAGCTTGGTGCTTTGATCTTAATTCATAATTGTCACAACTTCGATACAACTAACCAGCAAGTGCACTGGGTCGTCCAAGTAATAAACCTTACGTGAGTAAGGGTGCATTTTACATCATCAATTCTTGGCCAAAGTATGGACTATTATATATTGCTGGAAAGCCCTGGATGTCTACTTTCCAACGCAATTGGAAGCGCGCCATTTCGAGTTCTGTAGCTCCAGAAAATCCACTTTGAGTGCAGGGAGGTCAGAATCCAACAGCATCAGCAGTCCTTTTTCAACCTCTGAATCTGATTTCTGCTCAAGTCCCTCAATTTCAGCCAGAAAATACCTGAAATCACAGAAAAATACACAGACTCATAGTAAAGTCCAGAAATGTGAATTTAACACAAAATCTATTAAAAACATCCCTAAAAGTAACTAGATCCTACTAAAAACATACTAAAAACAATGTCAAAAAGCGTATAAATTATCCGCTCATCAGGGACGTCTAGACTTAAATTATTTGTTGTTAGGGGATACGTTATTGCATATGCGTTGCTGTGCTCATATTTTAAACCTAATTGTGAAGGATGGTTTCAATTTAGTTAAAGAAAGTGTGGAGAAAATTCGTAATAGTGTGGTGTATTGGACTTCAACTAGTAAAAGACATGAAACCTTTGTGAGTTGGTGTAGTAAGTCAGGTGTTCCCTTTACCAAAAAATTATCTCTTTATTGTATGACTAGATAGAATTCTACTTATGTGATGTTAGAAACTGCATGGTTGTACAGAGATGTCTTTGCTCGACTAAAACAAAAAGACTCCAATTATAAAAGTGTGCCAAGTAATGAGGAATGGGAACTTGCGAAAGAAATTTGTGGTAAAATAAAACTTTTTTATGATGTGACTCAGTTGTTTTCTGGAACTCAAGTTCCAACGGCCAACATTTACTTTAATAAAGTATGTGAGATACATGTTAGATTGGAAAAATGGGTTGTTTCTCCTAACGCAGTTATTAGTAGCATGGCATGTATGATGAAGAGAAAGTTTGATAAGTATTGGGAAGAAATTCATGGCATTATGGGTGTTGTTGCAATTCTAGATCCTAGGTATAAGCTTGGTGGGCTTGAATATAAGTTTGATAGGGTATGTGAAGATCCTAATGAATGCACAAGGAAAGTTGAGAGAATCAAACAGGCATGTTATGAGTTACTTGATGAATATCAAAAGAATACATCTAATTCAAGCAATATGTCAGTGGAATCTACACAAAAGCTTAGGGTTAATGCAGATGATGATGATGATGTTGCTTATCAATTGTATATTAGATAAAAGAAGAAGAAAATAGGTTCATTTGTGAAGACGGAATTTGATCACTATGTAGAGGAAGATGTTCATCCTTTAACTCCTGATTTTGATATATTAGCTTGGTGGAAGGTAAATGGAGTTAGGTTTCCAACTCTTCAGAAAATTACAAGAGACATATTTGCCATTCCTGTGTCTACTGTTGCTTCTGAGTCTTCTTTTAGCACAAGTGGCTGTATAATTGCTACTCATCGTGGTAGTCTTCATGAAGATACGGTAGAAGCTCTTATGTGCAATCAAAATTGGTTGTGGGCAGAATATTATAAAAGAGGTTATTTATGTTTTCAAGTTTTTTAATTTGTTTAGAAATTATAATTGTGTTAAAATTATATATGATAAAATTGTTGTATTTGATTTTTAGGTAGAAAACCTGATTATCAAACTGCTAATGAAGATGATGATGCATTTTCTGAACTGACGGAAGAATAATGTTGCAAGAACTTGGAATTAAAAGAAATGTTTGAAGACATTTATCTTTGTTTATGTTATTTTGATTTTATTAAGAACTTGATAATTATGCTATTTGTAATTTTATGTTGAATTTGTTTAGGACTTTATTATTTTTTATTTTAATTTAAACTTAGTTTTTTATTTTATTAATATAACAATATGTATGTTTGTAATTTTATGTTGAATTTCTTTAAGATTTTATTGTCTTTTATTTTAATTTGAATTTAGTTGTTTATTTTTTATTTTATTAATATGTATAAAATTTAAAATGATTGAGTTTTATATTTATTTTTTAAAAAATTCATATTTCTGCGGGTAGGGTAGGGTAGGGTAGGGTTTTCTGATTTAGGGTGCGGGTAGGGTTCGGATTGAGAGATTCTCAACCCGCGGGTAGGGTAGGGTAGAGTTTTATTGAGATTTTCTACCCGCGGGTACCCTACCCATTGCCAGCCCTAAAGGAACCTTGCTTCAGCTGCATAAGTTCCATCTCCTTCGCTTTCCTTGCAGACTCAGGAAAGTACTTCTTGTAAAAGGTCGTCTGGAATACATCCCAAGGAACGTCGATATTCTGAAGCTGTAACAAGCGGCACTCTGCTTGCCACCAATGCTGGGCCTCTCCCTCAAGCCGATAGGCAGCAAATTATACATATTGGTTATTTGAGACATGCTGTGCTTGCAGTGCGCGCTCCATAGCTTGGAACCTGTTGTCCGCTTCTGTGGGATTTGTTGAACCTCTGAAACTCAGCGGATGAACCTTGAGAAATGTAGCTAAGGTCATCGGAGCACCTCCCACAGCATTGCCATTTCCTTCCGCATAGTCATTCGCATTTCCTTCGCCATTCCCGTTTCCGTTTCTGGCCGGTTGGCCTAACCTATGCACAGCGTGCAAAGTCGCAGCAGTGTTAGCCTTCATAGTGTTCGCAAGGTTTGGCATGGCCGCCATGAACTCGGCATGGTTGTCGACCGGCTGCGCATTCCTACTCTCGGCTCGTGAACGTGTACGACCTCGTCCGCGAGTGGCCATTAGGGTTCCTGTCTACACCAAACAATCAATATCAAGGTGATCAGTCTCAATATCAAAGCCTAGTGCTTCAATTATCACAAACAGGCACTCACAAACAAGCATGCTACGTAATATCAAGTAGATAACCTAAATAGCATGAAAGAAAAATGACACAGAATATGCAATGAAGCACAATCGGTCCATCCCTCAGGTTCACGAGGACGAACCGCTCCGATACCACTAAATGTAACACCCCAATTACCCTAAGCCTTACCTCTAGCCGTAAAGCCAAGGTTAATCAAAGGTTACGACAAAGCAAATGAATCATAGATTACGATAGTTCTAAGCTCAGACATATAATAAATAAAAAGAATTAATATAATTTAGAAGCCTGATGAAGGATATAGCTCAAAAACAGGATTTGAAAAGCCCAAAACGTACTAACGAAACTTCTAACTTAAAGCACAAGGCATAGGTATAATATAACAAAAGATAATAGTATAATAACATAAGAGCCTAGCCGGACTCGCGGAGTTTAAGCTGGCTAGCGATATACAGACCATACAGGAAATTGACAATAAAAATAGCTTATACAAGTTTTTCTCTCTCAATACAAACCACTAGGCAAAAGCAAAATACAAAAGTGAGAGATGTATAAACAATATAAATCAAAAGACTCTAAGAGCAACAGGATCCTCCACTTCTGTCACCATCCAGACAACTCACCGAGGTGGGTTGTGACCTGCATCTGAAAAATAACAACAGAATATGGTATAAGAACCGGAGGTTCTCAGTATGGTAGCAGTGCCCAGTAATGTAGGATATAAGACCCCGGGACACCAGAGGCAATCCTAGAACTTCATATCTGATGAGCGGATAATTTATACGCTTTTTGGCATTGTTTTTAAGTAGTTTTTAGTATAATTTAGTTAGTTTTTATTATATTTTTATTAGTTTTTAATTAAAAATCACATTTCTGGAGTTTACTATGAGTTTGTGTGTTTTTCTGTGATTTCAGGTAATTTCTGGCTGAAATTGAGGGACTTGAGCAAAAATCTAATTCAGAGGCTGAAGAAGGACTGCAGATGCTGTTGGATTCGGACCTCCCTGCACTCAAAATAGATTTTCTAGAGCTACAGAAACCCAAATGGCGCACTCTTAATTGTGTTGGAAAGTAGACATCCAGGGCTTTCCAGAAATATATAATAGTCTATACTTTGCCCGAGTTTAGATGATACAAACTGGCGTTTGACGCCAGCTTTCTGCCCTATTCTGGCGTTAAATGCCAGAAACAAGTTGCAAAGCAGAGTTAAACGCCAGAAACAAGTTACAAACTAGCGTTCAACTCCAAGGAAGACCTCTACACGTGAAAGCTTCAATGCTCAGCCCAAGCACACACCAAGTGGGCCCGGAAGTGGATTTCTGCATCATTTACTCATTTCTGTAAACCCTAGTAACTAGTTTAGTATAAATAGGACTTTTTACTATTGTATTTACATCTTTTGATCATGTTTTTATGATTGAACCCTATTTTGGAGGCTGGCCATTCGGCCATGCCTAGACCTTATTCTTATGTATTTTCAACGGTGGAGTTTCTACACACCATAGATTAAGGTGTGGAGCTCTGCTGTTCCTCATAAATTAATGCAAAGTACTATTGTTTTTCTATTCAACTCAAGTCTATTTCTTCTCTAAGATATTCATTCGCACACAAGAACATGATGAATATGATGATTATGTGACGCTCATCACCATTCTCACCTATGAACGCGTGCCTGACAACCACTTCCGTTCTACATGAAAATAAGCTTGAATGCATATCTCTTAGCCTCCTGATTCACGATCAGAGTCTTCATGGTATAGGCTAGAATTATTGGCGGCCATTCTTGAGATCCGGAAAGTCTAAACCTTGTTTGTGGTATTCCGAGTAGGATCTGGGAAGGGATGGCTGTGACGAGCTTCAAACTCGCGAGTACTGGGCGTAGTGACAGACGCAAAAGGATTACTGAATCCTATTCCAGCAGGATCGAGAATCGACAGATGATTAGCCATGCGGTGACAGCGCATTTTGGACCATTTTCACTGAGAGGACGGGATGTAACCATTGACAACGGTGATGCCCAACATACAGCTTGCCATGGAAAGGAGTATGAAGGATTGGATGAAAGCAGTAGGAAAGCAGAGATTCAGAAGGAACTAAGCATCTCTATACGCTTATCTGAAATTCTCACCAATGAATTACATAAGTATCTCTATCTTTATTTTATATTTTATTTATATTTTAATTATTAAAACTCTATAACCATTTGAATCCGCCTGACTGAGATTTGCAAGATGACCATAGCTTGCTTCAAGCCGACAATCTCCGAGGGATCGACCCTTACTCACGTAAGGTTTATTACTTGGACGACCCAGTACACTTGCTAGTTAGTTGTGCGAAGTTGTGACAAGGAACTAAGATTATGAACGTGCGTATTAAGTTTTTGACGCCGTTACCAAGGAATGAACGATCACGATTTCGTGCACCAAGTTTTTGGCGCCGTTGCCGGGATTGTTCGAGTTTGGACAACTGACGGTTCATCTTGTTGCTCAGATTAGGTAATTTTATTTTATTTTTAAAGCTTTTTAATTTCGAAAAATTTTCAAAAAAATTTTCAAAAAAATAAATTATTCTATGTTCTTCAGAATTTTTAAGAATGAATTCTAGAGTTTCATGAGATATGTTGAAGCCTGGCTGGCTGTAAAGCCAAGTCTAAATTCTTTTGGACTGAGGCTTCCTCTTCACATGCCTAATTTGTATCTACTGAAGCTTGGCTGGTCATTGGCCATGTCTAGTGTTTTGGACCGGAGCTTTCACTGAAAGCTTGGCTGGCTAGTGAGCCATGTCTAATTCCTGAACCGGAGCTTTAGACTAACATTGCATGATTCCTGGATTTCTCATTAAAAATTTTGAAATCCTTATTTTTCTTTTTCCAATTAATTTTCGAAAAATACCGAAAAATTTAATAAAATCATAAAAAAACAATAATTTGATGTTTCTTGTTTGAGTCTAGTGTCAAATTGTAAGTTTGGTGTCAATTGCATGCTTTTAATTTTTCTTTAAAATTTCGAAAACTCATGCATGTGTTCTTCATGATCTTCAAGTTGTTCTTGATGATCTTCTTTGTTTGATCTTTGCAATTTTATGTTTTGTGTCTTTTCTTGTTTTTCATATGCATTTTCAATTTATTAGTGTTTAAGGTTTGAAAATTTCTAAGTTTGGTGTCTTGTATGTGTTTCTTTTTCTTAAAAATTTTCAAAAATAAGTTCTTGATGTTCATCTTGATCTTCAAAGTGTTCTTGGTGTTCATCTTGACATTCAAAGTGTTCTTGCATGCATTGTGTGTTTTGATTCATAATTTTCATGTTTTGAGTCTTTTTGTTGTTTTTCTCTTTCTTCATTCAAAAATAAAAAAAAAATATCTTTCCCTTTTTATCTCATAAATTTTCGAAAATTTGAGTTGACTTTTCCAAAACTTTTTAAAATTTAGTTGTTTCTTATGAGTCAAATCAAATTTTCAATTTAAAAATTCTATCTTTTTCAAATCTCTTTCAAAAATCAAATCTTTTTCATTTTTTCTTTCATAATTTCAAAATTTTCAAAATTTATTTTCAAAAAATTCTTATCTTTTTCTTCTTTTATTCTTCTCTTCTTATACTTACATAAGGAATCTCTATACTGTGACATAGAGGATTCCATATTTTCTTTTGTGTTCTCCTCTTTTTCATATGAGCAGGAACAAGGATAAGAACATTCTTGTTGAAGCTGATCCTGAACCTGAAAGGACTCTGAAGAGGAAGCAAAGGGAAGCTTTCTCTCTGGAGAAAATCTGACAGAAATTTTCAAAAAAGAAGGAGACATGGCCGAAAATAATAATAATTGTGGAGATGCGAGGAAGATGCTTGGTGACTTTACTGCACCAAATTCCAACTTACATGGAAGAAACATCTCAATCCCTGCCATTGGAGCAAACAATTTTGAGCTAAAGTCTCAATTAGTTTCTCTGATGTAACAGAATTGCAAGTTTCATGGACTTCCATCAGAAGATCCTTTTTCAGTTCTTAACTGAATTCTTGCAGATCTGTGATACTGTTAAGACCAATGGGGTTGATCCCGAGGTCTACAGGCTTATGCTTTTCCCGTTTGCTGTAAGAGACAGAGCTAGAATATGGTTGGACTCTCAACGTAAAGATAGCCTGAACTCTTGGGATAAGCTGGTCACGAATTTCTTAGCCAAGTTCTTTCCTCCTCAAAATCTTAGCAAGCTTAGAGTGGATGTTCAAACCTTCAAACAGAAAGAAGGTGAATCCCTCTATGAAGCATGGGAGAGATACAAGCAACTGACCAAAAAGTGTCCTTTTGACAGGCTTTCAGAATGGACCATCCTGGATATATTCTATGATGGTCTGTCTGAATTAGCTAAGATGTCATTAGACCATTCTGCAGGTGGATCCATTCACCTAAAGAAAACGCCTGCAGAAGCTCAGGAACTCATTAACATGGTTGCAAATAACCAGTTCATGTACACTTCTGAAAGGAATCCTGTGAGTAATGGGACGCCTCAGAGGAAGGGAGTTCTTGAAATTGATACTCTGAATGCCATATTGGCTCAGAAAAAAATATTGACTCAACAAGTCAAAATAATTTCTCAGAGTCTGAATGGATTGCAAGCTGCATCCAACAGTACTAAAGAGGCATCGTCTGAAGAAGAAGCTTATGATCCTGAGAACCCTGCAATAGCAGAGGTGAATTACATGGGTGAACCCTATGGAAACACCTATAATCCCTCATGGAGAAATCATCCAAATTTCTCATGGAAGGATCAACAAAAGCCTCAACAAGGCTTTAATAATGGTGGAAGAAACAGGTTTAGCAATAGCAAGCCTTTTCCATCATCTTCTCCGCGCCTCCATTGCTCATTAATGAACTGAATATCTGGGTTCAGCACACTTTACCTCAAAAGAAATAGGATCCTGGTAAATTCCTAATTCCCTGTAACATAGGCACCATGACCTTTGAGAAGGCTTTGTGTGACCTGGGGTCAGGCATAAACCTCATGCCACTCTCTGTAATGGAGAAACTGGGAATCTTTGAGGTACAAGCAACAAGAATCTCATTAGAGATGGCAGACAAATCCATGAAAAAGGCTTATGGACAAGTAGAGGACGTGTTAGTAAAGGTCAAAGGCCTTTTCATACCTGCTGATTTCATAATCCTAGACACTGGGAAGGATGAGGATGAATCCATCATCCTTGGAAGACCCTTCCTAGCCACATCAAAAGCTGTGATTGATGTGGACAGAGGAAAGTTGGTCCTTCAACTGAATGAGGACTACCTTGTGTTTAAAACTCAAGGATCTCCTTCTGTAACCATGGAGAGGAAGCATGAAAAGCTTCTCTCACTACATAGTCAACCAAAGCCCCCACAGTCAAACTCTAAGTTTGGTGTTGGGAGGCCACAACCAAACTCTAAGTTTGGTGTTGAACCCCCACATCTAAACTCTAAGTTTGGTGTTGGGAGGTCCCAACAATGCTCTGAACATCTGTGAGGCTCCATGAGAGCTCACTGTCAAGCTATTGACATTAAAGAAGCGCTTGTTGGGAGGCAACCCAATGTTATTTAATTATATCTATTTATTTTCTATTGTTATTTTATGTTTTCTATAGGTTGATGATCATGTGAAGTCACAAAAACAACTGAAAAATCAAAAACAGAATGAAAAACAGCATTAAAAATAGCTCACCCTGGAGGAAGAACTTACTGGCGTTTAAACGCCAGTAAGAAGCATCAAACTGGTGTTTAACGCCAGAAAGAAGCATCAAGCTGGCGTTAAATGCCAGAAACAAGCACCAAACTGACGTTTAACGCCAGAACAGAGCATGGAATTGGCGTTAAACGCCAGAAACAAGCAGCAAGCTGGCGTTTAACGCCAGACATGCATTATAAGGGCGTTTTACACGCCTAATTGGAGCAGGGATGTTAAGTCCTTGACCCCTCTAGATCTGTGGACCCCGCAGGATCCCCACCTATCCCACCTCTTCTTCTCTCCTCTTCACACCTTTTCATAAACCTCTTCCTCAAATACCCTTCACCAATCACCTCCATACCTCTTCCCTAAATACCCTTAACCACTCACATCCATCCACTCTTCCCCATAAACCCCACCTACCTCCAAAATTCAAATTCTTTTCCCTCCCAAACCCAACCCTAATGGCCGAAACCTACCCTCCACCCCACCCCTATATAAACCCCTCAACACTACTCCATTTTCACACATCACAACCACCACTTCTCCCCCTTGGCCGAATACACTTTCTCCCTCCATCTCCTCCATTTTCTTCTTCTTCTACTACCTCCTTTCTTCTTTTGCTCGGGAACGAGCAAACCTTTTAAGTTTGGTGTGGTAAAAGCATTGCTTTTTGTTTTTCCATAACCATTAATGGCACCTAAGGCCAGAGAAACCTCAAGAAAGAAGAAAGGGAAGGCAATTGCTTCCACCTCTGAGTCATGGGAGATGGAGAGATTCATCTCAAAGGTCCATCAAGACCACTTCTATGAAGTTGTGGCCAAGAAAAAGGTGATCCCTGAGGTCCCTTTTAAGCTCAAAAAGAGCAAATATCCGGAGATCTGACAAGAGATTAGAAGAAGAGGATGGGAAGTTCTCTCTAATCCTATTCAACAAGTCGGGATCTTAATGGTTCAAGAGTTCTATGCAAATGCATGGATCACTAGGAACCATGATCAAAGTATGAACCCAAACCCAAAGAATTGGCTTACAATGGTTCGGGGGAAATACTTAGATTTCAGTCCGGAAAATGTAAGGTTCGCGTTCAACTTGCCAATGATGCAAGAAAACGCACATCCCTACACTAAAAGGGTCAACTTTGATCAAAGGTTGGACCAAGTCCTCATGGACATATGTGTGGAAGGAGCTCAATGGAAAGTTGACTCAAGAGGCAAGCCGGTTCAATTGAGAAGACCAGACCTTAAGCCTGTAGCGAGAGGATGGTTGGAGTTCATTCAACGCTCAATTATTCCTACTAGCAACCGGTCTGAAGTTACTATAGACCGGGCCATCATGATCCATAGTATCATGATTGGGGAGGAAGTGGAAGTTCATGAGATTATACCTCAAGAACTCTACAAGGTGGCTGACAAGTCCTCCACTTTGGCAAGGTTAGCCTTTCCTCACCTCATTTGCCACCTCTGCAATTCGGCTGGAATTGATATAGAGGGAGATATCCTCATTGATGAGGACAAGCCCATCACTAAGAAAAGGATGGAGCAAACAAGAGATCATGGACCTCAACAAGAGCATGAGGAAATTCCTCACCATGAAATCCCTGAGATGCCTCAAGGGATGCACTTCCCTCCACAAAACTATTAGGAGCAAATCAACACCTCCCTAGGAGAATTAAGCTCCAACATGGGACAACTAAGGATGGAACACCAAGAGTACTCCATCATTCTCCATGAGATTAGAGAAGATCAAAGAGCTATGAGGGAGGAGCAACAAAGGCAAGGAAGAGACATAGAAGAGCTCAAGAACACCATTGGTTCTTCAAGAGGAAGAAGACGCCACCCTCACTAAGGTGGACCCGTTCTTTAATCTCCTTGTTCTTATTTTTCTGTTTTTCGTCTACTATGCTTTATGTTTATTTATGTTTGTGTCTTATTACATGATCATTAGTATTTAAGTGTCTATGTCTTAAATCTATGAATGTCCTATGAATCCATCACCTTTCTTAAATGAAAAATATTTTAATTACAAAAGAACAAGAAGTACATGAGATTCGAATTCATCCTTGAAATTAGTTTAATTATTTTGATGTGGTGACAATACTTTTTGTTTTCTGAATGAATGCTTGAACAGTGCATATGTCTTTTGAATTTGTTGTTCATGAATGTTAAAATTGTTGGCTCTTGAAAGAATGATAAAAAGGAAAAATGTTATTTGATAATCTGAAAATTCATAAAAATGATTCTTGAAGCAAGAAAAAGTAGTGAAGAACAAAGCTTGCAGAAAAAGAAATGGCGAAAAAAAAAGAAAGAAAAAAAAAGAGAAAAAGCAAGCAGAAAAAGCCAATAGCCCTTAAAACAAAAAGGCAATGGTAATAAAAAAGGATCCAAGGCTTTGAGCATCAGTGGATAGGAGGGCCTAAAGGAATAAAATCCTGGCCTAAGCAGCTAAACCAAGTTGTCCCTAACCATGTGCTTGTGGCGTGAAGGTGTCAAGTGAAAACTTGAGACTGAGCGGTTAAAGTCAAGGTCCAAAGCAAAAAAAGAGTGTGCTTAAGAACCCTGGACACCTCTAATTGGGGACTTTAGCAAAGCTGAATCACAATCTGAAAAGGTTCACCCAATTATGTGTCTGTGGCATGTATGTATCCGGTGGTAATACTGAAAAACAGAGTGCTTAGGGCCACGGCCAAGACTCATAAAGTAGCTGTGTTCAAGAATCAACATACTGAACTAGGAGAATCAATAACACTATCTAAATTCTAAGTTCCTATAGATGGCAATCATTCTGAACTTCAAAGGATAAAGTGAGATGCCAAAACTATTCAGAGGCAAAAAGCTACTAGTCCCGCTCATCTGATTGGAGCTAAGTTTCATTGATAGTTTGGAATTTATAGTATATTCTCTTCTTTTTATCCTAATTGATTTTCAGTTGCTTGGGGACAAGCAACAATTTAAGTTTGGTGTTGTGATGAGCGGATAATTTATACGCTTTATGGCATTGTTTTTAAGTAGTTTTTAGTATAATTTAGTTAGTTTTTATTATATTTTTATTAGTTTTTAATTAAAAATCATATTTCTGGAGTTTACTATGAGTTTGTGTGTTTTTCTGTGATTTCAGGTAATTTCTGGCCGAAATTGAGGGACTTGAGCAAAAATCTGATTCAGAGGCTGAAGAAGGACTGCAGATGCTGTTGGATTCTGACCTCCCTGCACTCGAAATAGATTTTCTGGAGCTACAGAAACCCAAATAGCGCACTCTTAATTGCGTTGGAAAGTAGACATTCAGGACTTTCCATCAATATATAATAGTCCATACTTTTTCCGAGATTAGACGATGCAAACTGGCGTTTAACGCCAGCTTTCTGCCCTATTCTGACGTTAAATGCCAGAAACAAGTTACAAACTGGCGTTCAACTCCAAGGAAGACCTCTACACGTGAAAGCTTCAATGCTCATCCCAAGAACACACCAAGTGGGCCCGAAAGTAGATTTCTGCATCATTTACTCATTTCTGTAAACCCTAGTAACTAGTTTAGTATAAATAGGACTTTTTACTATTGTATTTACATCTTTTGATCATGTTTTTATGATTGAACCCTATTTTGGAGGCTGGCCATTCGGCCATGCCTAGACCTTATTCTTATGACTTTAATAATGGTGGAAGAAACAGGTTTAGCAATAGCAAGCCTTTTCCATCATCTTCTCAGCAATAGACAGAGAATTCTGAGCAGAATCCATCTAACTTAGCAAATATAGTCTCTGATCTATCTAAGGCCACTCTAAGTTTCATGAATGAAACAAGGTCCTCCATCAAAAATTTGGAGGCACAAGTGGGCCAGCTGAGTAAAAGAGTCACTGAAACTCCTCCTAGTACTCTCCCAAACAATACAGAAGAGAATCCAAAAAGAGAGTGCAAGGCCATAACCTTACTTGGTGTGGCCGAACCTAGAGAGGAGGAGGATGACGTGAATCCTAGTGAGGAAGACCTCCTGGGACGTTCACTGACCAATAAGGAGTTTCCCTTTGAGGAACCAAAGGAATCTGAGGCTCATCTAGAGACCATAGAGATTCTATTGAACCTCCTTTTACCATTCATGAGCTCTGATGACCATTCATCTTCTGAAGAAAATGAAGACATTGTTCAAGGGCAAGTTGCCCAGTATTTAGGAACAATCATGAAGTTGAATGCCAAGCTATTTGGTAATGAGACTTGGGAGGACGAGCCTCCATTGCTCATTAATGAACTGAATATCTCCAAAATTCATCTAAATATTTTATGAAAAGTCTATAATAATTAATATAAAAATATTATTTGTATGCTAAAATTAGTCATTAAAATAAGTTATTGATGTATTTATATATAAATACATGTGTAATTTAATTTTTTTTAATTTGTAATTATATTTCATTTTTTAAAAATTCAGTTTAAAATTAACTTAATTCAATTTATCTTCTCAAGTTCTAACGTTAGCATGGTAGATTAACGTAAATATGAAGTATTTGAATATGCCAATTACCATATTTAAACTATATAAAATGCTATTTGTACATCAAAATTAGTTACTAATATATTTGTGTATAAATACATATGTCGTTTAATTTATTTTTAATGTGTATTTATATTTCAACATATATTTTATACTAATAACTAATTTTTTAATAATTAATTTTAGTACAACTCAAATGACGTAGTCTTCTCATACTCATCTAAGAAATTGCGAGTTCCAGAGTTCGAGTCTCTCAATCTTGAAAAAAATAATTAATTTTAGTATATAAGTAACTTTCACCTAAAAATATTTTGAGGTGGATAGACAATAAAAATAAAAATAGTGGGAATGAATATTTTTTATAAATATATACGTAATTACTTTATTTATTTTAACGTATATAAATTTTACTATATATACTTCTAGCTAAAATAAGTTAAAGTAAATGAAAATTTGATGTTAAAATTCTTTTAATAAATCAAATTAAAGTATTTCATTTTTTCCAAGAAAAAACTATTGAACACCTATAAAAAGAATTCACAAATGTCTTAAAAAAATTGTATGCTTTCACATAGTTATACTTGATAAAAAGAAGAAAAAAATTGAATTGAATGGAAAAAAAAAGGTGAATGTGAGTATGTGATTTTTTTTTTATTAATTAGAACACATATGGTATCATATATTGTATTAAAACACTCCCAAAACTTAATATTTATATTATATATGGTAGTGATGGAATGATAGATACATCTACATGCACAGATCAATCCATAGTTTTTATTTTATTTTAGTGTAAATTTAAAACATAAATAAAGATTTGTTAATGATTTTATAGTGGTAACAGTTACTAATTATTTATGCACATAAACATAGCAAGCATGACGAGTAATTATTATTTAAGTATAAACTATTAAAATAATATTAAAAAATTTAAACCGCTGACAAAAATGATTTCAAAAAGTACTAACAATAAAAATGTTAAATCAAAAATACTATTTGTATATTAAAATTAGCCATCAATATATTGTGTATAAATACATGTGTTATTTAATTTATTTTTAATATATATTTGTATTCAATATGTATTTTATACTAATGATTGACTTTGTTGACTAATTTTGATATACACATGGCATAATTGATATTAAATATATACTCTAAAAGAAAGTCTCTAAAGATTAAATTTTGATACGATTTTTGCCAACAATTATTAAATAAATGAAATCTATTCATCCTTAAAATTTGATAATTTTATGTCAAATATTTTTTTTTTTTGAAATTTTTTATTGTGAATAACCAATTTTTTTAAAAAAATAAAAAAATTTAGAGATAAAATTTTTCTCGAATTTTTTGTGTGCCTTCTAAATATTTATTCAAATATTGACAAAAAAATGAGATCAAATGGATAAGTCATATGTTAAATACAAAAGTTTTTGTTGCTTATTAAAAATATAATCTTTTTTGAGTATTTTTATCGCATTTTTAAATTATTCAAGAATTGTTTTGTGGATAACATTTTTTAAGGACCTTTTTGTTAATATCTAAATATTTCGGATACCAAATCAATAATTAGCTCTATTAATTAATTAATTAATTAAAAATATAACATATTGAAAGGTTCTTAGAGAAAAAGGAAGGGAATGAATGTAATCTATATTGAATGGTATAATGACATTTGTGTTACATCCATAGTTGAGAACTATATATATATAGATGAGTGATAGCACTCGGCTAATCAAGAAAGCCAAAAAAACAGAACCTGAAAGGACATTTCTTAATTTGTTATAACTACTAACGGTCACTAAAAGTATTAACTCCTAATTAACTAACTATCCTTTATACTCTCCCTAAAACTCAAGATAGGTTTTAGAATCACTCTGAGCTTGTATCTAAACTTATTGAATGAAAAAGCTGATAGAAGTTTAGTTAAAATATCAGTTATCTAATCACTGTTTGGGATGTATATTACATATATAATTGTGGCTTGTTAATTTTGTCTCGAACAATTTAAATGTCTAACTGAAAATTCTTAATTTTATCATAACACTGAATTAGCTATGAGCATCACTATACTCATGTTATCACACAGAATCATAAGTGTTGTTTGGAAGTTGATGTTTAACTCCTAAACAAGATATTTTCGCCAAACTAATTTTGCGTTACACATAGCTTGACTCTTAAATTTTATTTCTATAAAAAATAGTAGCTTGTTTGCCAAATAATCAAAGCAATTTCGTTAGAAAACCAACATAAGATGTAGTCATCTGCAATCAATTAACAATTATTTTTCTTAATTTTTTTAGAAAAAATATAAATTTAAATTATTATAAAAAATTCAAAATCTAAAAAAAATCTAAATGTAAATTATTTAATATCCAAAA
>NC_029793.2:128025446-128028033 GCF_000816755.2 Arachis ipaensis | reverse complement strand
CCAAAAGTAATTATTTAATATCATGATATATACTATTTATTATAATAATTAGTTCAACAAGGTTGTGTTTGTTTTGTTGAGACATGAACATTAATTATTAGAGATGATAATACACGTCTATTATTTATTTGTTGAGACAGGATTTAAATAAATACGATAATACACACAGATACACATCAAATATATGTATTTACTGTTCCTCCTTAAAATTAAAATACAGAGACACAATGCATAAGACACAATATAAAACATAAAATAAAATTGATATTTAATTTATACATATATATTTTGTACATTATTATCAAATACTTTATAAAATTTGTGTATGTTTATGTCTATAAATTTTTGTATATTTATATACTTATCTATATATCTCAAAGACATTAGCCAAAAGCAATCCAACAAAACTTAAAGTGTTTGGTGGTGTCTTATAAATTATAATTCGATCAAAGTGATGATTGGAGAACTACTCTTTATACAGTCCCGATGGAATTGGACGCAAACACGGGTAGATACATTTTGTTAAATTCATCGAAGCCAGAACCTAAAAGCAAGTAAATCAAAGCCAAAATAGGTTTCCTTCAATTTATTGGCATAATAATAATATCATTATTACCGTGTTTACTTGCATTAATTATTGGTTGTTTGTTTCCTTGGCCGTGGGATCGCACCAAAAGAGAAGCTTCCGTAGTGTATGCAGATTCATCATCCAAATTCATCAGCAAGCAGTGCGATTCGACAACAATAGAGGAAAATATGCATTATATATGACTTGCAAAATTCTCACTTTCTTTTTTATCTTTACAATTTGAAACGCTCTTAAAATTATCAATAAAACTATACATTTAAACAAAATATTTGATCAAGTCTAACTAAGTGTATGTTTAGATTGTGGTTGGTCAAACTGGAGTTTGAATAAAAGTAATTTTATAAATTTAATTTTGGGTAGAAGTAAGTTTGTGTCAACATGATTTATGTTTGGCAACTCTATACTAAAATTGATTTTGATAAAATAAATATTGTTTGAATAATATTAGTTAAAATCATTTTTAGATAGATAATTACTAAAAAGGATATGACATTAAATTATAATGTTATTTTTTTATATATATTTAATTTTTTTTTAATTTTTTCTTATATGTTTTTATATAGTATATTTTTAGTATTTTTAGTACTCTTTTTTAGTACGCTATAATTTTTTACTATTATTATTATTTATGGTTAATTTTTTTGTTTAATTTATTTTACCTAATGGGATCAATAAATTATATTATAAAAAGATAATAATAAATATAATACAAAAAAATTATCATTATAAAAATATATAATGTCAAACAAAAAATTAGTAAAAAATATAAATAATAAATAATAAAAAAAAGAGCTCATGTAAAGAAAAATAATAAGAATTCTATAAATAATACAATAATATGTATAAAGGATAAAGTTGGTAAAAGAAAAATAAAAGTTAAATGTCAATTAGTGCAACGCAGAAGTTAAAAATTTTTGCTTCTTGTAAACGTGGTTTTGTAACCAAAATCCCTTCTGCGTTAATAGATAGAAAAATTAGCTAAACCAAAAATGGAAGCGTTCAAGAAGCTGTAACGTGCTTTTCTTCTTTTAACGTGGTTGCCAAACACATCTTAAGTTGTTATAACAACTTTTTAATTTATACCACTTTTTTTCTTCTCTTTCTCCTCCTCCTCTTTTTTCTTCTTCTTCTTTCCCAAATTCGCACACACATCTTCTTCTTCTTCCATTTTTCTTCTCTTTCTCCTTTTTTTTTTCTTAATTCGCACGTACAGATTCTTCTTCTTCTCCTCCTTCTCTTCTAATATTGGGTTTTCTTCTTTTTCTTTGTCTTTTTTCGTTATCGTCATCACCAATAACACAAATATTTTGCAAACATCTTTATTAGTTCTGATTTCTCTGCTATCATTATTAAATAATTTTGGTTCATTTTTTAATTTATTTCTATTCATTTGTGTGTTGATTGAGGTTCACTTGATACTGCTGAGAAGTATTGACCAAATTTTTTATTCATTAAGTAATTTCGGTTTATTTCTTAGTTTAATTCAGGTTTATTTGGATCAAAGAATGAATTCGATGTGTTTTTGTTAATGATTGAATCTTTTTTATTGTTCGTTCAAATCTGAACTAATTTTAGTTTATTTGTGTGTAAACTGCTAATTGAGGTTCATTTAATGCTGCTAACAAGTATTGACCAAATTTTTAATTCTTAAGTAATTTTGGTTTATTTCTTAGTTTAAATTGAGATTCATTTGGATTTAGAAATGAATTTGATGTGTTTTTGTTGATGATTGAATTTTTTTTACTGTTTATTTAAATTTGAACTAATTGAATGGAATATAATAGAGTGAAATCTAATGCAATTGAATAAAGTGATAATGAATAATTTCATTTTTTTTTTTGCTAAAAATTTTGGTCAATACTTATTAGCAGCATCAAGTGAACCTCAATTAAAACAAACACATCGAATTCATTTCTAGATCCAAATGAACTTCAAATAAACTAAGAAATGAACCGAAATTATTTAAGGAATAAAAAATTTAGTCAATACTTATCAGTA
>NC_029793.2:128011313-128025180 GCF_000816755.2 Arachis ipaensis | reverse complement strand
AGAAGAGATTGAATTTGCATGCTTCTTTCATTATCATTGCATGGAGGATATTTGGACTTTGGAATACTTAAATGGCTATCATCACAACTGAGCATATTATAAAATGATCATTTTAGTAGGTATGTGGATGATTATTTTAATTGTTATGTGAATGATTATTTTGATTGGATTGGATTTAGTTATATATTTTATATGTTGGATGTTCAATTTATTAGGTATATAGATCATTATTTTTATTCTTAAGTGGATGATTATTTTCACTATGGGTGAGCGACGCCGATAACGGCATGTGGCAAACCAAGTAGCAACGGTAAAGTGAAATGATTATTGATGAAAGTAGGAATGACAGCCAATTAAAAAAAACAAATGTATTAGAATAAAATACTTTAATAAATTAAAATTTGAAATGATTATTTTTTTTTAAAAAAATTGAGTAGATTTTTTTTATTTAAATAATTTATAGAATATTTTTTATTTTTTTATATATATTTAAACTAAATCTATAGTCCATTATTTACATTATTTAGATTTCTAATTCTCTCCTTAACGAATTCATTCTTTTATATCATGATATCCTTCTTGTCTTTTACGTAGACATGTTACAAGTTTTCATCCACCAATATTATTAGAAAAAAAAGTGGCATTATATCAAATAAAAAGAAAGTGATAATATTTACTACCTAATATTTTGATTATGAATAAAAATTGGTATCAATAATTAATTAAAGGTGAATCTAAATATGTATATATGTATCTGTTTATAATAATTTTTTTAGTTTTAATAAATACAAACTAATTTTAAAAAATTCCTTTTAAAAACGTCCTAATTTCTCAAAGCTACAAAAATAAACTTATATTTTTTTTATTTGTCAAATACAAATTAAAGTCCTTATATTTTTTTGAACCACAAATACTTCTCTAAAACACTCTACCAATCAAACCTAAACTTACTATTTTATTTAACATAATGAAATAAACAAACAGAAAAAAAAATGTTTATGTAAATTAAAGGTGTATATATATACACACACATTATTATGTTTACTATTGATTTATTGTCAACGGGAAATGATGAATCCTTCTAGGTATTATTCTTTTACTTTATAAACAAAGGAATTTTTTAATATATATTTTTAAAACAGTTACATCTAAATTTCTATTTTTTTTTTCAAATTAAACGAATTGTTAGACATACTATATATTAAGAGGTCTATCACCGTATATATGCTTGTCAATGTCCTGGGGGTTTTCCTTTTAATAATTAAGAATATTTTAACTCTTAGATAGTAAAGTATTATTGTGATAATCATTTAATTAAAGAATAATGTTATTCATCTAAATTTTTTTATGAATTAAATTCAATTAAATTAAATAATAAAACTTGAAATAATACTATTTATAATTAATTTTTGTTAATATAAAATCAATTTAATTAAATTTAATTAACAAAAATACTTAAATATGTAACATTAATTAAATTTCAAAAATTAAAATTAACTTGAAAGAAAACTTTAGAACTACTAGCAAGTAGCACACAACGCATCTTCATTCAGACGACCAATACGACAAACGCATTTGGAAAACTTTACAAGTCTAGGATGTCATGATAATCCTTGCCTATATTATTTTATTGATTATATTTCAATTTATTTTTCTGTTTTCTATAAATAAATTTTTCTATCTCCTTGGGAAAAGAAATTATGATATATACGACAAAATAATTCGGAGAACAAGTAGCTTGATTTAATTTTAATTTTGAGTGAACATTTATAATGTGATAAATGATAAAGTTCACAGTAGAAAGAAAAATAGAAAGTAAAGACGGTAAAAATTAAATTGCTCATTATCAAATTGTTGAATTGTTATATATATATACACAACACAAAATGAAAATGTGTATCTCATTAAATCTAAAAACATTTTAGAGGAATAAAAAATAACTGACAAATTAATGAGTCATTATCTTCTAAAAGGATCATAACAAATAAAATTGTGAATAATTTAACTCTAAAAACATTTTAGAGGAATAAAAAATAACTGACAAATTAATGAGTCATTATCTTCTAAAAGGATCATAACAAATAAAATTGTGAATAAAAAAATAGAATATGATTGAATAATTATCTTAGTTGGACCTGTGTACGTATTCTCTGAATGTTGGATAGTTTGTACCTTATGTTACAATATACTTTCGTAAGTTAGAGAATGAAAGATATAAAAAATTTTAACTTGAACAAGTTAGAGTAGAACAGTTGAAGAGAAAGAAATTTAGTGAATATGTCAGCTAGTTAATTGGAGGAAAAGACGAGAAGAAGTTTCATATCTTAATGTTTATTAAGTGGGTTATTGTTGAGTTTTATTGTTTAATTTTTTAATTTGATCTTGTCATTCTTTTTTCACTTTTAATATAATTGGATGATGATATCTATAATTCTTGTCATAAGTGAGTTATTTTAGTGAGGCTTGAGAGTGAACTGTCAAAGATGAGTCTTAAATTCTTGTGCTACATGATTAAATGGTTTTAGTGTGTGCTAATTAATATAAACTCTAGCTAAATGTTCACATCTTCTGGGTTAACTTACTAGAATTATTATTGCATGTTAGTTAGTATAATAAACTCTGGACAAAATTTTTATAATTTGATTTGTTAATTTGTCAAGACGAATTGAGTTGGGTTGAATTCAATTAATGCCAATCGAAGGATAATAATAGTTAGTCTTAGGTATTTATATTATTTTCAAATAAACCAACACTTTGGTCTATATTAGTTTTTAAATTCTAATATTATCAATTCGATTTAGCATTTACAACTCAAAACCCTCTAATTTCGTCCATGGCCAATTATAATGAAACTTATTTGACTTGGGTTGTATATTTTTAAACTTAATTTCAAAATTCACTTATACTGTTCTTAAATTTGATATTTGGTGAAGGAGGATAATCACATAAAGACGCGTAAAACGTCTTTTTATAAAGATATTTATGTGTCGCATTATTATTAAACGTATTAATGAATCAGTTATTTTTTAATTTCTTAATAAATTAGAATAAAACCAATTTTTTTATAACAATAAAAATAAGGTGATTGCTACGGTACGATAATAAATTCATACGTACCGAAACGTTTAAAATATGGACAAATAGTAATAAATTATGTGGCATTTTTTTTTCACATCAGCATTTAATTTTTTTTTTTAAATATATATTATATCACCACTTTTACTAATATACCCATTTAATTAAATAAAAATAAAAATATTTTTTTATTTAATTTTATAAAAAATCTTAAACATCCTTACTTTATTTGATTAGACAAAAATACCTTGTAAATTAATCAAATTTTATAATTCAATTAATCTTAATTTTATAGTTTCAAATAATTTAAACAACAAAACAAAAATATATTAAAAAAAATCAAAAATTAATCTTTCTTCATCTTCTCTAATTCCCCTAATCATTAGTGTCATCCTCTAAAGCAAAGCAAAACATATCAAAAAAATAAAAAATCAATTTGTTCTTCATCTTCTCCTAATATCATTCGTGCCCCCCTCCCCTCTGAAGCACACCAAAACGGCAAAACCCTAGCAATAATTGACTGCATTGATCTCGGTAGCTAGCTACCCACGGAATTTAAAGAACATAAAGGAGAAGGAAGGCTAAACCACTCAACTGGGCAAACGCCGCGTCTTTCTCATCTATGGAAGTTCTTTGAATGCCCTTTCGCCCTCCATCGTCGAGCCCTTTCGCCCTCCATCGTCGAGCCCCGTCCAGCCGTCGTCGTCCAGCGCCTCTCCCTTTCTGGCAGCCACCGCGTCTTCCTCCACTCCTCCCTACACTCTGCCACTCTCTATCTGCATCATCAAGAATGGAGCTTCTGACTCAGGTTGGTTCTTGATTTTTTTTTTGTCTGATTTTTCACTGCTTCTATTTATTTTTCTGTTCTATTCTTGAGTTAATTCTGGTTTGTTCCTAAGTATTTTAGTACTTGATTTTAGTTATGATTTTTAAATTTTTTTATTCTTGGTTGGCATATTTTCTGCAGTTCTCTAGTATTCTCTTGGTTGCTATTCTTGATTCTTGATTTTTGTTATGATTTTTTAATGCTTCTATTTTTTCCTGTTCTGTACTTGAGTTGATTTTGTTCTTTGATTTTTTATTCTTGATTTTTCACTGCATCTATTATGATTCACCATAGCACGCTATATTGATGTTATTTCATATACGAGTGTTTCATTTATATCATAATTAGTAATACAACTCTAAATCTTTGAAGTTTGGCTAATTATAATTCATAGAGTATATGCTACAAATCATTTTTATAAAACTAAGAAGAAAATTGAAAAGCTGCATGCCTATTGGAAGTTGAAACCAAATTAATAGTACTGTTTTAACTCTTTCCTAGTAGTCAATAGCAGAAATAGGCATTTGGTTTAAATATGCATGTAATGTTACAAAGAATTTGATCCTTGTTACTTATCTAGCTTAAATATGTATTATTTTTACATTCTTGACTAAACAGATTTTTATCTCTCTTAATGACTTTTAGTTTATCACTATAAAATTGATGAACAAACCAGAGAGTTTTAAGGAACTAAGACAGTGATGAAAGAAGGAAATACTTGCTATTTAATTCTTTGTTGATTGTCATTATCAATCTTATACTTGGTTTAATATTTCTTCAATGGCATGGAGCTAATGTTATTTTTTGTGCCTTAAAATACTAGTGAAGTCACTATCATAGTACTAAATATGCTTCAGGGATTTGGCCAATTTTAAGGGCTAGGTTCTTGTCCTTGTCTATGTTTCACTTATTTTTTATTTTTATTTTTATTTTTATTTCATGACTTCATAATAATAATAATAATAATAATATATTTCTAAATTTTGCATTTCTTCTCACTTATCTTCTTATGTAGTTAATATCTTTGTTTTCCTGTTTCTGTGTTTCCACTCTCTCACTTCACTTTTACACACTCTCCTCTCTGTTGCTTCTGTCACTGCTCCTTAATTTTGCTCCATGAAACCGTTGCAACACTAAGCTTGCTCTTCTTCATACAGTCAATCAAACCCTGTCTTGTGACCCTTTTCAGGTTTGATCCTCAATCTTTATTTTATTTTGTTTTCAGTATCTCGGATGTGTGTTAATTCACCAAAGTTTGTAACTTTTTCTGTGATTCTCTGAGCTGTTATATTTTTTCTGAGTGGCATTTTTTGTTGTTTGCTTTAATTTTGGAACTGAATTTTGTCAATTATTCCATGACATTGACTTGAAGTAATTAACTGGCCCTTTAAATTATTATTATTATTATTTTGAAAAAAAATTTTTTTTTTTGGGTGAACTTGATTTATGTTGTTTGTGGTGTTTGGCTTAGAATTTTGCTTGATGTTTAAGGTTTTATAATGGGATGGTGTGTGAGTAGACATGTTGCAGTTCATCTTGGTCTTTTATCTTTAATGTGAAGCCTTTTAGTTGTTTTTTTATAAAGTTTGGTAAGCTGTGTGAAACCAGCTTCTCTTTTTGTCTTTGCTATTTTGGTTGATTGGAACTATTGTAGAATTTTTCTGCCTTTATTTCATAGGGTTATTGTCCCGGTCTATGGCCAATAAGTCAATAACCCTATTGTAGAATTAAAAGTAGAAAGTGGAATTAAAAGTCAACAAAATAACGAGTGGATATGGATAATTGTGCTGAGTGGATATGGATAATTGTGTTTTCAAATTCTATTTCTCTTTGCTATTTTAGGTGAAAGTTGAGCAAAACTGGTTTGATCGAAATGCTAACTCAGTTGAATTAGTTACTTATGGCTGCTCGCATTTTTTTTAAATAAGTAGGTTCACATAATTGATCTAGATTCTAAGATCAACAAGGTTTTGTCATGTTTAAGGTACGAGAACTTTGATCTCAATGGCTAGAAACTACGATGTTTAGGATAGGTAGTTAGAAAGATTAACAATTCTGAGATCCAGATCATGTTTAAACATTTTAAATATAATATTATGAATTTAATCTGATGGTATGTAATCATGTTGTCTGTCGTATGCTATGCTTTTACTAGTCTGGTGTGGTGCTGCCAAAATATTTAAGTATTTCTCTAATATCAGTAATTAGTGGTGCTGTTTCAATGGTTACAAGGTCGACTAGTTTAGGAATTAGATAAACCAGGGTCTGTTTTATGGTTATCTTGTATGGCATTAAAGATATCAAAACCTTTGCTCCTGAAGGCTAATGAGTTCAAGTGTGTGAATACTTTTATTTCTCAAAGAAAGAACACATTGCAACTGTGCTTAACAACTGTATAATTGTCAGTGTGATGTGTACATATGGAAGTATAGTCATTGTTGTCTTAGCCAACACATGGTTCAATGATTAACAGAACAATGTATTTTATTCAATTTGCTTCCAGAGTTGGCGTGTTTGGAGAGTCTTGAGATTTCTTGGAGTAAAGTCACTAATTTTAGCATCAGCTTTCTAAAAGGCACTTTCCGTTTCCTTGTATTTTTGTGGTGTTTTAGAACAATCAGGATTTTTTATTTTATAGGTTCAACCTAGCATTTTCATCTTCTTCCATGGATTTTTCTTTGTTTTCTGTTTTTATGTGAATATATGGTTATAATTCTGAATGTAGCTATCAACCAATCAGTTCGTCTTTTCTGTGGAAAAATTTCAGTTATATATCCAATCTTCCTTGTGCTTCATTTCTTTGATGTAGACTTCTGTTGTATAAATCATTCTTGGAAAATTCTTTTTGTTTTTTCATTTGTCCTTGTAATTTCTGTAGTTGATATTGCTTATGTTAGTCAGTAGACATGTTGCAGTGTGAACTATAAACAGTACCGATATACAATACTAGCATCTTAGCTTGCCAGTTTGAACAGAATTCTTGAGTTTCAGTATTTCATAATTATCTATGCTTCATTAATTTTCGATGATGTCCTGGTTCATTTCAGGGTTACAAAAGCTTTCCTTACTAAACTTGGAAGGGTGCCTTGTAACAGCTGCATGCTTGGATTCTCTTGCAGGTTTAATTGCTTGATATACTTTTATGCTTACTATGTTGCTGATCTAGAAAATTGGTCGCTGGTACACGGAATTGTGATCACACTTTTCACAACTCCGGTACAACTAACCAGCAAGTGCACTGAGTCGTCCAAGTAATAAAATCTTACGCGAGTAAGGGTCGATCCCACAGAGATTGCCGGCTTGAAGCAAGCTATGGTCATCCTGTAAATCTTAGTCAGGCGGATTCAATTAGTTATGAGTTTTGATAATTGAAAGATAAATAAAACGTAAATTAAAATAAAGATACTTATGTAATTCATTGGAGGGAATTTCAGATAAGCGTTTAGAGATGCTTTGTTGCTTCTGAACATCTGCTTTCCTATTGTCTTCATCCAATCATGCATGCTCCCTTCCATGGCAAGCTGTATGTTGGTGGATCACCATTTTTCAATGGCTACCATACGTCCTCTCAGTGAAAATGGTCCAGGTACGGTTTCTGTATGGCTAATCAACTGTCGGATCTCTCGTCTCGGATGAAAAATACCAGACACAGCTACCGCACGGCTAATCATCTGTCGGTTCTCACTTGTATCGGAATAGAATCTCTCTATCCTTTTGCACACTGTCACTGTGCCCAACATTCGTGAGTTTGAAGCTCGTCACAGTCATCCCATCCCAGATCCTACTCGGAATACCACAGATAAGGTTTAGACTTTTCGGATCTCAGGAATGCTGCCAATTGGTTCTAGCCTCTACCACGAAGGTTCTAATCTCACGGATTCGAATGCTCTGTTGTCAGAAGAGACAAGTCAAATCCGTGGATCAGAGACCCAAGAGATTATACTCCGGCTGTCGTCCAATGACTACGTTGAACATCATGTAGACCGCTTGTGGTTGTCAGGCACGTGGATCTTGGCTAAGCGAGTAACGAAGATAGTGGGTGATTGTCACGGGTCACCCCTTGATTCTGACTTAACTGAATTAAGTACGAGAGTATATCTTGGAGAAGAAGTAAGCATGAATTGAAAGAGAAACAATAGTACTTGCATTAATTCATGAAGAACAGCAGAGCTCCGCACCTTAATCTATAAGGTGTAGAAACTCCACCGTAGTAAATACATAAGAGAAAAAGGTCTAGGCATGGCCGAATGGCCAGCCTCCCAAATGTAACATAAAGTGAAAAGAGGTTCACCCCCCCCCTTTTACAATAGTAAAAAGTGCTATTTATACTAAACTAATTACTAAGGATTACAGAAAATAAGTAACTAAGTGCAGATAGTGCAGAAATCCACTTTCGGGGCCCACTTGGTGTGTGCTTGGGCTGAGCATTGAGCTTTACACGTGCATAGGCCTTTTCTAGAGTTAAACGCCAGCTTGGATGCCAGTTTGGGTGTTTAACTCCAGTTCTGGTGCTAGTTCCGGCGTTTTACGCCAGAAAATGGTCTCTGGCTGGCGTTTAACGCCAGTTTGGGCCATCAAATCTCAGGCAAAGTATGGACTATTATACATTGCTGGAAAGCCCAAGATGTTAGCTTTCCAGCCCAATTAAGTACGCACTGATTGAACTTCTGTAGCTCCAGCAAAACGCATTTGAGTGCAGGGAGGTCAGAATCCAACAGCATCTGCAGTCCTTTCTCACCCTCTGAATCAGATTTTTGCTCAGGTCCCTCAATTTCAGCCAGAAAATACCTGAAATTACAGAAACACACACAAACTCATAGTAAAGTCCAAAAATGTGATTTTTGCATAAAAAAATATACTAAAAAGTAACTAAAACATATTAAAAACTATGTAAAAATAATGTCAAAAAGCGTATAAATTATCCGCTCATCACAACACCAAACTTAAATTGTTGCTTGTCCCCAAGCAACTAAAAATAAAATAGGATAAAAAGAAGAGAAATACAATAAATTTCAAAATATCAATGAAGATTAGTTCCAATTAGATGAGCGGGACTAGTAGCTTTTTGCTTCTGAACAGTTTTGGCATCTCACTTTATCCTTTGAAGTTTAGAATGATTGGCATCCATAGGAACTCAGAATTTAGATAGTGTTATTGATTCTCCTAGTTTAGTATGTTGATTCTTAAACACAGCTACTTTATGAGTCTTGGCCATGACCCTTAGCATTTTGTTTTCCAATATTACCACCGGATACATAAATGCCACGGACACATAACTGGGTGAACCTTTTCAGATTGTGACTCAGCTTTGCTAGAGTCCCCAGTTAGAGGTGCCCAGAGTTCTTAAGCACACTCTTTTTGCTTTGGATCACGACTTTTACTACTCAGTCTCAAGCTTTTCACTTGGACCTTCATGATACAAGCACATGGTTAGGTACAGCTTGATTTAGTCGCTTAGGCCAGGATTTTATTCCTTTGGGCCTTCCTATCCATTAATGCTCAAAGCCTTGGATCCTTTTTACCCTTGCCTTTTAGTTTAAAGGGTTATTGGCTTTTTGCTCTTGCCTTTTGGTTTAAAGAGCTATTGGCTTTTTCTCCTTGCTTTTTCTTTTTCTTTCTTTTTCTTTATTTTTTGCCATTTTTTTCGCAAGCTTTGTGTTTTTCACTGCTTTTTCTTGCTTCAAGAATCAATTTTATGATTTTTCAGATTATTAATAACATTTCTCTTTTTTCATTATTCTTTCAAGAGCCAACAATTTTAACATTCATAAACTTCACTATCAAAAATATGCACTGTTCAAGCATTCATTCAGAAAACAAAAAGTATTGCCACCACATCAAAATAATTAAACTATTTTCAAGATAGAATTCGAAATTCATGTACTTCTTTTTCTTTTTCAGAAAATATTTTTCATTTAAGAAAGGTGAAAGATTCATGGAACATTCATATCTTTAAGACATAGACACTAAACACTAATGATCATGTAATGAAGACACAAACATAGTCAAAACATAAAGCATAAAAACCGAAAACAGAAAAGAAAATAAACAAGGAGATTAAAGAACGGGTCCACCTTAGTGATGGTGGCTTCTTCTTCCTCTTAAAGAACCAATGGAGTTCTTGAGCTCCTCTATGTCTCTTCCTTGCCTTTGTTGCTCCTCTCTCATGGCATTTTGGTCCTCTCTAATTTCATGGAGGATAATGGAGTGCTCTTGGTGCTCCATTCTTAGTTGCTCCATGTTGGAACTCAATTCTCCTAAAGAGGTGTTGAGTTGCTCCCAATAGTTGTGTGGAGGGAAATGCATCCCTTGAGGCATCTCAGGAATTTCTTGATGAGGGACTTCCTCATGCTCTTGTTGAGGTCCATGAGTGGACTCTCTTGTTTGCTCCATCCTCTTTCTAGTGATGGACTTTTGAGATGAATCTCTCCATCTCCTATGACTCGGAGTTGGAAGCAACTACCTTCCCTTTCCTCTTCCTAGAGGTTTCTCCGGCCTTAGGTGCCATTAATGGTTATGGAAAAATAAAAAGCAGAGCTTTTTCCCACACCAAACTTAAAAGGTTTGCTCGTCCTCGAGCAAAAGAAGAAAGAAAGGAGGAGAAGAAGAAGAAATGGAGGAGATAGAGGGGTGTTTTGAATTCGGCCAAGGGGGGTTTAAGTGTTTATGATGTGTAAAATTGAAGGTGGTAAGGAGGGGTATTTATAGGGTAAGAGAGAGAGGGAATTCGTGTAAGAAGGGGTTGGGTTTGGGAGGAAAATGTTTTGAATTTAAATGGTGAGGTAGGTAGGATTTTATGATGGGTTTTTGGGGAATAGTGGATGGATGTGAGTGGTGAAGAGATTATGGGAAAGAGGGTAGGACTTGATAGGTGAATGGTGTTTGGGGAATAGGTATTGATGTGATTGGTCAAGGGTATTTGGAGAAGAGTGTTATGAAAAGGTGTGAAGAGGAGAGAGAGAGAGTTGGGGTAGGTGGGGAACCTGTGGGGTCCACAGATCCTGATGTGTCAAGGAATTCTGGTCCCTGCACCTTTCTGGCATTTAACCACCCCTGGACAGCCCTTTCTGGCGTTTAACGCCAGCTCTGCTGCCTTTCCTGGCGTTAAACGCCAGGTTGATGCCCCTTTTTGGCGTTTAACGCCAGCCAGACACCCTTTTCTGGCATTAAACGCCAGTCTGTCTACCAATTCTGGCGTTTAACGCCCAAAATGCTGCCAGACTGGGTGTTAAACGCCCATTCTGCTATCCTTACTAGCATTCAAACGCCAGTAAGCCTGTCCTCCGGAGTGTGCTATTTTTGATACTATTTTTTTTATTCTGCTTTAATTCTGCAGCTATTTTTGTGACTCCACATGATCATCAACCTAAAGAAAACATAACATGGCAATGGAAAACAAATGTCTATAAAAAATAAATATAATTAAATAACATTGGGTTGCCTCCCAATAAGCCCTTCTTTAATGTCAATAGCTTGACAGTGAGCTCTTAGAGAGCTTCACAGACACTCAGAGCGTGATGGTGGCCTCCCAACACCAAACTTAGAGTTTGAATGTGGGGGCTCTGCTTGACTCTGTATTGAGAGAAGCTTTTCATGCTTCCTCCCCATGGTTACAGAAGAAGATCCTTGAGCCTTAAACACAAGGTAGTCCTCATTCAATTGAAGGACTAACTCTCCTCTGTCCACATCAATCACAGCCCTTGCTGTGGCTAGGAAGGGTCTTCCAAGGATGATGGATTCTCTTCAACGATATCTTCATCCTCTTCAGAGGAAGAATACTTATCAGAGCTCATGAATGGCAACAGTAAGTTCAGTAGAATCTCTATGGTCTCTGTATGAGCCTCGGATTCCTTTGGTTCCTCATTAGGGAACTCCTTAGTGGTCAGTGGACATCCATTGAGGTCTTCCTCACTGGAAATCACTGCCTCTTCCTCCTCTATAGGTTCGGCCACTTTGGATATATTGATGCCCTTGCACTCTTTCTTTAGATTCTCTTCTGTATTGCTTGAGAGAGTACTATGAGGGATTTCAGTAACTCTTTTACTCAGCTGACCCACTTGTGCCTCCAAATTTCTGATGGACGACCTTGTTTCAGTCATGAAACTGAGAGTGGTCTTAGATAGATCAGAGACTATGGTTGCTAAGTCAGAGAGGTTCTACTTAGAATTCTCTGTCTGTTGCTAAGAAAATGATGGAAAAGGCTTGCTATTGCTAAACCTATTTATCCCACCATTATTATTATTGAAGCCTTATTGAGGCTTCTGTTGATTCTTCCATGAGAAATTTGGATGATTTCTCCATGAAGGATTATAGGTGTTTTCATAGGATTCTCCCATGTAATTTACCTCTTCCATTGCAAGATTCTCAGTGTCATAAGCTTCTCCTTCAGAGGAGGCTTCTTTAGTACTGCCAGATGCAACTTGTAATCCAGTCAGATTCTGAGAAATCATATTGACTTGCTGAGTCAATATTTTGTTCTGAGCCAATATGGCATTCAGAGTATCAATCTCAAGAACTTCTTTCTTCTGAGTCATCCCATTATTCATAGGATTTCTTTCAGAAGTATACATGAACTGGTTATTTGCAACCATTTCAATGAGTTCCTGGGCTTCTGCAGGTGTTTTCTTCAGATGAAGAGATCCACCAGCAGAGTGGTCGAATGACATCTTGGATAATTCAGACAGACCATCATAGAATATACATAAGATGCTCCATTCTGAAAGCATGTCAGAAGGACACCTTCTGATCAATTGCTTGTATCTTTCCCAAGCTTCATAGAAGGATTCACCTTCCTTCTGTCTGAAGGTTTGGACTTCCACTCTAAGCTTGCTCATCTTTTGAGGTGGAAAGAATTTGGCCAAGAAAGCATTGACCAACTTTTCCCAAGAGTTCAGGCTTTCTCTAGGTTGTGAGTCCAACCATATCCTAGCTCTGTCTCTTACAGCAAAGGGGAAAATCATAAGTCTGTAGACCTCGGGATCAACCCCATTGGTCTTAACAGTGTCACAGATTTGCAAGAATTTAGCTAAAAACTTATGAGGATCTTCCAATGGAAGTCCATGAAACTTGCAATTCTGCTGCATTAGAGAAACTAATTGAGGCTTAAGCTCAAAGTTGTTTGCTCCAATGGCAAAAATTGAGATGCTTCTTCCATAGAAGTTGAAAGTTGGTGCAGTAAAGTCACCAAGCACCTTCCTTCCATCTCCACCATTGTTCTCAGGTTCGGCTGCCATGTCTACTTCTTTTTCGAAATTTTCTGTAAGGTCCTCTCCAGAGTGTTGTGCTTTAGCTTCTCTTAGCTTCCTCTTCAGAGTCCTTTCAGGTTCAGGGTCAGTTTCAACAAGAATGTCCTTATCCTTGTTCCTGCTCATATGAAAAAGAAGAGAACAAAGAGAGTAGTGGAATCCTCTATGTCACAGTATAGAGATTCCTTTATGTGTCAGAGGAAAAGAAGAATAGAAGAATGGGGTAGAGAGAGAATAAGAAGAATTTGAACATAGAGAGAGGGAGAGGGTTCAAATTATTAGATGAGTAGAAGAGAAATGTTAGTAGATAAATAAAATAAATAGAAAGATATGAGAAAATGCATATAAAAAATAAGAAAAGACACAAAACAAGAAAATGTAAAGATCAAACAAAGAAAATCATCAAGAACAACTTGAAGATCATGAAGAACATAATGCATGAATTTTCGAAAATTTTAAGAAAATTAAAAAAATGCAATTGACACCAAACTTAAAATTTGACACAAGACTCAAACAAGAAACACAAAATTTTTTAGTCTTTATGATTTTATTAATTTTTTTTAATTTTTTTTTTGAAAATAAAAATAAAAAGCTTAAACATAAAATAAAATTACCCAATCTAAGCAACAAGATGGACCGTCAGTTGTCCAAACTCGAACAATCCCCGGCAACGGCGCCAAAAACTTGGTGCACGGAATTGTGATCACACTTTTCACAACTC
>NC_029793.2:127996005-128011298 GCF_000816755.2 Arachis ipaensis | reverse complement strand
GTCGGATCTCTCATCTCGGATGAAAAATACCAGGCACAGCTACCGCACGGCTAATCATATGTCGGTTCTCACTTGTGTTGGAATAGGATCTCTCTATCCTTTTGCACACTGTCACTGCGCCCAACATTCATGAGTTTGAAGCTCGTCATAGTCATCTTTTCCCAGATCCTACTCGGAATACCACAGATAAGGTTTAGACTTTCCGGATCTCAAGAATGCTGCCAATTGGTTCTAGCCTCTACCACGAAGGTTCTAATCTCACAGATTCGAATGCTCTGTTGTCAGGAGAGGCAAGTCAAATCCGTGGATCAGAGACCCAAGAGATTATACTTCGGCTGTCGTCCAATGACTACGTTGAACATCATGTAGACTGCTTGTGGTTGTCAGGCACGCGGATCTTGGCTAAGCGAGTAACGAAGATAGTGGGTGATTGTCACGGGTCACCCCTTCACTTTGAATTAATTGAATTAAGTACGAGAGTATATCTTGGAGAAGAAGTAAGCATGAATTGAAAGAGAAACAATAGTACTTGCATTAATTCATGAAGAATAGCAGAGCTCCGCACCTTAATCTATGAGGTGTAGAAACTCCACCGTAGTAAATACATAAGAGAAAAAGGTCTAGGCATGGCCGAATGGCCAGCCTCCCAAATGTAACATAAAAGTGAAAAGAGGTTCACCCCCCCTTTTACAATAGTAAAAAGTGCTATTTATACTAAACTAGTTACTAAGGATTACAGAAAATAAGTAACTAAGTGCAGATAGTGCAGAAATCCACTTTCGAGGCCCACTTGGTGTGTGCTTGGGCTGAGCATTGAGCTTTACATGTTCATAGGCTTTTTCTAGAGTTAAACTCCAGCTTGGATGCCAGTTTGGGCGTTTAACTCCAGTTCTGGTGCCAGTTCCGGCGTTTTACGCCAAAAAAGGGTCTCTGGCCGGCATTTAACGCCAGTTTAGGCCATCAAATCTCGGACAAAGTATAGATTATTATACATTTCTGGAAAGCCCAAGATGTTATCTTTCCAGCCCAATTGAGAACGCACCAATTGGACTTTTGTAGCTCCAGAAAAATGCGTTTGAGTGCAGGAAGGTCAGAATCCAACAGTAGGGGTGTTCGCTGTGCGATTTGGTTCGGTTTTTTAGAGAAAAGTCATCCGATCCAATCGTTTAATTTAACTGCGGTTCGGTTTGGTTCGGTTTTTTTTCGAGATCATCCGAACCAAACCAAACCAATTAAATTTGGTTTGGTTTAGTTCGGTTTGTTCGGTTTTTTCAATCGATTAAAAAAATGTCATACTATTTCACAAAGCCATAACATATAAAAGTAAAACTACATCCACAAGAGTAAAAAAGGTCTTAATACAATGAAATTCAACGATAAAAGAAATTATAATACCACAACTAAAATTATTAAAAGTTTAATAGTCTATACAATAAAAGATAAAAATAAATTTTCAGCAAAAGACAATCATGTTTTGGTGTTCTCTCCTGCAAAACTGCAAAACTGCAAAACATCTTTAAGCAAATCAACCTGAAATAAAAATAATAATAATAATAATAATAATAATAATAATATAGCACCAGTGATTAACACAGATTGAGGAGATGCTATCTTTTACAATGGTACCTTTGTTAACAAGACAATTATTTTTAATAGTGATAATGCAGATGAAATAGAATGCAGAATAAATTTAAACTAATAATATCTCCTTTCAAATGCACCTTCAAATTTAGTTAGCACATTCAATTAGAAAAGGATTCAAGTGCTCAACACAAAAAAATATCAAATTCAAGCAAGCTCATATAAAACTTTCTGTCCGTATATCAAGTTGGATGATTTAGAGTCTGGGTCTAAAGGGATATTTCTGATATAGGCTGCATGAGTTTGAGTTAACTTTAGGTAACAAATCTTGCTTTATAATATGCATTTCTTGAATACTTCTGTTTTAATTTTTGTATTTTAATGTTTTAAGTTGAATTTTTCTGCATTATAGTTGAAAGTATAGTGACATACTGCTGATCTTAACATGTCATAATCTACACTCATAATTAGCATGATATATAATAAACAACCAAATAATTAAGGGCATGCACAAATAAAGAATCAAATCTCTCATATACACATGTAAATCTTAACATCTGCATTGACTTTTTAGCCCTGTATAAAACACACACACTTATGTAAAATGTTTTAAGAACCAGCCTGCAACAACATGACATGACCTGATTCATGGAAAGCTTGCTCATTACCAGGTTGAAAAAATAGATATATTATTAGAAAAATCCTAACAATTACTACAATAAACTCTAACAACACTTATAACTTGGAGTAGAATGATATTCTCCACACAATCTATCCACGGTAAACAAATTTAGAAATTTATTAAACAACCAACAACAATACCAACAAAAGTAATTCATACCATACAAATTCAAAATCCTGTTCTTATTATTCAAATTTAGCTGACCATACTGATTTCAATCTAACCCTATAAAGATCCAGAAGCTCCAAAACATACTAAATCACTTCAAAAGCAATTTGGTAATACAACACTCAACAAAATAGCAAAACAAAACACAACAGAGGCAGTTTCAGTAATTCAACAGCACAAAACAAACACTAGAAGCAGTTGAAGCAATTGGAGATGAAGTAATGAACAAGAAACAGAACATCAATTCCAGTCAAGTTACATACCTGACTCGGTGGCTCGGGCTCCATATCTGACTTGAAACAGTGCTATGTGTCCGCTGGGTGAGTGGGTGGTGCTGGGTCCGACTTGCGAGGATGTTGCTAGGTGTCGGGTTCTCTGTGCTACTGGAGTACTGGGTGCGACTTGCAAGTTGCGAGGAAGGTCCTGGGCATCTGGGCGCTGGGATCTGGCTGTGTGCTGGGCTGCTCTGTCCGCGAGGAGGTCCTGGAAGCAGTGGAAGGGTGGCGCTGCGAGGAAGGTCGGCAGCGCAGCGAGGTAGTGGGAGGAACGATCCCTCGCCGGCGCTGAGAGGTGCAGAGAGCGAGGCTGTGCTGAGACCTAGGGAGAGAGCGGCTAGGTTTCGTTCTTCGTTTGGGGGTGGGGCTTGGGGATTGCTTGGGGTAGGCTAGGTTACGTGCATTTAGGGGTGGAGTGGGCTTGGTTTTTTTTAGGGTTTTTTTTATCTTCCCGGTTCGGTTCCGTTCGGTTGGGGTTTCCAATGTCAGAACCGAAAACCGAACCGAACCGCAACAAAAATAGCAAAACATATTTTTTCAGTTTTTTTTTTGTTTTCGGTTTTTCGGCTCGGTTGGTCGGTTTAGTTCGGTCTGGATCGGTTTTGAACACCCCTATCTAACAGCATCTGCAGTCCTTTCTCAGCCTCTGAATCAGATTTTTGCTCAGGTCCCTCAATTTTAGCCAGAAAATACTTGAAATTATAGAAAAACACACAAACTCATAGTAAAGTCCAAAAATGTAATTTTTGCATAAAAACTATAAAAATATACTAAAAAGTTACTAAAACATATTAAAAACTATGTAAAAACAATGCCAAAAAGCGTATAAATTATCCATTCATCAGTCGCTTTATTATATTCCCTAAAAACAATACAACTATACAACTACTAAACCTATAAACCAGCCAACATATTTAAGGATATCCTGAAGTGGTGCTATTGTGAGAATGGTTGAATTCTTGTCTTCTCTCTCTTGATAACTCTGCATCACCCTCCAAAATGATACTTCTGCACCCCACATTCCAAGCAAATAATAAACCCTCCTGTTCATGGTTCTTCATTTTATATGTAGGTTTGATTTGTTCTTGTACATAATAAACATAAGAAATAACCGGTACCAAACCTGCTTTGTATTTTAATATCTAATTTTAACACATTTTCTTTATCTAAGGTAAAAAAATGTACTAAGGAAATAGGAAAAAAAATAAATAACTTAAAAAAGAAAAAGGAAAGAGAGACGATTAGTTTAACTTTTTGTAACAGAAATGGGGCCAAATAGCCATGAGTAGCTCAATTAGAAGTATTACTGTAGTAGCCCAATTAGTTGTAGCATGCTTTGGAAGTCTACAAAACTATTTTTCTTAAAGAAAAAATGAAAAAGAAAGAAGAAAGAAGCAGCTTTGAGAGGGACAAATGTTTTGAACAAATTTTCATGATAGGGTTAGAATACAGATAGTATAATTTAATCAGTTTTTACAACACCAACATAATGTTATCTTTTTATCAAAATGACCCCAAATAATACATATTTACAATATTTACTTGCTAGGCGTTGAAAACTTGGTAAAAATTATTTGGGTATAAGAACCTTTATCTATAATACAAAGGCATTTTGTATGATAACTAGAAAGAAGTGGTTTATACTTTATACCAAGAATAATCTATTCAAGATGACCATAGAATAAAAAACAATTTTTTTTCTTCTTTTTTAATTTATTTATAGGAACTAACAAGTAACAATTACTTCTTGCACTTGACATAAATTGGGGGGATTGGGAATATGACATTAGTAAAGAAAATCAATGAGTAAGGTACAAGTCTCATTAGGGAACTGAAATCTTCTATCCCATTTTCCTGTCTCCTTAGTTCCTTCAATAAAAATCTAACACCTGTAAAATCATGAGACCTCCCTTTTTCTTCTATTTTAAGATTCTCAAACCCAACATCTTTAAAATCATTCACACAGAAAAATGCGATAGAAGATTTGAGTTCCCAACTACAAGCACCTTGTTCATCAAAATTGCACTATACAAGTTCCACTTTTTTCAATATATAGATTTGTTCACCACCAGAACCTAGTACTTACAAGGCTATACTAAAAAGATAACTACCACCCTAAACTCAAAAATTGGAGGAAAAAATAGAATGTGTAACCACCTAATCACAATCTCTTAAAACCATTCTAGCAACCCCTCATACTAAACACAACTATGGCAAATCAATTTAACGACTTTATTTCATCCTTTCATGAAAAAATGAAATGCCTCGCACAAAACTATGGCAATCATTCATGTGCTCATATTTATTTGAATCTGTTGTATTTTGGTTTTCAAAAGAAAGACCATAGAAAGTTAATAAGTCAGAAAATTTTTTTCCGTAACTCTTGGTTGTCATATAAATAACATTCTTATGCACTAATAGTTCTTAGGTTTCATAGAATTTGATTGACCGATAATTTTAATCATAAAAAATTGAGTTCATTTTTCCTATTCCATTCTCCTAGCATTTATTTAGTACCTAACATGTTAAAATTTTAAGTTCAGTCATGGAGAATGATGGCAAAGAGTCATATAAGGATGGTGATCAATCTGAGGATTTAAGTGTTGAGTATAAGTGCAGTTCTGATGAAAGTGATAATATGGTGGATGTAACTGTAGATGAAGCAGAGGCATATATAATTAATGCTGATGGTTTTGAAAAGTTGATAACTGATTTGACCATCGAAGACATATGGGGACTGGTGTTTGATACAGAATCTCAAGTTTGTGAATTTTACGCCAAATATGCCAAGTGCTATGGATTTGTGTCCCGAAAAGACTTGAAGACGGTGGATGCTAATGGCAACATTAATACAAGACAGTTGGTTTGTAATAAAGCAGGAGAAAGACATTGGAAGCACCTTAAAAGGGACAATCGGCAAAGGGAGCATAAGAAAATTACTCGTGTCAACTGCAGGGCAAGGATTCGGTTCATTCATCACTATAGAACGGGTAAGTGGAAAGTTAGTGTCTTTGAGAGTGAACACAATCATCCACTGTGTCCACCTAAGTACAGACATCTTATTGCTGCGATTCGTGGGCTTGATGAGGCCGATAAAACACAAGCAGACAGCTTGCGAGCATGTGGTGTTAAAACTTGCCACATAATGGGTTACATGGTTTCCCAAAAAGGTGGATACGCTAAAGTGGGTTTTACCAGCAAAGACTTACATAACCACATTAGTAAGACTAGGCATGGCAAAGTGAAAGACGGTGATGCATTTGCTGCGTTGGCCTCTCTGTTGTTCAAGGCAGACAGTGACCCGTTATTTCTATGAAAGTTTACCTTAAAGGATGGTAGGTTGGATAATTTGGTGTGGGCTGATAGAGAAAGCGTTGTTGATTACGAATGTTTTGGCGATGTACTCGCTTTTGACACCACTTACAAGAAAAATGTCTACAACAAGTCCTTATTCATATTTTTAGGGACCAACCACCATGGCCAAATAACTATCTTTGGATGCGCCCTGCTCTCAGATGAAAGGTCCAAAACTTTCAAGTGGGCACTAAAGGTATTTTTGGAAATTATGTCAGGAAAACTACCCGGAGGCGTTGTGATAGACGGAGACCATGCTATGAGAGAGGCTATCTTAGAAGTATTTCCTGGTATACCACACCGCCTTTGTGCATAGCATCTCCATCGTAATGCGGTACAGAATATAAAAAACAAGCATTTTTGGGACAATTTTAATGTATTATTGTATGGACAGTTTACCGTACAAATATTTGAAGAGAGATAGAGCGAGATCATATCCAAATACGGACTTGCCAAGAATGAATGGGTCCAGGGCATTTATAATGACAAAATGAAGTAGGCTACCGCATATTTGAGGGAGCACTTCTTTGGCCACATAAGAACTACATCTCAGTGTGAGGAAATTCATTCATTATTGAAGAACTATGTTGACAGCAAAACCAGTCTCCTTGAATTCATGCATAAATTTAGTGAAGTACTAAGGCATTATCGAAACAACCATCTTACTGCTGACTTTGAAGCCTTTTATAAGTTTTCTGTTTTGACTACGTGCTTGGAAAGTTTTGAGAAACAAGCTGCTGAACTTTATACTAGAAATATTTTCAAACTTGTGAAAGATGAGATAGAAGCAACAGGTGCCTTAAATGTGACTAAATGCCCAAATAGTGGAGACATTGTTCAGTACAACACGAGCGAGTATTTTAATCAGCAATGGCAATTTAAAGTATCTTACAATAAAGACAAGGACCTATTTGCGTGTGAGTGCAGGCTATTTGAGACTCGTGGATTACCGTGCTCCCACATCTTTGGGGTCTTGAAGAATCGCAATGCAAAATGCGTCCCTACATCTCTTATCCTGAAAAGATGGACAAGAGATGCAAAGAGTGATTTTATATGCTCAATTGGCGAGCAAGACCCCGCTGATGATATAGTGCCCATACTTATATGCACTGCAATGGCATCAATTTGTTGGAAGCTGTGTGATATTTCTTCAAAAAATTCAGCCGACTATAGGGAAATCTCAAGTGAGTTACTTAAGCTAATTTCGAAGGTGAAAAATAAAAGTGATGCACAAGCGAGACTTTTCCCCACGTCAGCGCTAATAAGTGATCCAACTGTTGTGAAGTCAAAAGGTGCTCCAAAAAAGGTTCCAAAAGGCCAAAAGAGGCGAAGATGTTCACATTGTAAGTCAAGCAGGCATTTCGTTAGGACATGTCCATTACTCGTCAAGGAGGACTCCCCCGCCAAATACTCAAATGCTGAAGATGAACCAATGGTATTAATATAATGCCTTTCTTAATTAGTTACTTTATGCTTACCTTTCACTTTGAAGATCCTAATGATGTCAAACCAGAGGTACTTTTGTCCCTTTCTTCGCTGAAATCCTCATTTTTAATAATGTTTAGTTTAATTTAACTTTGGTTAAAGTTTTCAGCAAGATTGAAAACACTATACATGTATTTCCTTTTTGTTAAAGTCTTCACTTGATAAACGAGAATGTATACTTCAACCTGTACCGGAGCTAATTTAGCAAAATATTATTAATTTCTGTTTTACAAGTGCTTTTAATTAGTTATTTTTTTAACATTTGTCAAAGGTTATTATTGGTTTTCAAACTTTTTTTAGACACTTGTCATCTTGTATTAGATATTTTATTTGTTGGGGAAATAGATAGTAGCTTGTAACAAGGATATAATGTCTTTTGACAATATATTATCGGTGAAAAGAAATCTAATGTAAGACCTTTCAAAATGTTTTAGCCTTTTACTTGCTGCACACAGATTTTGATCAATCTTTTTATGTTTAGTTGCTATATTTTGAGCAATTTTTTAATTTTTTTTAACAGGTTGAAGAATGTGATGCCAATAAACAGACTCCCACTCAGAACACAAAATCGGTAGAAAATACACCCGTACACAATAACAATAATTTTAAAGTAAGCACTTATCTATGTTATACCATCTATCAAATTTATTGGCATTTTAATTCAAATATGCAACATATTATTCTCGTAGTGCTTATATTATTTCTTATTATTCTGTTACAAAAAATTCAAGGGTGGTGGAAGCAAGAAGTCTGTATCTAAATTGACAGAGACACTGAAGATTAGAGCAAATGGAAAAAAAAGTCGACAGAAGGTAACATTTCACTTATCTAATAATTTATATTAGATAATTCAAGAAGGAAAATTAAAGTCTTAATTTGAATTTAAATTATTTTAATCCAATACCATAAATGCAATTGAGAGATTAAGGGTGAGTGAGGTCAACACTTTGAGAAAAGTTTTACTCGCCTCTAACTTGTCTGACTAGTTTCTTTATTTATTTTTTTTAAATTTTGTATCGTAATTATTTAAAAATTATGATTTATGTTTAGACCGAAGAAATCACTCTAACTCAAGAGACATTAAAAGATAAGACCAACACATCAGGAATAGAAGTGGCAGAAGTTCCAGATGCAGCCACAACCAAGAAAACAGGATTGCCACAATATCCTATGCATCATTATCCAGTGGTCCATCCTTATCAACCTTATGGTGGAGTCCTCCCTATTCCTTTTCATCATGTTCCAAATGGCATGGCGTACTTCAACTAATATCCTTCTACTGTCGGAATTACATCATATCCTCAGTTTTCCCATGTCTCGTCGTATTCTAGTGGATCCAGTGATAGCAATACATGGTTGGACTTTTGAATGATGTCATCAACAACAAAAAAGCATAGAGTTATAATCTATATATTATATTTTTAATTTATGCATGTTAACATTGCTGATTATATCTCCCTTTCAAGTGCTTGTGATATCAATTTATAAAAATTAGGGGTGGTTCATAAGGCCGTATCATTACAAATGTTGACGACGTTGTTTTTATTGTGTTATTGACGCTGATTTTGAATAAAATCTTGTTCTGTTATTACCTTCTCAAAAGTGAACTGATAATTGATATCTCCAAATCTTGTTATATGGTGATTGAATCAGAGGGGATAAGATAAATGCATATTGTGGTATTCTTGGTTCAATGGGTTTGATTTTATGAATAAGTTTAGGGGAGATCTAAAAGGGGGTCAGAGGAGGATGCATACACTTCAAGTTATACTGATTACACTTATTACCATCTTCATCAACTCTTTCTGTTAGACGTATCAAGTAGATGACTTGATATAATTGTTCATGTTATTCATCCAATCCGTTCCATAATTACTAAATATTATTCTAGACTTACTCATGACACTGAGGTCTGCCTTTTGTCTAGTTGATGACTTATGTCATATTATTGTTTCCATATTGCAATGATCTAAATGAAGGAAAGCATATAAGCTTGGAAACCTTCAGTATATGTATTCAAACATTGTATTATTTGCATTTATATTCAGAATGTACAAACATATTTATCCATTGAAACTTGGAAAGAACTTTTTAAAATATGAATTTATCTAATATAAGCTATTCATATGAATTAGCATTGAAATATCCGAGTTTTACTGTAATTATGGCAACTAATATTTTTGGTAGCTTGAGTTTCTGATGCATGCTCTTGTGTGTTTCCAGTCGTACCTAAGGGTATCACAACAACTTCATACAATGAACCAGGTGGTTGTTTTGGCTACAATTGGTTCCATTATGTCTCTTGTGTGGTATTGGCTATGGAATGCTTTTATTTAGGATGCATATCAATCCTCTTTATTTGTTAGGATCATTGGTTTATCGAGTTCTACAGGAATTTGCATTTGTTTTGTTGTATTTGTGATCCGTCATTGGCTTAAAGATGACTAAAACCACACTAAACCTGTTGTAGCATTGCACTAAATTGTGTTGGTTAATGACATATCATTTTGTATATTAAGATTGAAGTATTTGTTATATACCAGCAGAAACAATGAGGGCAATACTTAGTTGTTTATCAAGATTGAACCTCTTCAGATAGGACAATACTAGTTAGAAGCAATGAGGATTAATCCAAAAACTACTGAATTGTTGCCACTACATTATGATGAGTTTATTGACAAGTAAGGGACTAGTAGTATACTTAAATCGTTTGGAAATGTGTGAATGTTGTTATTATGTGATTTATTTTCTTAAACTTATTGGCTTGATTAATGGGGAGGGACCTGAATAATTTAGATAAGGTTATTGTTCAAATACCAATGTTATTTAGATACTAAAAATACACTTCTTGATTAGTACATACTGACATTTACTGAAGTGCGTAATTAAGGTGTGAAACACATGATGACCTTTGTGGTACATGTGCAAGGATTTAGTTGCTCAGCTTCAGAATGATGAGACCAAGTCCAAAAAACATTTAAAAGAGAGTCCAAATTTCAACAACATTTTATTCAAAGTTGGTACCAATCAAAGTCACATTAAAGCTTTCTCATCACTTTAGGAGCGTCATTGGTTGTGTGCAGTTAGGACAAGGTGATGCTACTTCTGCTGTAATATCAAGTTCTGTTGTAAGTTGTAACCTAGTCAATCAAAAAAAATGGCTTCTTTTTGTTTAGTTTTGTTAAAATCCTAAAACCATAAAAATATTCATCTCCATTTTACAACTACTTTCACTTCTCCATGTTTGTATTTTTATCCTTTCAAATATGGCAATGCCTAAGACTAAGAAGCAACAATAAACTGCAAAACTAACATCAGTGTTACATTTATATCTCATGGTTTTGCTTAAGAAGCAAGTACAAGCCATTTAAAACATCAAGAACCACTTAAGTATTATACAGGAGAAGCAGAAACGACCAAAACCAGAGTTCTATAACATATAGCTAACTAGTTTAACCCTCCTGGATGGACAGCATTCTGATTCTGATTCATCTCTAAGAGAGAAACCAATTCAACAAACGAAAATCCTTAAAAGAAGCACTGAAATCCACATTAAACCCTTGAATATGCGGTTCCACTAATTCAATAACTGAGGCAATTCCATTCAATAACTGAGAACAAACTTTTCTCATTCTTCCTCCAATTCTGATTCAGCATTCCGAATCCAATCAATGAATGGTTGAGCATTCTTCCATATCTGAGAGTCCTTCTTATCACCCTTCAGTCCCTTTGAATACCAATGCACGACATGCTCTTCCTCCACCAAATCAACATCATAGAGGGCTTTCAGAATAAGTGCAACCTCATTCAACTCATTGCTACCTTTCTTGTAACAGAACTCCTCAGCAGCATTGAGCAATAACAGCTGTGATCCCTCGTCATCTCCAGCTACTGCACCAGCAAGGTGATTCTTCCTCTTGGTAGCTTCTTTTCCAAACGCTTTTTGGACGCCATCAAATAATCCTTCAACAAGTGCATTCATCTTCTCCTGAGCAGATACAGGAAATGCAACAATATGTGACTGCAATTCCTTCGCTGCAACACCTTTCTTCAAATATGCTTTCACTTCCCTGACCACAGTTGCATAGTTAACAGTGTCACCATTCTCAGAACCCTTGCATATCAGAGCATATCAGAATCAATATTCAAGATCATTAACAATCCTAAATCACAGTAATGACTAATTATAACAACAATTGAAGAAGCAAAATGAAAATTTATAAATTAACTAACCAATTAAAAGTTTAAAACAACAATTACAGTTAAAAAATAAAAAAAATAAACTTCTAAAGAGAGTAGAGATTGTAGGATCGTTGTGAAAAATCCAACTCGACCAGGCTTAGTCAAGGGGGAAGATGAATGTACTTACCTGCTCAATCAATTAAGGAATGAACTAGATCCTTCAAGACAGAGCACAGAGCGGGACAAGGAGCACGACGGTGGGGCTGACGCGGTGGAACAGAGACGGCGTGGCAGGACAGTGGTTGCGCGATGGAGGAACGAGGCGAGACCAGTTGCGGCGACGACGGTGGCTTCAAAGTTCAAATAGTGCCGGAGATGACTGGCAAGCAAGGCGGTGGGTTCGACGGCGGTGGCTGGACGAAGCATGTGTGGGAGTGAGGGAGGAGCTCGAGTTGGAGAGGAAGGAAGAGGATGGTCGCGTGAGTGAGAGAGTGGCAGAGTGCTTCGTTTGGATTTTGGGGAAGAGGTTCACATAATTAGGGTTTCCACAATGAACGAAACGGCGCCGTTTAGTGAAGTTTTTTGAAAACCGGTCGGGTTCCAGTTCGGTTCGACCGACCGATTCCTGGCCGGTTCGACGATTCAATAACAATTTTTTAATTTAGTGGTTATAGCTTCTAACCAAACCGTCTTGCTCACCGGTTCATGTTCGATCGGCCGGTTTGAACCGGTTTTCAGAACCTTGTTAAAAATGCATATATGAAGTTTTTTCAATCCAAGCGGTGCCGTTTTTGGCATTTTGTGAAAATTCAGAAAACCGGCCGGGTTCCGATCGGTTTGACTGACCGGTTTTTGACCGGTTCTACTGTCTTATATCGGTTTTTCAAAATGCCGGTTTTAGCATCTGCCCGAGTCATTTTTGCAGCGGATCACTTTTCAACCGGTTCGACCGGCCAATTCGAACAGATTTTCGGAACATTGATTAAAACCATTACTTGTCCAGCTTACAACACAGAAGTAGTTCAAGAAATCGAAATGCTAGAGTAAAAAAAAACATTAATTTTCAAAAAGAGTCCATAAAAAATATAGTGCATAATAATTTTTTAAATAAAAGAGATGAAACTAACAAGTCTTAGTAGTTAATATAAACTAAACATGACTACATGACAATTACGATTTTTAAATTTTTGTTTGACTCCTTCTATTTATACTTATTGTAATTCCTGGTAGCAGAGTCAATGACATTACATAGCATCAAGTTGTGGGGACTTAGAATCAAATCCAATGCAAGTCATATCCTTGTACCATCATTAACCTGAAAAATATAAATATTTAAGGTTACCAACAAAATCATACACGTTAGCAATTGAAGTACTAATTTTTTTAGCAAAAGAAAATTACATTTATTGTATAATTATACGTCTTCCTGTAGTTTGTCATCCAGGTTGCCACCCATACCCCCACAATCATTACTGTGTTAAATAAGACGCGGTTAGCTTATGCAGATAAAAATTTAAAAGAGGAAAACACAAATACAGATATTTCTTACGAGCCAAGAGCTTGTTCTCCTGTTTCTAGCATATCCACAAATGCAAAATCAAGTATCCTTGGCCTGAACAGAGTGTTGTATTTATAGAACGAGTCATACTTGAGCATATCTTCCAGATATTTTGCCTATTCATATAGGAAAAAAATAAATAAAGGATGATATTTGAAACCTAAAAAATGTCATAAAATGAAAATGGGAAAGTTAATTTACCAGCTTTACTATACTCGATCTCTTTTGCTCTTTATCTGAAGCAATCGGTAGGGAGTCTAGCAGAATTGTTTGATGATTGCACAAATCAAAAACAACCAGATACCAATGTGTGTTGTTCTCGTTGACAGGTAAAAAAATCTAGTACCAACTTTCACGTATTAGAATATTACTAGATACAATTTTTTTTTTAAATATAAGGTATAGATCAGTTCATAAAGATAAATGCCATTAAATAATAAAAAAATTAAAAATACAATAAATCATATACCTTTTTTAGACCTTCATCAACTTTTTCCATAAATTCTTTTTGATAATATTTCAACAGAACTTCAATTTTGGTATCACATTAGAGTATGAATTGCTGAATTTAATAGTTAGGGGCTAAGTCAGTTACACCAATTAAGTAATAAGATAAAATAAATAAAAACGGTAACAAGCCTGACAAAGACATTGCGTACCGAAAACACAGCTGGCAAATACCAGTATGTTTGACATCTTATTTCTTTCTCCTGCATGGTTAGCATAGTAGCCACCAAATCCAACACCTATGTGGTAAATAATAAATTTATTAGGAATTAAAAGTATGCTGGAGATAACAATTTAATTATGCACTTACATCCCCATGCACCCACTCCTTGGAAATTAATGACTTGAAATTGTCACGAGTTCCGCTAAATTTGTTTGTTGTCGCCAATACCTCATCACTACAAATACGAATCACATTAATATTGTACTATTTTTTAAATTTTTAGTAGATAGATAATGAGGTATTTAACCTTCTTTTATTTGGTGCAAATACATAGGTTGCCATTTTAATATCTAAGTCATCCAAATCCATGTATGCAGGAGGCTTAAATAAAATTGGGATCCACTGCAAAATAAAAAAATTGGTGAGATCACTAAGTTATATAACCGTAGATGATTGATGTGAATGTTTGTGATATGAGAACTTACAAATGGCCATTCAATTCTCCGTTTATTGTGCTCGATTTTTTTCTAGTTTAGGGTAGGCATGCTAATAGAATATCTACTTGGTGTACTCTTTTTTAAGAGTGCCTTTTGCTCCTTAGTTAGAGATTTGTGTGAGGTCCCTGGTGGAGTTTTTTATTTTTTGAAAAGTTGTTTTTAATGGAGGCAGCATTCACACCAACATTATTTTCAGACAAATATGAATTCCAGATAATTCTTCTCTTGGCCGTCGATATCTTCTTATCGCGTACACTTGTTTGTTTTGATGCCTTTTTATTTGTACCGGAGTAAGACTGATGATGTTGTAGAGACTTTAGCAGTTTAAGAATTTCATCTGTATCTCTTGGATTAGTAGATTGAAAAGGATATAAGAGAGTAGGAGGCTGAAAATTTGTGACAGTTGGACCTACAATAAATGATGGTGGGAATATGTTGTATAGTGATGGATGCATGATTGTCAGATATTGGTTAGAATATGCTGCAGCAGTATAAAAACTGTGGTACATAGAATAGAAAAATTTGGGTATGTGAGGTATATGGTTGAAGTACGGATAATATAAGAGTTGGTTATCAATAGCGTTAATGCTAAACTCTCTTGTGTCTCTTTTGTTCTCGCTACCTGGAAGTGATTCGGATGATTCTCGCTTACCCATGTCAAGCACTCAAGCATATATGTAACACAATTATAATTATAATGTGAATATAATTTGCTAATGACATGTTAAAATATGTCTTTATATATAGTTCAAATTTTTATTTGTTCCTACTTTATTTTTGAGAAACTATCATTTAAAAAGATTTTCTTATTTTATATTCATATCATATCATATAATTATAA
>NC_029793.2:127974154-127994716 GCF_000816755.2 Arachis ipaensis | reverse complement strand
TTACGGTCAAGTTTAGATGAAATATATAATTTATTTAAAAATAAAATCTGTGTGATTCATTTTGATTATAACACTAATAAGATTGTCACTAATTGATTGAATTTATATTTAATATAGATTCACTCTAAATTTATATATAATAGCGGATCTCTTTTATTTATTGTTATATATTCTCTCTAAAACACTTAAAATTATAAGCTAATTACAATGGTCAAAATACGTAGAAATAATCGGGTTGCTTCTGTGAAGACAAGTTCTATGCTTAACATGAAGAATTATCAAGAACCAACAAAAAATTTGAACAGGTATATAATAATTTTTATTTTTAATTATCTTATTTTATGAATTTGTTCTTAATATTTTTCTATGATTCTTTGATTTAAAAATATGTGTATATAGTATTATTCTATCATATAAAAAATATATAAAGTTATTATTCTATAATTCTCAGCATACATGATATGAGTATTCTTTTTGGCAAAAATAAATAAATGAATAAATAAAAGCAAAAAGGATTTAGGGTTTGCTCAAACACTCCCTTCTCACTCCCCAAGGTCATGACGCTGGGAAAAATAATCTGAATGTTAAACTAAATCCAAACTCCACAATCAAGTTTCACATGCAAAACCTGTTAATGGTATGTTCCTCTTCGGCTCTTCCCTCTTGGTGCTTCCTTACACATTCGTCATCGTAGTCCTCTGGCTTCGTTGTCACCGACTTGCCGTCACAGGTGCGGGCAACCGGTTTTCTTTCTTGATTCTGGGTCAGTGGATCAAGGCTCTGAAAGCCAAGCTTGCTTTGCTCTGTGTTACCAAGGTCACTAGTCTTTTCTAGGTTTACTTTGCTGGATTGCTTTCTTTCTGAATTGATTTTGGTGGTTTATGGATTCTGACCTATTTCTTGTTCTGTGAAAAAGGGATTTTTGCTTTTGGGTCGGTTTAGTGTGTGTGGTCTTTTGCTCTATTTTATCTTTATCTGAAGCTGAATCTTGGGTGCTGCCATTCTTTGATTGCTTTCTATGTATTCTTTTTCTCTTCATGTTATTCGGTTTAATACTTTGGATGTCTCTTTGGGATGCTTTGTTGTTTCTAAAGTTTTAGTTTTTATTTTCTATATTTTTACATCCGTACTTATTTTTTTCTTTATCGTTACAGTGAACAGTTGGAACAAGTGACTTTGGATTCATTAGCCAATTCAATTGGTCAATTGACTCAATTAGTTCAATCTATTGTTTAACATTTGGAAAATAATGTCAACTCCCCCTCTAAAATGTTTAAGGTCTTTGCTTCCGAATCTAATACTCTTACTCAACAAGGTAGTGCATCGAGTAATCCATTGTTGTTATGCTCTATTGAGAAGGCAAAAACGGATTTGTCAATTGCTAAAAAAAGGAGAAAAAACTCACTTGTTCCAAATACTGTTCTTGGATTAGAGCTGCCTATTATGAGTACTATGTAATAAGTAATTTAATTTTATTATTATTATTATTATTATTATTATTATTATTATTATTATTATTATTATTATTATTATTATTATTATTATTATAGTAATAATTATTTTTTTTATATTTAGTGGGTGCACGTATCTTTTAAACCAACAGCTTCGATGGATTTGGACGATATTGAGCTTGCAATTGCAGCATACTTGTATAGTGATCTATTGGTAGATAAGTAAGTAAATTTAATAGGCATATTATTTTTTAACGGCATTGTGAATTTTTTTAGCTATTTTTATTTACGTTAATTTGTCTTTGGCAGCGACGAGGAGGATATAGTGTTTTCAGATCATACAGCTCACAGAGATGTATTCAGGAGTTTGATGCCAGGCAAGCTAATTGCTTCTCTTGTGCTCGACTTAGTAGCAGATATGATGAAGATAGAGTTGACCAGAGAAAGTAGTTATTGGTTTTTACCTACTGTTTTTGCGGTAAGCATATCAGAGAAATCACACTAAAATAATGCTGGTATTTGTTATTTTTATTGCGCATATAAACAAGTGGCAAAAATAATGCAGTTGTCAGAGAAGACAAAAATAGATCCCAGCTGTCTGCCGTCTTGCATCACAGATGTTTATTTCGGCAAAGTCAACTCATTAAAAAGAGAAAGAATTGTTGCATACACCATATAACATAACTTAATGCTTGTTATTCAAGAAGTTTATATCATTTTTAAATTCAAATTAGCAAATATGGGTATGAAATAAATTTAATAACTAAAATGGCTTTCTCTTGATTAGGTGTTTATCCCTGTATCTGAGACTATTGACGAAGGTCATCAACACTGGTACCTCGTAGTGATCGATCGTGTTACAGGACAAATCATTTTGCTTGACCCGTTGCCCATTGAGAAACAGTTCAAGCAAAAGAGGACAGCCTTGAAATTAGTAACCATATTTTATTTTATTTTTTTTGTTAATTATCTAGATATATGACTAAAAAACCGAATTCTGACATAGACTTAAACAGGCCATTTTTTTAGACGAAGTATTAGAAGATCATTCATTCTATGACTTTGAGACTACTCTGAATCTGAATTCTTCACAATTTGAATTAGAAAAACCGGAGGGCCTTCCCACCCTTGAACATAGATCATAAGATAATATTAGTAGTAGTTATTTCTATGAAAGTTATGCATTATATAGTACTCTAATATATCTTGCTCGATATTTAGGAATGACGCGGGTGTGTGGGTTGCAAGTTGGATGATAGCTTGTTTTGAAGATGTTCATTTTAATATAAAGGTAATATTATACATTATTTTTTATTCTCATTCTTTCTTTAATATTTAGGTAGTTAAGCATTATGTGTAAATGTTAATGTTTTATTAGGTTGATGATGGGAATCGAATGAAGATTGCAGTCTCACTCGTGTCGAAGAATCATAACATGATCGCGTATAGGGTCAAAAGAAAGGCCTTTGAAAATCTTAGAAAGCTGTATAATAATCAGCATCTTGATTATTAAGAATTCATGGAAGATTAGATTTATAACATTCCCTTTTTGTTATTTTTTGTGGGCATATAAACCTTCCAGTGACATACCCAGTTTATATTTTGTTTACGTTTGTGTTCGTATTTGTTTGCCAGATTATTTAATGCCTCTGTTTGACTAGAGATATAAGTATTATGATTTTTAAAGGTGGGTCTTCATGGCCATCATTATTACTTCTATGTTTTATGATTTTTCTGCTAGTGGTGCTTATTATTATGCCATTTTGATATTATGATTGATTTGATCATAATTAGATGGATTCAGAATCAATACATGTTACCTAATATTAGTATCTTTGATATATGAATTGAGCTCTGTTGGGATTTGAAGTGAAGATTTTTCCTATTACTTTTGTTTTATCTTATTTATTTATTAGCTCTTTAGGATATTTCTTTGCATTTTGATCATTCCCTCTTGATGTGGGAGTTCTAGTGCAACTCCGGTTTTCCCTCTTTTCTGCAGTTTGAAGTGGAAGTGGGAGTTCAGGTGATTTGGATTACACCCGAGAGAAGGGGCTGGTTGATGCAGCTTTTGGTTAAATAATTAAAAGTTCATTTATGCTCAGTTTTGAAGATGCTTCCTGATTAGAGAAAAAAGGTAAACTTACTCGGCTCATATGTGTATTTAGATTCACATGTATGTTTCTTAATATGTTTTGGATTGGTTTTGACTTTAGAAAAGTCACATAATGCGATTGATGTGAATGTGATGCTATTGATATGTTTCTTTTCATGGAGTTTTGCTTTGATGCCTTACTTTAGTGTTTGTGAAATTCAGGGCATGGATTGGATCTATGTGTAGTTTGCGAGGATTTAGATATGTATCTCTGAAATAGTCTATGTAGTTTTTGGATACTCTAGAAGTGAGAAATTAAAAGGTTACCATCTTTAGATCAAATGATCTGAGATTGGATATTATTCTTATAGATCTATGTACTTATATAGTGATATTATTGCTAATTATTAATGAATTGAACTTAACTTTTTTTCTTATTATACATCACAAAGATTGTAATGAAGTCAAACTAATTTACATTCTAAGATTCGAACTAGCCCTGCTTGAGCATTTCCTTTGGATGGTAAATAACTGGTTTTGTTTATCAGTTTATAAGAGTTTGATGAAGCTAATCTGGTTTAAATTCTACTGATATAATTCAACTTGTGAAATGCCTTTTATTCTGTAGCCTAAACCCCTGAAGAATTTGAATGGAATCGTTGAGGTAAGAAATGATAAAGGTTGCGTGTTACAACTTTACAAGTCCTGAGTAAAGGACCAGTGTCATTGAGGCATTGGAGATTGGACCCTCCTTAGGTTCTTCACTTATCATGGTAATGGTATCATTGACATGTTTAATCTTAAATGAGGTCCTAAAACCTGAAGAAGGGGATAAGAAATAAGGGCCAAGTGAGTTTTATAATTTACAAGTGATCAAAAGAATTATTTTCATTATTAGGAGAATATAACTCAGATATCAATAAAAGTTTTAAACATTTCTCTGTACATTTAATTGTTTGTCATATTTATGTAATTGAAGTGTAACTCATACTATGTTTATTAGGTACCGGCATTGTAAAGATTCATGCAAAATCGGCGGTCACATCAACAAGACTTTCACATTACCTCATCTACTATTCTTGCGTCAACCTTGCACATCACAAGATTGAACACAAGAAACCAAGGAGTAACTAACACAGATTCAAATTCAGGGGCAGGGTTCAGGCCGGGGTTTGATCCATCGGCACCTCAGAACAGTGCAGGAGTTGCTGAGCCTCCAGGACGACCAGAAAACAATCAAGACAGCGTAGCCAACCCCGTGCAGATTCCCGGGCAAGCTGACATTCGACAAGCAGAAGGTGGTCCGAACCCCGGTTTCATGAATTCATTCAGTTCTATGTTATTATGGATCTTAGGAGGTGCTTCATCTGAGGGTCTCAACTCGTTTTTTTCAAAGTTCAGAGATGTTAGAGACAAGGGACAAGTTTTTGCTGAAACTCCTCATGATGAAAACCGTGAGAATTAGGAGAATGACAGATAGTGGTAGAACATTAGATTTTGATCATAAGTACTTGTTAATACTTAATATAGGAATACTGTACGGCATATCATATAGGTGACTGAACTTTCTCTCTCTTTGGTCCAAATGAAAATAAAACTAACGAAAAAGAATGTGTATATAATGTATATGTATATTCTTTATAGCTTTTTTTTCTTTCATAAATATTGAAGGTTTGATGTCTATTCTGTCTTCCTCAAAGCTAATAAGCTATAGGCGGATGGAATTGTTCCCCCAAGAAAGATAAAGAACTTATAAAGTAGGAGGAAAAAGATTCTCTAATATAAGGAAAATTTTTAAAATAATAAAATAAAAATTAATTATCATTTTCATTCAAGAATAATTAGATTTTTTATTTATTTTACCAACTTTTTATTTTAGGAGCTGAATGCAGAATAAAATGAAATTTACAGTGAAGTCTAGTAAGATATTCATAAAACAGTGGTTAACTAGTTATAGGTACTATATACACAAATATATGTAATTATCAGCTATTTCTTATGGAGAAATAATCCAATGCCAACATTGAGTCATGAATTGTATATCTATCATTAACAGAAAATTTGTGTCTTTAACTGATAGCAAATGCATTCATATCTGCATACAAAATATACAAATGTACAACTATAGTTATCATTAGCAACAATTTTCTAAGATTCTAAAAGCTTCTTGCCGTTGTTCATCACTCAATTCTTTGGGGAAGTCAACTAAAAGCTTGACATGGAGGTCACCTCTTTTCCCATCGTTTTTAAGGGTTGGCATGCCTTGACCTTCAATAACCTTCACATATCCAGGGTATACAACAATATTCTCAAATGACAAATTCAACTTCTCCCCTCCTAATATAGGAATTGGTAAAGAGCACACTGTGAGTGCATCTACTAGAGGAATCTCAATACATATTTCCAAGTCAGTTTTGCCTTCTCTTCTAAACAAATTGTGTTTCTTTTCTTCAATTATGAACACTATATCAGCAGGGAGGTATCTAGGTTTTTCATCACCCTTCCCCTCAAATTTTATCTTTGTTCCTTTTCTCCATCCTAGCTTCACTTCAATCTTTAAAATCTCAATCTCTTGGACCATTATACCCTGTTGTAACATTAATTAATAGTTCAAAATAGTTCAAATTTTAGAGACTAATAGTTTAAATATTTACTCCTGATTCCAGATGCAAAATTAAAACAAACAAGGGGATCAAAATCAATAAACTGGGGAGAAAAATAATCAAATACATTATTTATATATAAATAAAGCAAGGAGATCAACAATCTTCAAGTAGTCAAAGAGCAATAATGCTGAAGCAAAGCAGAAATCTTCAAATCAAAGCATCAATATTGAAAGCATTTGCACTTATGTAGTTATGTTAGCAAATCATAGATATCAAATACTGTAGTTTTTCGTATTTGTATCATGCCTAATTGCCTATAAAGCATACTATTTCATATCTCAGATTGTGCTATTTCCTAAGTTTGATTTTATTATTTCATGTTTAAATTCCTAGTGCTTTCAAGCTAAATTGTGTTTGCATCTTTTTACCCTATATGTTGTCCATATTTCAGATGGGGATTCTTCCAAATTAGGAATGGCTACAAACTTATCTAGGAAGGAATGAAGTAAGGAAATCAAAGGGGTAGTTGGGCCAAGCCAGGAAGCTTCTTGGCTGAAATCTACTTATTCGGAGAAGAAAACTGTGTTAGAAAGGCCAACAAACATCCTTACTAGCTTTGATCAAAATGATAAAAGGACTCTGGCGCCGGAGCTGCAAATGAGTATTGTCCCAAAAGACTTCTGTTTTGATGAATTGGAGAGTGTAGTTAAAATCAAACAAGCAGAGGCTAAAATGTTTCAGTCACGTGCTGATGATGCAAGAAGAGAAGCTGAAGGTTGAAACGTATTGCCCTTGCAAAGAGTGGGAAAATTGATGAAAAGTATACTTAGCGAATTATGAAGCTGCGACTGGGTGAGACAGAAGAAATGCGTAGGCAGAAACTCGAAGAACTTCAAGCATTAGAACGAGCACATCTGGAGTATTTCAACACGAAAAGGAGAATGGAGGCAGACATTAAAGATCTTTTATCTAATATGGAAGCTACTAAAAGGAGTCTTTCCCTGTGAATCTGACAACACTCTAGAATAGTTCTTTCAGGTAAATGTAATCTTCCATCTTATAATTTTTAGGTTTCAATTCCATCTTAATGTTATGAGTTACTGTAGTTTCTAATCCACAGATTGATGTATCTATCTGCTGTTGTAGTTTATTTGGGATTCAAGCTTCTAACCAAGATCTTGTACAGAGATTCCAACAGTTAATTACTCTTATTAAATAATTGGAATTACAAAAGCTATTTAAACTAGATTACTATTAAAACACCCATGCAAGAATTCCCACTATTTGGCTGCATTTGCTAAGTAGAATTTTTCTACTTGTTCAGTTGAGGTAAAAGAATGCAGTTTGCATATTTTTCATTTTGTTAAACATAAGAATAGGAGAACAGTAGAAAACTACACATGTAACTAACTTGCAAGACATAAAATAAACATTTAAAAAAAAGAGTTACTATTGATAGAACCAACTAACCTTTTCAGCTAACACTTCATTGTTTTTCATTGCATTGAGCCAAAAAGCAGGTACTCCTTTTTCTACAAAACCAAATCAAAATGTTATCAGTGAATGAATTGAAATTCTATTTAAAGAAAAGGTGTGATCTTGTAATTAGTACCTTCATCCTCTTCAGCACCTGCAGTTTTCTCCTCTGCTATTCCTTCAACTTCAGTGACACCATTAACTATCTCAAAGCGTTGCATCTATTAAGAATTAAACAATTCGTCAAAATTAACAACAACTAATATCAAATCACATACATCAAACCAAATTACCCTAATTACAAAAATTACACCAATGCTATAATAATTCAAATCACAGAAATCATAGGAGGGAATTACCGGAAGGGAGAAGCTGATGACAGTGATGAAGAATGAGGAAGACGGCAAAGAAGACAGCGAGGAAGACGAAACTAGGAGGAAGGCGAGCTCTCTGGAACCAGGAGGAAGGCGACGATGACCTTGATTGCGAGACAAGAGAGGAGAGAGGGAGAGATCTTGCGTGCGACGCACAGTGAGATAGATGAGAGAGATCGAGCAGAGAGAGATAGAGAGAGAGGAAAGGAAAAGGAGAGAAGAAGATGAAGAATACTGAAACCTTCAGAGGCGTGAACAAGAGGGTTTCTGAACCCAGATGAAGAACAATTTTGGTTTTTTGTTATTTTAATATGTTTAACACGGATGATGAACAATTTTGATTTTTTGTTTTTTAATATGTTTTTGTTTTGTTGTTTAAATTATTTGAAACTATAAAATTAGGATTAATTGAATTCTAAAATTTGATTAATTTAAAAAGATATTTTTGTCTAATCAAATAAAGGAAGGATGTTTAAGTCTTTTTATAAAATTAAATAAAAAATATATTTTTATTTTTATTTAATTAAAGGGGTGTATTAGTAAAAGTGGTGATATAACATATATTTTTAAAAAAAATTAAATACTGATATGAAAAATAAATTCCACGTGGCTTGTTATTACTTGTCCGTATTTTAAATATATCCGTCCTACCAAGAAAAGACCTCGTTCCTAACCCCAAGAGCGAACTATTGCTACATAGTCATGCCGTTCGGACTCAAGAACGTAGGAGTTACATACCAAAGATTGATGAACAAAGTTTTCGGCAATCACATCGGAAAGCTAATGGAGGTTTATCTAGACAACATGCTGGTAAAAACACAGAGCGAGGAATCGTTATTACCCGACCTCACCAAAGTGTTCAACACAATAAGAAAGCATGGGATGCAACTTAACCCCGCAAAATGCACCTTCGCGGTAGAAGCCGGCAAATTCTTGGACTTCATGCTCACTCAGAGAGGAATTGAAGCTAACCCAGATAAGTGTCAGGCCATACTCAACATGAAAAGCCCGACCTGCGTCAAAGAGGTACAACAGCTCAACGGAAGACTAGCAGCCCTATCCAGATTTATAGCTGGATCAGCCTTAAGATCTCTCCCCTTCTATGCAACATTAAGGAAGGGAAAGATGTTTGAATGGACCCCAGAATGTGAACAAGCCTTTCAAGATTTCAAGAAATTTCTGGGGCAACCACCTATCCTTACCCGACTACGAGAAGGTGAAGAACTCATACTATACCTCGCCGTAGGAAGTCGAGCAATAGCCTCAGCACTAGTCAAAGAAGAAAAAAGTGGGCAACAACCCATTTACTTCATCAGTAAGGCACTACAAGGGGCCGAACTAAACTATCAAAAGATAAAAAAGTTTGCCTACGCCCTCATACTCACTTCTCGACGACTCCGCCCATACTTCCAAACTCACACAATCAGAGTACGGACCAACCTGCCTATAAAAGGTATCTTACAGAAAATGGATTTAGCTGGAAGAATCCTACAATGAGTAGTCAAATTATCTGAATTTGACCTCAAATACGAAGCTCGTACAACTATTAAATCACAGTACCTGGCCGACTTCATCGCAGAGTACACTGACATCCCGGGTACCCCTATAGAGTGGAATCTGTATGTGGATGGCTCTTCGAACAAAGCCAGGAGTGGCGCAGGCGTAATTATAGAAAGTGATCAGGGAAGCCAAATCGAAATTAAAGTTCGAATTCCCTACCTCAAATAAACAAGCTGAATATGAGGTGCTACTGGCCGGTTTGAGGCTGGCTAGGGAAGTGGGAGTTCAAAAGCTTACCGTCTTTAGGGACTCAAAGTAATCACCTCACAAATAGAAGGGAGCTATTAAGCTAAGGACCCCACCATGAGAAAATACCTGGACAAAACCAGAGAACAGCTCGGACAATTCAAGGAATATGAGGTCCGACATGTACCCCGGGAGCAAAATGACCGAGCTGATGCACTTTCAAAACTAGTCAGCACCAAACCAGGGGGCAATAATAGAAGCCTCATCCAAGAAACCCTGCAAAATCCATCAATCTTGGAGGAAGAGGAGATCCTAACTATATCAGGCCAGGACCAGAGATGGATGACTCCCATAATAACCTACCTTAAATTTGACACATTCCCTGCAGATAAAAAGGAGGCAAAAAGGCTAGTACGAGAAGTACAGTATTACACCATAGTGGATGACATCCTATATAGGAGAGGGATCGCAACACCTCTTTTAAAATGTGTCCCGACCTCCGCAACAAGGGACGTCCTAGAGGAAGTCCATGGAGGCATGTGTGGCAACCACCTTGGGACAAGAGCTCTTTCCAAAAAGGTACTCCGAGCTAGTTTTTACTGGCCGACCTTGCAAAAGGAAGCAACAGAGTTCGTCAAGAAATGCCCACCATGTTAGAAGCACGCCAACTTCCATGTAGCCCCACCTGAAGAGCTCATTTGTGTTACATCACCCTGGCCATTCGCAAAGTGGGGACTCGACCTCCTCGGACCCTTCCCCCGGGGTTCAGGGCAAGTCAAGTTCCTCATTGTAGGCATAGACTACTTCACAAAGTGGATTGAAGCAGAGCCACTGGCTACTGCCACCGCCCAAAGAAGTCGAAAATTTCTATATAGAAACATTGTCACAAGGTTTAGGGTTCCTTACTCCATCACCACAGTTAATGGCACTCAATTCACCGACACGGGTTTCAGGAACTTGGTAGCTGACCTGAAAATAAAGCACCAATTCACCTCTGTAGAACATCCACAGGCCAACAGACAGGCAGAAGCTACCAACAAAGTCATATTGGCCAGGTTAAAACGGAGGCTACAGGACGCAAAGGGAGCTTGGGCTGAAGAACTCCCACAAGTCTTATGGGCATATCAGACAACTCCACACTCTACCACTGGAGAATCACCCTTCCGACTTGCTTACGGAATGGAGGCGATGATTCCCATGGAGATAGAAGAAGGATCCCCCAAAGCGATCCTCTACAATGAAGATGCCAACTCCCAAATTCAAAGGGAAGAGCTCGACCTGCTTCTAGAAGTTCGAGAAAGAGCTCGGATTAGAGAAGAAGCACTAAAGCGTCGAATGGATTTGAGGTTTAATCGGAAGGTAGTCCAGCGCTGCTTCTCTACCAACAATCTCATTTTCATCCGAAATGATATCAAAGCAGGTCGGTCGGGAGAAGGAAAGCTAGCAGCCAATTGGAAAGGACCATATCGAGTTGCAGAAGTACTAGGAAAAGGTTATTATAAAGTGGCCGACCTCGAAGGGCGGGAGCTACCAAGGTCATGACACGCCTGCAACCTAAGAAGATACTATAGCTAGAAAAGATCTTAAGCCAAGGCACACTCTTTTTCCTAAAAAAGGTTTTTTAATGAGGTGTCAGGCCGGGATCTAAAAGCTACCCGAACTAGAAAGGTAAGCACTCACATGTACACACTTTTATTTATATCTTTTGAATAAAATTTTAATGATTCCTTAAAAAAGTTTCCTACTAAGACGCATTAATTTACGCTCAAAAGCAAAATTCATCGCCCGATCAAAAAGGAGGTTGGCAAGGTGAAGCGATAAAGCTCGAATTAATGCAAGAAATTATAAAAAGTAACCCATATAAAGTGACCTGACGAGGTCTGACTAGAAATAGGATTACTAAAAATAACTTATGAAGGCCCGATAGAGAAGTCAGACCAATGAAAAGGATCACTGAAAAGGAACAAAACATCCCGCAAAGGCCAAAAAAAGGTTAAAAACCTAAGGCCGGAAAGTGCTTAGCTGAAGGGTACAAGTCTTGAAAAAAGATATTACTCAGAAAGCAAAGCACAAGTCAAAACGGCGCTAAAAAGTCCTCTAAACAAACTATAAAGAAAAGGTTCCCCAATGGAACACTACCTAAAAAGTTGTTGGAGTACGACTAAAAGCCCGGATAGCAAAGACGCAAAGGACGATGACAGCTCAAAGGCCCCAAAGGTTAAAAAGCCTAAGGACAAAGCACCTGAAATAGGAGGACATAACACTCCTGAAAGATAATGCTACTTAGAAAGCACCATTTCAGAACGAGGCTGAGAAAGTCGGCCAAACTAACAAAAAAGGTTCCATACCTAAAGTTAGTAATATGTGACTAAGAAGTCCAGAGAGCTAGTCATAGCTGACAAAAAAGAGGATGTCAAGGCAGCCAAAGATAAAGGCATAAAGACTCAAGGCACCTCTAAACAAAGGTTGAAAAAACAACTCAGATACAAGCATATCAGCATAAACAGAATCAAATGCATATAAAACATTAAAGACTCAAAGACTGCCTAAACGGCAGCCCAAGAGTTTAAAGTGTTTTTAAAACAAAGTTGGTAGAAAGTAACCAAATGTCAGAAGTCATCCAAAAACTTACATCAATAAAAAGTTCAACAAAAGCCCACAAATCAGACTATACCAATACAGAGATATCAAAATATCGCAAAGGGGTCAAGTCCGTCCCTGTAGCAGCATCCTTGGGAGAAGGAGGAACAGTCAAGACTGGGGTGGCATTGACAACTCCATCTGGGCCGTTCAGGATCTCCACCTCGGGCTCAGGTCCAGGAGGGACCACCTCGGCAGAAGGGGTTGTAACAGTTGAAGCTGTAGAAACCTTAGCTGGCGTCGCAAGAGGAGGACCTTCATCTTCATCATCAGGGGCAAGCACAATCTTGCCATCCTCCACCACATTGTCCATACTGAAAAGGGAGAGGTCGAGCTCGGGAGCAAGAACCCAGACTTGGGCCTTCAAATTCTCGTACATATCAGTCATGCTGCTCACCATGTGGCCCTAAAGCTCGGCGTAATCATTTTGAGCAGACTGAAGTCTCTCCCTAGTATCCAGCAGCTCGTCATATGTGCGGATATAGCTCTCCTTCGACTTATTGGCCATCTCCTCGGCCAGGTTGGAAGATGCTTCAGCAGCAGTAGCTCGAGCCTTCTTCTTCTCAACATCAACTTGGCAACTTTGGCGTCCAGCTCATCTTTCAACCCATTCACCCTATTAAATTCAGCCTTGGCCTCCTCCATAAAGGCCCTAGTAGCATGGACTGGAGACTCCGTAACAACTCGGGACAACACAGCACTTATATTGGCCATACGAATGCTATTGTTGGCAATAAAATCTAAGTGATGAAGGATGGACACGTCTTCATAAGGAACCTTGCCGTACGGAGCAATAAGCTCCGAAACAAAGGCAACACCATCAAATTCTTCATCATTCAAGTTATAGGTCCCAACAATCTTTTGCTGCTTGGGAGGAGGACCAACTGGAGAAAGGGAAGAGGCAGCACCAGAGGTCTGGACAGGCGAGTCAGAAGAGACTGTTCGAACTTGAGGAATCAAGATGTCCTTCTTTGGACCTTGAGATTCTGACGTTGGCTTCTTTGGGGGCAACTGAGAGGACCCCTCCCCCAACGCTTTGCTCGACAGGTTTTGGGCAGCCACCACTTTCTTGGCCTTCTGGAAGGCCCTCATTGAGTCCGAAGATTTAACCATCTCTGAAAAGAAGCCAGAAAAAACCAGTTACACGGTAGAAAAAGGACGCAAACCATGAATAGCAAAAAATAACCACTTCTATGAAGAAAGAGGTCGGATACTACCTAGTTTAGCACGGAAAAAGGAAGGATCTCCTAAAAACTTCTTTGTATCCAGATGAGGAGGCTCCCCCCAATGCTCCTCTAAAATACCCACAAAAGCCTGCTCTAGTTCATCTAAGCTCTCCCAAGGGTACTTAAGAACTATTGTATCTTTTTGCCACGACAAAGGAAAGGTTGGCTCATCATTCTCATCCAGAAAGAAAGGGTGAACGCCCTTAACAGCTCGAACTTTAAAATAGTAATTTTTAAAATCCCTAAAGGAGTCGTCAAACATGAAAAAAACCTTCTTCCCTTGGGTGGCACGAAAGGAGATCCAAGAAGCCTTCTTCTTAGACACCCCCAGCTTGGTCAACACAAACAGATAAAGAAAGAGGGACACAGTAGTTCGGACACCCAATTCCTGACACAGCAGCTGGAAAATCTTTATAAAGGCCCAAGAGTTCGGGTGAAGCTGAGAAGGGGCCACATTACAGTTCCACAACAGGTCGGTCTCAAAATAAGTAAAAGGGAGGGTAATGCCGAGTTGGCTAAAGAAATAGTCATAAGCATAAAAGAAAGGACTCTATGTCCGATCTAAGGGGGGAAACTAACTTTCTCCTCAAGATCGAGCGACACCAACTCATAATTTTTCTCATCATCTCTGCTACTACAGACCCTATGAAACCTCCTAAGCTTCTCATAATACTCAGCATCGGCTACAGTAACACACATTAAGACTATGGAATCTAACCAATCGGTCATACCCGCAAGACCTTTGTAGACATCTCAACAATATTTCTACGTGAAGACATAAAGCAACTACACTTACAGCAAGAAAAATAAAAAGTCACTAACAAACAACTCGGATAGAAACAGAAAATGGGGAAACAACAAACAAACAACAACTATAGCAGGAAAAGGACACCCCAGGATTCACACAAAGCAAAAGAGATCAAACTCCAGAAGTCCAGGGGCATCCTTTGGAGGCAACAGTATAGAACATAGAAGAAGAAATAAACCCTAACCCTCTCAAACAGAAGAAAAACACGAGGAAATAAACAGAAGTCCAGATATCAACAACAGAGAAGTAAAAAGATTGCAACTTTCAAGAAACAAAAGCATACAAGGATCACCAAAGAAAGCTTCGTCTTTTTACTTCTAAAGAAGCTCAGCAAAAATCAAACCTTAGTACAAAGAAAAATAACACATGCAACAATCATCATCGGAAGTAAAACAAAATTGGAAAATAATGCAAAGAAGTTCAGAATAGAAGAACTAACTTGGAAAAGAAGAAGAAGGCAGAGAGACGAATGTGCGAGCAGCAAGACACGAACAGCCGCTACTGAAAAGAAAACTCCAAAAAGATACAATCTTGGGTTAAAGGGCAAACAGAAAGGAAGCTTCTTTTCTCTTAGCAAACAAAACGCACAAACGGTCCGAGAGAAAAACTCCAGAGAAAGAAGAAAAAGCTTGGGGCAAAAGTGATAGTGGAGAAAAGGAGGTTCTTTTCCAGCTGAAAGGAAATGAAAGGAAGAAGAAAGGGCTAAGTTCAAATTCTTTTTTATCTCAAAGCAAAGAGGGAAAAGGAAACGGCGAAATAAAGTGAAAGCACAATCAAGGAGCATTAAAAGCGCGTGCGTATTCCCAAGGAAGTAACCCCCCTCGAGGAACGAACACGACAATAAAGGAGCTAAAAGAAAAATGCTTCGCATTTAAAACATAAACGTAAAAACTCACGAACGGAGGAACGGATTGGACCAAGATGCTTGAGCACGACTTCCCCAAAGAGACCGAAGCTCAGAAAGCACGATCTCATGGAAAAGTCCAAACTCAAGCAGGGGCACTGTTCATACCCTGGACCGAGCTACACTATCCTGGTTGGACGACGTCAAAGCGACCGACCTCTTGTAAAGGTTGGCTCGTCACCGACCTTTTTCTAAAGAGCTCGGCCAAATCTCCATAAAGGCCCAAGCAGGCCCAAAGCTGAAGATTACAGCCCCTCTAAAGGCGGCTAGCCAAAAAGATAAGGTGACCTCACCCACAAAGGATAAGATAAGATAACTAACTTATCTCAAGGAAGGTCACTCCACACTACTATAAATATACTAGAGCACCCAGGTATAACTCATACTCTGATTCTACAAAAAATCTGCTTAAAGCACGTGCTAACTTAAGCATCGGAGTCTCTTGTAGGTACCACCACCCTTCGGTGACCAGGGATCAACCGCACTTCAAGATCCAACAAGTCAGACATAGCAGCTCCGCTCACATTCAAGATCTCATCCGAGATCGACCTCCAGTTTCAGGTAACCCACGGAACAGTACCCGCTTCCAATGTGGAACCCATCCACAACTATTGGAGCTGGTCCGTAATTGACAATCTGGAGCACTAGAAAGAAGTTGTCACTCACCATAGAGGTAGACTAGTGAAGCTGCCTAGGGTTCCTTATGATACATTGATCATTTCTGATGATTCCTTTGACAGAATTTGGTGGGTGAAGGTACCAATTGCTGGGTAGTTGATCTAGATTCTTGACTCTAGCAACTTCATGTGCAAGTTTGTTCCTCTCTCTTGGGATCCAGGTAAATCTACAACTTGGGAGCTTCTCCATCAAAATACGGATGTCATTCAGAATATGGTCGATTTTTCACAATTTTCTATTAGACTTAATAGCCTCAATTAGAGGTTGGCTATCTGATTCTATGATTGCTTTCCCCATTTCTAAATTGTCCACCAATATGATTGCCTCCCTAATTGCAATAGCTTCGGCTATAATTGTTGATTTGGCTTTAATTTTAATTACAATACCTCCTCTTAATGTTCCCTCATCATCTCTAATGATAATTGCTACCGCTCCTGACTCGGTGCTGGGGGAGAACATTGCATCTATATTCAATTTTATCTACTCCATAGGGGGAGCTCTCCACTGTATAGGTAGAACTCTCTTACTTCTATGATTTGTTGTTGGCTGGTTTGGTGGCTTTGTGATTCTTATGAATTATGTTTTCATGATTCTGGCATAGTTAATAGTTTTTCGAGGATTAGGAGCTGAGTGATTAAAGTTTGCTTCATTTATAGTTTTCCAAATCGTCCAGCTTAGGAATCCAATTCTACTCCAGCATAGGTCTTATTATGCTCTGTAATTCTGCATGAATCTCATTAGATTATATTGCAGTCAATTTTCTATATTTGAAACAAATTATTTTGTTGGGGATAGTTGAATTTGAGCTCCAAACCAAACTGCTCTGGTCCAATTGTATAGGAGTAGAGAGTGTTACACTGTTTTCTTCTGCAAACAAATTGGACAAACATGATCAATATTGATTTTTTTTCTTTATTAAACTAGATCTTACTAGTAGAATATTGTGAGTGGCTTTTCACAAAAATATTTTTATTTTTTGTGTCACTCTCATCTCCCATATGTTCTTCTAAATATCCTCTAGGCTTGAACTTGTTGACGGACTCTGATTCACTTGTCCTTGCTTTTCTTTCTTTGCTAAGTGATATCCTATTTTAATAGTATACTACCCATTCTTTCTATGTGGCCATAGCATTACATCATTTCTATTAAATTTTTTTAAGGGAGTTTCCAAGATCATGTCTTGATGATAGGAGGAAAAAGATTCTGTATTTTCTGACGGTTCCACTCTCTGTCTTCTTGAATGAGATCTGCTACTTTTCCTTCTTGTCGATTACTTGTGTCTAGTAGATAGTTTACACCATGGATCCAATTATCATTTATCAAGTTAATTTTATTTCCTTCCATTATACTCAACTTGTCATTTCTTCGTAGGAATTTCCTTCCCTGTAAGATGCTGCTCCAAATCCAGGATGCTTGTCTTCCTTTGTCTGCCTCTCAAAAGTTACAATTTGAAAAGTATATGGCTTTTAGTATCATAACCCACATAGATTCGGGATTCCTTGTGATTCTCCATGCCTGTTTAGCAAGTTGAGCCGTGTTGTGATAGGTAAACTCCTTGAATCCTAGCCCACCTTTTTTCTTACTTTTGCATAGCTTCTCCCAACTTTTTCAATGGATCCCTCTATCTTTGCCTTGAGTACACCATTAGAACCTTGCTATCTTTGAGCTTAACACCTTACATAATTTTCTTGGGAATCTCAACACACTCATGGCATATGTAAGGATAGCTTGCACCACTGCTTTTATAAAAACCTCTTTTACAGTTTGATTAAGCAAAGACTCCTTCCAACCTTTTAACTTTCCCATGATTCTCTCTTCAATCCACTCTAGTGCCTTTGATTTAGACTTTTTCAGTGAGCTGCCTATTCTAGATATTTTTTCGAATTATCCCATGTTGGAATTTCAAGAATCTCCTCGATGTCCACTCATTTGAATCGAGATTTGATTGCCGAAAGTGATCCCTAATTTTTTTGAAGTTGGTTCTTTGCCGCGATGCACTAGTATACGAATTGAGAATTTGTACTAATTATTACGCCTCGTCCTCATTTGCTCCTGTAAAAAGTTTACAATCGTCAGCAAATAATAAATGGGTTAGAATCGGGGCAGAGGGGACTAGTCTAATTTCGAAGATTAATTTGTCCTTTAAGGCATTTTTCATTAATATAGTAAATACTTCAAACACAATTATAAAAGGTTAAGCAAAAGAAGGTATCCCAGTCTTAAGCCTCTCTGTGGTACCACCTCCTTAGATAGGACTCCATTGATTTTGAACTTGTATCTCACTCTTCTCACACATTCCATGATTAGCTTTGTCCAATCCTCTTCAAATTCGAATGATAAAAGAACTTTTTCTAGGAAATCCCACTCCATCCAGTCATATGCTTTATTCATGTCCAATTTGATGGCTAGGTCCTTTGAACTTTTCCTTCCTTCACTCTTTAAGATGTGGAAAGCCTCTTGAACCACTATGATGTTGTCTTGAATCATTCTTCCTCCCACAAATGAACTTTGTACGGGTAAAATAATCTTGGCAAGAATCCTTTAAGTCATCCCACTATAATTTTAGAGACGATCTTGTAAATATAGTTATAGCAACTTATAGGAGGCAAATGATTTATAGATTCAACTGACTTTATTTTTGAGACAAGAATCACCTAAGTATTATTGATTTGTTCCGGGATCTTCCCTTCCTTGAAAAATTTTCTAATCACAACGCACTCTTCTTTCTAAATAGTTTCCTAATGCTTCTGGAAAAAGCGTCCATTGAGTCCATCTGGACCTGGATCCCTGTTCTAAATGCTGCCTTTTTAATCTTATCGTCACTGATATCCTCCTTTAATTTCTTGTTCATCCTATCAGTAACTCTTCTTGGAACCTTGCTTATGCACTCCTTCATCTCTCTATCTCTACTAGTTTTGAATAGCTCCGAAAATTAATCCTCTATGAGCTTCAAAATTTTCTCTTTTCGTTGGATCCACTGCCCTTGTGAACTCTACAGCCTTTCAGCCTATTTTTGCCCCTTCTTTGAATAGTTGAAGCATGGAAAAAAGTGGTATTCTTGTCTTCGCAATTCAACCATTTTATCCTTGCTCTTTTTTCCCAGTATTTCTCTTTTCTCTTCCATAATTCTATGATGTTTCTTTTTTCTTTAGCTATAAGTTGTTGTTCTTGTGTTTGATAAGAATTCTGCGATTTCTAGACCTTGTTTTGCCACTTCAATATTTTTCTGTCTGCCCTCCTAAAGGTCTCTCTACTCCAAGATGTTAACTTTTCTTTACAGTTATTGATTTGGTTCATCAAATATGTCGACTCCTCTTTACTGCTGTACTTATTCCATCCTCTTCTTATGACTTCGCTCCATCTTTCCTATCGTTCCAATAGTTCTCATATCTGAAAAGCTTTTGATTTTTCTCAATCGATTTGGCGTTGAGAACTAATGGGCAGTGATCTAATGATATGGCTGGGAGAGATATAAGTTTAGCATTTTTAAACATAGACCTCCATTTCCAATTAATGAGAGCTCAGTCCAATTTTTCTTTGGTGACAAATCCTTCCCTAGGATTACTGAACCAAGTAAATTTGATACATTTCAAGTCCATATCCATTAGAGCATTTGTGCAAACAAATTCTATAAATTCCTCTATCTAAATCCTTGGTTTCAACTGCTTCCCTTCCTTTTCTTCTTGGCATAGGATTTCTTTGAAATCATCAATCAAATATCCTGGCTCATTTGTGAATTCTAAATTTTTGGTCAACACTTTCGACAACTTTCTTCTCTTTTTGAAAAAAGGATTCCCGTAAGTAAAGCAGCAATTCCATGTATTGCCATTCGAATTAGTAATATTTATAATTATGAAATTATGACACCTAGAGTAAACAACAATATTCATTCTATTTTTTCACATTAAATATAAATTGCCGGACAATCCCTGGAGTTCTACACAAAAGAATTTTTCATAATATAACTTTTTAGCTATAGCTTTAATTTTGTCCACTATGGCTCTAGTCTCCATAAGAAAGAGAACAGTCGGCTTCACCTGTTTGCACAAGTTTTTTAGCTCTACAGCTGTCACGGCAGCCGCCACACCATGACAGTTCCAGCTTAAAATACTCATGGCTAGGTTGGGAGCATGTTTAGACCTGCCTCCTCAGTCATGAGTGTAGTGTCCCTCTGGTGCACAAATTGTGAATCACACTTTTCACAACTCGTACCACTGACCAGCAAGTGCACTGGGTCGTCCAAGTAATACCTCACGTGAGTAAGGGTCGAATCACACGGAGATTGTTGGTTTGAAGCAATCTATAGTTATCTTGTAAATCTTAGTCAGGAAGTCAATTATGTTTATCAGTTGAATTGCAAATAAACAAGAGAGCATGGATTAAAGGTTACTTGTTATGCAGTAATGGAGAATACGTTGGAGTTTTGGAGATGCTTTGTCTTCTGAATCTCTGCTTTCCTCTGTCTTCTTGTTCACGTACGCGCGTCCTCCTATGGCAAGCTGTGTGTTGGTGGATCACCATTGTCAATGGCTACCTTCCATCCTTCCAGTGAAAACTA
>NC_029793.2:127951847-127956245 GCF_000816755.2 Arachis ipaensis | reverse complement strand
AATAAGTCTCTAAAAGTTGTTTAAATACTAAACTAGTAGCCTAGGTTTACAAAAAATGAGTAAACTATGATGGATGATGCAGAGATCCACTTCTGGGGCCCACTTGGTGTGTGCTGGGCTGAGATTTAAGCAATTCACGTGCAGAGGCCATTGTGGAGTTGAACGCCAATTTTTGTGCCAGTTTGGGCGTTCAACTCCAACTTTTGATCCTTTTCTGGCGCTGGACGCCAGAATTGGGCAGAGAACTGGCGTTGAACGCCAGTTTACGTCATCTATCCTTGTGCAAAGTATGGACTATTATATATTGCTGGAAAGCCCTGGATGTCTACTTTCCACCGCAATTGGAAGCATGCCATTTCGAGTTGTTTTTGTTAGCAATTTTGTAGAGTTCAGCTGAAATCAATTGATGAACCTCCACTTCCTTTCCCATCATGATGCAATGGATCATCACTGCTCTTTTAACTGTGACTTCAGAACGGTTGCTAGTAGGCAACAGAGAATGCCCAATGAAGTCTAGCCATCCTCTGGCGACTGGTTTGAGATCTTCTCTCTTGAGTTGATTTGGGGACCATGTTTCTTCCTACTTTCGTTTCAGGATTAGCTAGGACTTCCCAGTTCCTGATTTGAATTTGCTCCTGGATCTCCGGATATTCATCTTCTTTCATATCGAATCTAACTTCCGGGATCACTGATCTTAGACCCATTATTTTAAGATAATGGTCTGAATGTTCTTTAGATAAGAACTTCCCTTGATTCCAAAGTGGTTTTGGAACGCTCTCTTTCTTGCCTCTTGGAGTGGGTTGTTTTCCTTTAGGAGCCATGATCTTAGTGATCTCGGATAAACACACCAAACTTAGAGGTTTGCTTGTCCTCAAGCAAAAGAAAAGAAAGGAGAGGGATAGAAGGAGAGCTAGGTGCAATTGTTGATGGAGGAGGGGGGAGGCCGAACCCAAATTTAAAGGGATGGGGGGTGGGTTTTCGAAAAATTGGAAAAGATAAGATAAAAAGATTGAGTTGAAAAAGATAAGATAGAAGATATAGTTTAATTTTGAAGGGATATGATAGATTTTTGAAAAAGATAAATCTGAATTTTGAAAAAGATAATATGGAGATTTGAAAAAGATATGGATTAGTTGAAAAGATTTTAAAGTGAAAAAGATAGATTTGTTTTCAGAAAAGATTTGAAAATAGTTGGATTGAATTTGGAAAGAGGGATTTTTTTAGGAATTAAGGATTTTAGAAATCAGGGTTCTTAACATGTTCATGTAAAAATCATGCATTGAAACATAGAATTTGAAATTAGAATGGAAATACGTGTGGAAAAAATGAATTTGGCTCCTCCCTGCCTTCCTGGCGATTGAACGCCCAAACACTGCCTGTTTTGGGCATTCAGTGCCCAAATGCTGCTCTCCTGGGCGTTCAACGCCCAGCTGCTGCCATTACTGGCGTTCAACGCCCAGTGGGTGCCCCTTTCTCAGTGGTAAAGGCGAATGGCCCAACTCTGACAATCATGTCTTTAATCACGCCTGATGGGTATTTAGTGGAGCCATCAGCAAGTTGGTGACATATCCGGGTTGGTTTAACTTCTTCAGCTAAACCAAGCTTTCTGATGGTGGATGCAGGTATTAGGTTGATGCTTGCCCCAAGATCGCATAAAGCTGTCTTGGTGCAATTACCTTCTAATATGCATGGTATCAGAAAACTCCCAAGGTCTTTAAGCTTTTCAGGAAAGCTCTTTAGAATGACTGCACTGCATTCTTCAGTGAGGAGAACTCTTTCTGTTTCTCTCCAATCCTTTTTATGACTCAAGATCTCTTTCATGAACTTGGCATAAGAAGGTATTTGCTCAAGTGCTTCTGCAAATGGAATCTTTATTTCAAGAGTCCTGAGATAATCTGCAAAGCGAGCAAATTGCTTATCCTGCTCCTCTTTCCGGAGTTTTTGAGGATAAGGTATCTTGACTTTATATTCTTCAACCTTAGTTGCTGCAGGTTTATTGCCTACAGAAGTGGTTGAAGAAGCCTTTTTAGAGGGGTTGTCATCAGCACTTGTGTGTGTCTGATCCCTCACTGGCAATTGAGTGCCAGAGTTCGAAGCTAGAGTGACGTGAGAAGCCAACTCCTTGTCTGTTCCTGGCGTTTGAACGCCAGAATTGTGCCTATTTTGGGCGTTCAGCGCCAGATCCTGCCCATTTTGGGCGTTCAACGCCAGATCCTTGCCCATTTCTGGCGTTGAACGCCAGTCCTGCTTTGTTTCTAGCGTTGAACGCCAGTTTTGGCCATGGTCTGGGCGTTTAGCGCCAGCCTTCCACCAATTTTCTGGCGTTAATTATTTTTCCCTGGCCTCTTACTGTCCTCAGGTGAATTTTGGGTGGTTTGCTCATTTCTTAGCTTTTTGCTGCCTTGAGGTGGGGTATTTAATGTTTTCCCACTTCTTAGTTGAACTGCTTGGCATTCTTCTGCTATTTGCCTTGACAGCTGCTGCTTTGTTTGCTTAGACTGTTCGTCCATATGTATATTAGCCATCCTTGTCTCTTGTAACCTGTCTTTAAATTCGGCTAGCTGCTTTGTTAGAAAGTCCAATTGCTGATTGAATTCAGCAGCTTGTTTTACAGGACTGAGTTCAGCAGTTACTGGTTTAACCTCTTCATTCATGGAAGGGTTGCTGCTTAGGTACAGATGCTGATTCCTGGCAACTGTATCAATGAGCTCTTGAGCCTCTTCAATTGTCTTTCTCATATGGATAGATCCACCAGCTGAGTAATCTAGAGACATCTGAGCTCCTTCTGCAAGCCCATAGTAGAAGATGTCTAACTGAACCCACTCTGAGAATATTTCAGAGGGGCATTTTCGTAGCATCTCTCTGTATCTCTCCCAAGCATCATAAAGAGATTCATTATCTCCTTGTTTAAAGCCTTGGATGTCCAGCCTTAGCTGTGTCATCCTTTTTGGAGGGAAATATTGATTCAGGAATTTTTCTGTCAGCTGTTTCCATGTCCTTATGCTGGCCTTAGGTTGGTTATTCAACCACCTCTTAGCTTGATCTTTTACAGCAAATAAAAACAGTAATAGTCTATAGACATCCTAATCTATTTCTTTATCATGTACTGTGTCAGCAATTTGTAAAAACTGTGCCAAAAACTCTGTAGGTTCTTCCTGTGGAAGACCGGAATACTGGCAACTTTGTTGCACCATGATAATGAGCTGAGGATTCAACTCAAAGCTACTGACTCCAATGGAGGGTATGCAGATACTACTCCCATATGAAGCAGTAGAGGGGTTAGAATATGACCCCAGAGTCCTCTTGGACTGTTCATTTCCGCTTAGGTCCATGATGGAGAAAAGGAGATGATGTAAAATAGAAAAAATATTTTTATTGATTTATTTATTAATTTATTTTGAAAATAAAATAAATCAAAATAAAATAAATAAAAATGAGTGAAAGATTTTCGAAAAAAAGTGAGGAGAGAGAAAGTGGTTAGAAGATTTTGAAAAGGATATGATGATTTTTGAAAAAGATTTTAAATTTTGAAATAAAAATCTGAATTTTAGAAATAGATTTTGAAAATTTGCTTTTAAAATAGAGAGAAAAGATATTTTTGATTTTTAAGAGGAAAGAGAAAAACAATAAGATAGCACAAGATTTAAAATTTTTAGATCTAAAGCTTCTTATTTTCGAAATTTTTGGAGGGAAAACACCAAGGAACACCAAACTTAAAAATTTTAAGATCAAGACACAAGGAAAACTTAAGAACACTTTGAAGACTCACAAGAACACAAGAACATGAAGGAAGAACACCAAACTTAAAATTTTTAGAAAACCAAAATAAATTTTCGAAAATTTTAGGAAAAATCAACAAGAAAACACCAAACTTAAAGTTTGGCACATAATTCAGTAGAAAAATTATTTTTTGAAAAAGATTTTAAAAAGAAAATAAGGATTCTAAAATTTTAACACGACAATAATGAGACTCTAAACAAAAAAAGGAGAAATTTTTCCTAATCTAAGCAACAAAATAAACCGTTAGTTGTCCAAACACGAACAATCCCCAGCAACGGTGCCAAAAACTTGGTGCACAAATTGTGAATCACACTTTTCACAACTCGTACCACTGACCAGCAAGTGCACTGGGTCGTACAAGTAATACCTCACGTGAGTAAGGGTCGAATCCCACGGAGATTGTTGGTTTGAAGCAATCTATGGTTATCTTGTAAATCTTAGTCAGGAAGTCAATTATGTTTATCAGTTGAATTGCGAATAAACAAGAGAGCATGGATTAAAGGTTACTTGTTATGCAGTAATGGAGAATACGTTGGAGTTTTGGAGATGCTTTGTCTTCTGAATCTCTGCTTTCCTCTGTCTTCTTGTTCACGCACGCACGTCCTCCTCTGGCAAGCT
>NC_029793.2:127936985-127951824 GCF_000816755.2 Arachis ipaensis | reverse complement strand
TCAATTATGTTTATCAGTTGAATTATGAATAACCAATAGAGCATAAATTAAACGTTACTTGTTGTGTAGTAATGGAGAATATGTTGGAGTTTTGGAGATGCTTTGTCTTCTGAATCTCTGCTTTCCTCTGTCTTCTTGTTCACGCACGCGCGTCCTCCTATGGCAAGCTGTGTGTTGGTGGATCACCGTTGTCAATGGCTACCTTCCATCCTTCCAGTGAAAACTATGCTCACGCGCTCTGTCACAGCACGGCTAATCACCGGTTGGTTCTCGATCCGATTGGAATAGAATCCCTTGATTCCTTTGCGTTTGTCACTAACGCCCAGCCTTCAGGAGTTTGAAGCTCGTCACAGTCATTCAATCCTTGAATCCTACTCGGAATACCACAGACAAGGTTTAGACTTTCCGGATTCTCATGAATGCTGCCATCAATTCTAGCTTATACCACGAAGATTCTGATGAAGAGATCTAAGAGATACTCATTCAATCTGATATAGAACGGAGGTGGTTGTCAGGCACACGTTCATGGGTTGAGAATGGTGATGAATGTCATGGATCATCACCTTCATCACAGTTAAGCGCGAATGAACATCTTAGATAGGAACAAGCGTATTTGAATAGAAAGCAGAAATACTTGCATTAATTCATCGAGACACAGCAGAGCTCCTCACCCCCAACAATGGGGTTTAGAGACTCATGCCGTCAGAGAATACAAAGTTCAGATCTAAAAATGTCATGAGATCCAAAATAAGTCTCTAAAAGTTGTTTAAATACTAAACTAGTAGCCTAGGTTTAAAAAAAATAAGTAAACTATGATGGATGATGCAGAGATCCACTTCTGGGGCCTACTTGGTGTGTGCTGGGGCTGAGATTTAAGCAATTCACGTGCAGAGGCCATTTGTGGAGTTGAACGCCAGTTTTTGTGCCAGTTTGGGCGTTCAACTCCAGCTTTTGATCCTTTTCTGGCACTGGACGCCAGAATTGGGCAGAGAACTGGCGTTGAACGCCAGTTTACGTCATCTATCCTTGTGCAAAGTATGGACTATTATATATTGCTGGAAAGCCCTGGATATCTACTTTCCAACGCAATTGGAAGCATGCCATTTCGAGTTCTGTAGCTCCAGAAAATCCACTTTGAGTGCAGGGAGGTCAGAATCCAACAGCATCAGCAGTCCTTTTTCAGCCTGAATCAGATTTTTGCTCAGCTCCTTCAATTTCAGCCAGAAAAATACCTGAAATTACAGAAAAATACACAACTCATAGTAAAGTCCAGAAATATGAATTTTTCCTAAAAACTAATGGAAATAAACTAAAAACTAACTAGAACATACTCAAAACTATATGAAATTAACCCCAAAAAGCGTATAAAATATCTGCTCATCACCCTCTTTGTTGCATCTCCCTATTCCATCTTGTATTCCTTTGCCCTCTTCTCTTTTTTCATCATTACTTCTTCCATACCATCCCATGTGTTTTCAGTCAGCATCAACTGTTCTTTCTGAGCTCTCTTTCTCTTCAAATTCAACCCCTCTTTGACTTGATTGTTCAATTTATCCTCCCATATCTTTAGGATTTTCTCATTATTGCCTCTGTTATCTGGAATTTCGTCCTCTTCTTATGCCAATTCAACATAGTAATCACACTCTACTATTTCTTTTTTTTTCTTGTTCCTTTGTAACTTCCCTTTGTGTCCCTCAAGCTCCATAAACCTTTTAGTGCTAACTCCCTATTATTTCCTTCTTCATGAACAAACATAGTCTTCAATAGCATGGTGTTCTTTTTATGCCATAGACTTAGTGTGCAGTATTTTAAAACTTCTTTATTGATATCTCCTTGCTAAATTTATTTAGAGAAATTGTTGATCCATGAATTCTCCTCTGTTTCTTGGTTCATTCCTTGTCTTTGGTTCCAGCCCATTGTTGAAAAAGGATCCATTATCTCTATTTTACTTTCTTTTGGTGAAGATTCTCCTATCTGTCCCTATTCTTTTTTTCGAGTTGGGCTCTTGGGATGGTAGGCCCAATATGTTTAGGGTTATTATTCTCCTTCTTGTTCCCTTGTAGCTCTTCTATTCCTTTTTTCTTCTTTTCTTTTCTTTCTCATAGATCCTTGATAATGCTGTCCATTACATTGACAATGCTAATATCCAAATTTTCTGCATTCCCTTTTACTGATGGGACTAAATCATCCTCTCCATCTTTCTTTTTGCCATCCTTACCCTCTATCTCTTGTAGCAGTTGCCTTCTAGAAACCACCTCCTCATCAAACACAACTTTAATCCGCTGGATATTTCCACTCTCTTCCGTTCTCTCTCCTTTTTTACTCTCCTTTGATTTTGTTGTGTTTGCATGCGTCATGTTCAACTCATTCTGGGTTTGTTCCCAACTTTTCTCCTTTTTCTCGAGTTCTTTTAGAGCTAGAGATCTAACACTGTGTGTTGCAAGATCAGCAGTGTATCTTGGCTTAGATTCATCCCAAATAGCCATCTTCATAGGTTTGTTGCAGCTCTTCATGTCATGCCCTATAATACCACACTTAAAACAAAAGCAGTATTAGAGTCTCTTATACCTAAAATTAACTCAGATTTTTGGAGCATTCCTTCTCTTGAACCTAAACCATGTCTAAAGAGGTTTTGTTACGTCTATAACTACTCGAAATCAAAGAAAATTTTCATAAGTGCACCTTTCACAAGCGATTCTTTCGCTTTTGATAAAATTTCAATCATGCCTCCCACTACCCTGGCTACTTCCATATTCAAATATTCTAAAGGCACTCCATGGAGTTGTATCCAGAATTCCATGTGATCATGGTTGACATCCCAAATGGATTCATCTTGTAGCCAAACTTTTAGGTTGATCAGGTTGCTCTAACATTCTAAAGTCCACTTTCCAGCATTTGTTTACCTTTGTTTCCATCTTTGAAGCTAATGAGCACCTCATTTCTTTTCACTTTAGTGATAGCTACTCCTTTCGAATTACTTCACATTCCTAAGATGGTATTTTTGCACACTTTGAATTTTACCTCTTTTTCAGCAATGATTTTTTCAACAATGTTTAAGAAATCTGTTTTATATCCGGGACTCTGGTTTAGATCAATGCTGATGGTCTTTCCCTCTATTGGATTAATGTCATTGTTGTTAGACATGTTGTACTGGATAGACATAGTAACGGTGTATAGAAGCGTTTCAATTGCAGGTGGTATATACTAAACTTAATGAGTAAAAAATTGGGATGGATTTGAAGATATTGTTCTGATGTGTTTGAAAAGAATATTTATAGGTCAAGATAAAGACGTTGACTTAGGATAGTTGTGGAAGCTATGATAAAGAAAAGGGATAGAAAAAATAAGATGAAGAAATTCAGGCTTGAAACTGACATTGTTATATTGTGAATGTAGTAGTGAGAACATATCAAAGCAAGTTAAGATCATAGAGATGTTGGGCAAGATGTGTGTATGATCTTCGAAAGATTAATGATAAAGGGTATATAGATGATAAAAGAACAAGTTTTTTCTTGAAAAACAGAACTTGAAGTTTTAAACTACTCTCCAGTTGAAAGAATTTTTCTCTCCATTGAGATAATCTAACCTATATAAGGGATTAAACACCTTATTACGCCGCATCCACATTCACAACTTAATGGTTATACAAATTTCTTTTAATTAGTGGCCCAAATCTTTAATACTGGCCTAAAACTATTTGTCCAATGGGTCATTCCCTTGTCATTAGGCCATAGTTATCCAACCTAGGCCGACCCATTTTGTCGAATTGAAAATTCGATAACAATTAATCCAATCAAATTTAGTCAAATTTAATAAAAAATAATCAAAATCAGTTAAAACTGACCCGGTCAAGTCAGATAAAACTCATTCAAACTTGAAATAATTAGATAAAACTCAGTCAAACTAAAAGAAAAATACATGTTTATTTCTTGTAGTGAAACTAATTGATGAGTTATTAAAATTTAAAAATAATAATTAATTTAATACAAAATCAAATTTTATATAATTATAATAAAAAAAAGTATATTCTTGAGTGTTTTAGTATTTTTTGTTCGGCCAATCAAAGAGTAATCCATCATGAATATGAGCTTCATCTAAGGATTTACCATTCGACTAAACATAGGTTAGTTAAAAGAAATTTATCTAACTAATTCATATTCTAAAATCACTAGTTAAAAATATAAAAATTAAATAACTAAACACTTGTTTGTTTAATATATTAAAAATAAAAAAATACTTTTACAGTATAAATATTATCTATTAATTAGTCTTTGATATATTATTTTATTTTAGGGTAAAATATCTCCATAAACCAAAGGGAGATGGATTTTACGTGAATCCCCAAATCAAAATTCGTTTACGTGCATGTTTCAGAGCATATTTTTATATAAATCGAATTAATAGAACTCGATTTAGGCATACAAGTAGTAAATCAAATGGATGAAATCCGAATTACTAACGATGAGGGTAAATTGAATTGACAGGATTCGATTTTGTATGGATGTAAGTTTGCTTCAAGATAAATCGGCCCTATCAAATTCGATATAGCATGCATACCTAGATACATGTAATTCGCAGCGATTAAATTCGATTTATGTGCAAAATACGCGAATTTCATCAATCGAATCCATGAAATCCGATTTACTAAAGTTTAAAAATTTTTAGTATGTATAGGTTAGTAACGAGTACATTACAAATTTTTATAGTGCTCATCATAACATCTTTTAAACAATTTTTAAATTTTATAAAATTATTTATAATAATTACAAAAAAGGGCTTATAATAAAAAATTTAAAATTTTATAAAAATGTTTAATTTAAAATTGTTATTAAACTTTTAGTTGTACTCGTTACAAAATGAATAATTAGAATAAAAAAATTTAAAAATTATAACTATATAAAATGAATGAACGATTTAAAAATAGACAATCTAAAGCCAATTAATTTAAAAATATAGTTTAAAACATAAATCCTTCACATAATTACATAATTATGAATTTATGATATTAAACACTTTCTAAAAAATTATTCTAATGCTTGACTTCTAAACACCGAATTATTTATTTAAATAGTTTAATTTTTATCTAACCTAATATAATAAAGTAGGTTTAAACCTTATTATTATAATTATTACTATTATTATAATATATATTATCTATATTCTATTTTATGAGTATTATAAAAATTTGAAAATCAATTTATGTAAATCGGTTCACTAGAAAAAATGTTTAATAATAACAACTTGTAAGTTAATTTATGTAACAGAGTACAACTAAAATTTTTAATAAAAATTTTGAAATAGTCACCAAAAATAATAATTTTGAAATTAAATATTGTTATGACGAGTACTATGAAAATTTGCAATGTACTCGTTACTAACCTATACATAATAAAAAAAATTAAACTTTATAAAATGTAATTTTTTTCATAGACTCGCATTATCGAACTAATTGAATTCGATTTAGCATTGACTCCATATAGATATAATTGTTGGTGTAATATTAAACCATTCTTCTACCTTAGCCCATGACAACAATAAAGAAGTCTCACGACCCACAAATTCAGCCCAACAGAATTCATAAATTCAGTTTTAATTTTAGCATTTATCATCTTATCTTATCTTTATGTTACCACCTTATCTTATCTTTGCTTTTCTCTTTCGTAGACAATACTATATATATATAGTTTTACTCTTATAATTTAATCAACAAAGAAATACATACCAAAATATTCTTTATCTTTGTGTACTCTTTTTGTACTCTTTCAATTTTGTTATGGTATCAGAGCTCTTCTTGAGCTCTGTTGACATCCATGGATAAACCAACCGATTCAGATCCTAAAACTCCTTCAACTCTTCCGCCTACCATGAATAATCAACCTTCCAATTTAAGTCAAGATACAACCAATCCCTATTATATTCATCCAAGCGAAAATCCTACCTCAGTCTTGGTTATCCCTGTTCTCACAGGAAACTATTACCATTCATGGAATAGATCCTTCACTATGGCTATTATTTTCAAAAATAAATATGGATTTCTTACCAGTTCTATCTCCTCTCCTCTATCTGGAGATCCTCTTTTCTCGACTTGGGAACGTTGCAACAACTTGGTCTTATCTTGGTTATTCCATTCTTTGTCCCCTTCTATAACTCAAAGTGTCCTCTATTTTGCCACTGCCTCCTCTGTCTGGATCGATTTGCTCAGAACAATCTTCTCCGAATTGCTGAGTTGCAAGAAGAAATCTATGCACTTAAGCAGGGCACTGTGTCTGTCACTAAGTTCTACACATCACTGAAGTCTCTTTGGAAGAACTCAACAGTTCTCGCCCTCTCCCTGTCAGTTCATGTCCAGCAACATCTCACATATCACAAGATTTCATAATTCGCTTTCTTAAGGGATTGCATGAACGGTTTTCGGTGGTGCGATCTCAAATACTTCTCCTAGACCAATTACCTCCAGCAACCAGAGTTTTTGCATTGGTCATCCAACATAAACGATAGCTACAAGTTACCGCTGGGATTCTAGACAATCCATGTTCCATCACTACCACCGTCGATTCGCGGCACCCCTCACAAGGTCGCGGTCGCGGTCGCAGTGGCTTTTCCTCTGGCAAGGGTCGCGGTGGTTTCCCCTCCAGCGCGGGACGTGGTGGTTCCTCTAAGTTCTACACGCATTGCGGTCGTAGTGGCCACACGATTGAAGTCTGTTATTCGAAACACGGGTACCCGCCAAGGCATCCACGCCACTCTGGTAGTCCACATCACTCCGCTGCTGTCGCCGCCGCCACTCCTCCTTCAATCGCTCCTCCAGTTTATGATGATAGGGCAGCCCTAGGTCATGTTGAAGGGCATACCCATCAGCCGAATCTAAACCCAATTTTGGACCTTTCACTAGCCCAACAACAAGCTCTCATAGCACTTCTCAAAAAGACCGAGTCTCCCTCTTCAGAATATAGAGATAATGGTTCATCAAATCAAAATGGGTTTTTGCCTAATCCGAGTACTCATTATCTTTGTTCTTCAAACACATTTTCTATTTTAAATAATTTTTCCAATAAAAATACCTTTTTAAATTCTTGAATTATTGACTCTGGTGCCACAGACCATATTGTATCAAACTTATCTTGGTTTATTTCATATTACAAAGTCTCTCCCATTATCATTCACTTACCAAATAACACTAATGCTTCCTATAAGAGTGTTGTGCAATTTTCTTCATCCTTAATCCTTCATGATGTTCTTTATCTGTCTTACTTTAATTTTAATATTATTTTCATATCCAAAATTACTTCCAATATTCAATGTCAACTCACTTTTTTATCTTCTGCTTGCACTTTACAGACCAACACTTTGAGAACGATTGGCTTTGGTAGAATAAGAGAAGGCTTGTATGTTGTTGAAAGTACTCTCACTCACACTCCATCAACTTCACATTCCATTCATACTATTAAAACAAAATCAGCCATTACACCATCCGAGCTATGGCATTTTCGTTTGCGTCATCTTTCTGAACAACGACTTAATTATTTACATAAGCACTTTCCTTTTATTTCTATGCATTATGATAAAACTTGTGATATTTGTCATTTTTCTAAACAGAAAAAACTTTCATTTTCTCAAAGCTTTAATAAAGTTAATGCAATTTTTGATTTATTACATTTTGACATTTGGGACCCATTTCGACAAAATTCTATTCATAATCATAAATATTTCTTAACTGTCGTTGATGATTTTAGTCACTTTACATGGGTTATTTTGTTAAAATCAAAAGGAGAAGTGCAAAATCATGTAAAGAATTTTATTACTTTAGTTGAAACACATTTTAACTCTAAAGTCAAAACTGTCCGTTCCGATAATGGACCAGAATTTATTTTACATGATTTTTATGCTTCCAAGGGCATTATTCATCAACGTAGTTGTATTGAAACCCCTCAACAAAATGGACGTGTAGAACGCAAGCATCAACATATTTTAAATATAGCTCGTGCTCTTATGTTTTAATCTAATTTACCATTATCCTTTTGGTCTTATGTTGTTAAACATGTTGTTTATTTGCTTAATAGAGTTCCATCCTCTGCAATTAATTTTCAAACACCATTTGAGATTTTATTTAATCATCCACCAAATTATCATGACCTTAAAGTTTTTAGATGTGTATGTTTTGTGTCTACCCTAATGACAAATAGATCAAAATTTGATCCAAGAGCCAAAAGGGGTGTTTTCATTGGTTTTCAAAATGGTTTTAAAGGATATATCATTTATCTTTTGGATGACAAAAGGATTGAAATTTCTCGAAATGTTATATTTTATGAATTAGTATTTCCTTTGGTCCACACAAATGACCCAATTTCTCCCTCCAACCCAACAACAAATTCTGAACCGAATAATTTTTCTGTCAACACACATAACCCAAAAATACCAACCCTTCCAGTTGAACCCTCACCCATACCCATGACCCAACTCCATCTAACTCTTTATTCTCTCCAACAACCTCTCCTTCTTCCTCACTGTCGTGTCCTAACCAACTTGAATCCATGACAACCGAATCTTTTTTTAGGCCCACACCCTCCTATTCTTCTGCACTAGACACTAGTCCACCATCACCTCCTCATCCCCCGTCACCTTCCTCACCACCTGAGCGACCCCATCCTCGTCATTCTGATCGACCTCACCGACCTCCAGCATATCTCTCTGATTACTTGTGCAATTCCTCTCTCACCTCTACAAATCAATCTCCCTCAAAGTGCAAGTATCCTTTATCTTTAGTCATGTCTTTTTCTTCTCTTTCATCTTCACATAAAAAGTTTCTATTATCTCTACATTCTGATATTGAGTCAAAGTTCTTTAAAGATGCCAATCAACATCCCCATTGGCGTAGTGCTATGAAAGATGAGCTGGATGCTCTTGAGTTGAACAAAACTTGGCGACTTGTTGATTGTCCTGCAGGTGTTAAGCCGGTTGGCTGTAAATGGGTTTATCGCATCAAACGCAAGCCTGGTGATTCAGTTGATCGATATAAGGCTCGCCTTGTGGCCAAAGGATTCACCCAGACTGAAGGTGTTGATTTCTTGGAAACCTTCTCTCCTGTTGTTAAGCCTGCCACCATCAGATTAGTTTTGGCATTGGCCTCTATGAAGCATTGGCCCATACATCAGTTAGATGTCAATAATACTTTCTTACATGGGGATCTTTCTGAAGATGTTTACATGACTTTGCCACCCAGGTTCACATCTCCTCACCCAAATCAATGCTGCAAGTTACTAAAGTCATTATATGGTCTACGACAATCTAGTCGTATGTGGTATGACAAATTTTCTCATCTTTTGCTATCACATGGATATCAGCAGACTTTATCTGATTATAGTCTCTTTGTTAAATTTATTGGTGCTCAAATTTCTATACTTCTAGTCTATGTTGATGACATCGTTTCACCGGTAATTCTATTTCTGAACTTGCTTCCATTAAGTCTATTTTGCACCAACACTTTCGAATTAAAGATTTGGCCCCTTTAAAATATTTTTTGGGTATTGAAGTAGCTCAATCAGCAAAGGGAATTTGCTTATCTCAGAGAAAATATTGTCTTGATCTTTTGGAGGATTCTGGTTTATTAGGTGCTAAACCTGTTCCAATGGATAGTTCCAAGAGATTATATCAAGACAAAAGTCCCTTGCTATCTGAACCTTCTGTGTATCGCCGTTTGGTTAGGCATCTTATCTACCTTACCACTACTCGACCAGACATCATGTATGCCACTCAACAATTAAGTCAATTTATGGCAACTCCTACTGAATCTCATCTTCAAGATGCCAAGCATGTGTTACGATATCTGAAAACTAGCTCCGGCAATGGACTTTTTTTTCCAAGAGAATTAGAAATTCAGCTTCTCGGCTTCAGTGACTCTGATTGGGCCGGATATCCTGACACTCGGCGATCTTTAACAGGCTATTGTTTCTTCTTAGGTAACTCTTTAGTCTCTTGGAAGACCAAGAAACAAACCACTGTTGCCCACTCATCCACTGAAGCAGAATATCGTGCACTTGCCAACACAACTTGTGAACTTCAATGGATACTAAATCTGTTACGATTTTTACGCATCTCTCATATCCGCCCACCAGTTTTATACTGTGACAATCAAAGTGCTCTTCATATAGCTGCTAATCCAGTTTTTCATGAACGGACCAAACATTTAGAGGTCGATTGTCACCTGGTTCGACAAAAAACTCAAGCTGGAGTGATGAAACTTCTCCCCATTCCTTCTTCTGGGCAATTAGCTGACATCTTCACAAAATCTTTGTCTCCTCAACCCTTCCATCTTAATCTCAATAAGCTTGGAGTTCTCTGTATCTTTCATCCTCCAGCTTGCGGAGGCGTATTAAACCATTCTTCTACCTTAATCCATGACAACAATAAAGAAGTCTCACGGCCCACAAATTCAGCACAACAGAATTCATAAATTTAGTTTTAATTTTAGCCTTTATCATCTTATCTTATCTTTATATTACCATCTTATCTTATCTTTGCTTTTCTCTTTCGTAGACAATACTCTATATATATTTAGTTTTACTCTTACAATTCAATCAATAAAGAAATACATACCAAAGTATTCTTTATCTTTGCGTACTCTTTTTGCACTCTTTCAATTTTGTTATGTAAGATACAGGAAACCAAATTTAACCTCTTCAAATTAAATTACATGTACCCAGGTATATGCATGCTAAATCTAATTTAATAGGGTTGATTTACCTTACATTCATGCTAAATCGAATCATGTCAAGTTGATTTACCTTTATCGCTAGTAATTTGAATTTCATCAATTCAATTTACTACTTGTATGCCTAAATTGAGTTGCATCAATACGATTTATATAAAAATATGTTTTGAAATATGCATGTAACAAATTTTGATTTGGGAATTCACGTTCTAGTTTATAGAGATGTTTTATCCTTAATTTTATCCTAAAACTGGTTTATTATTAAATTATCTTTTACTTCATTCAAAAATAAGATATACAAGTTGCTGCTCCGTAGAGTCAACTGACAAATCTTTTTTTATTTTCGTCTAATTGAAAATTTGATTTTAAAATAAATATTTGTGTGTTTTTTTAATTAAAAAATGAAAATAAAGATAAAATTAGAAAGTGAAATTGAAAAAAAAAACTTTTTAAATTATTTTGGATAACCGTATAAAAACTTTAAATTAAGAAGTAATACAGTTAAAAAATTTTATTAGGGACAAATATAATTCTTCTTTTGTTTTTGTAGAGAAAAGGATAAAGAGATTCTTGACATTTTAGTCCGTAGAAATTTAAGTCTTAAATGATTTGAAAATATATTAAATTCCTGACTGTTAGAGAATCATTAGCATCAATTTAGATCAATTAGTATCGTTTATATTTATATAGCATATATGTATATTAATTGTAGGATTCTATGCCTTTATTACTTTGATTCATTTAGCACCTATAAATACCCCTTGTATATTGTACTTTTTATCACACTGAATAATACACTCTTCAGATTACTCTCTCAGTCTCTTGTTTCTAACATGGTATCAAGAGCTTAGGTTATATTTTTTTTTTTTAGCCACCTTTGGTCCGTTTGTTTTCTCTTTCGGCAGCCTTCTTTGTCCTTGATTTTTCGTTTCTTTTCGACGCTTTGGTTCGTCACCACCCACACCATCGTCTTCGTCTCGTTGTCACAAGTTCAACGAGTCCCAGAACGTCGCCGGAAGCCTCCCCACGTGCCGCCAGAAGTCGCTGCCGTCACCAGCTTCTTCTCCTCTCCAGATTCTTCTCCGACCGTTGGATTGCGCTTTTGATCAAAGGTTCCGCAGCTCCCACGTGTCGCGTCTCTGCTTGCCCACCCAGCACCGTTGGATCTTCAGCAACGATCCACCCGTCCAGAGCGCACCACGTGTCGTGGATTCAACGCCTCCAGCAACCCACGCCCGCGCCCGACCCGAACCGGCCCGCTTCGCCACCTGCGCACCGCACCCGCTGATTCAGCGCTGACTAGGCTTCTCCTCTCCACTCAGACATCGCCACGTGTCACCTTTCTTGCTGACGTGGCTGCTGACGTGGAATCCGACATGGCAGCTGACGTGTCAGACAGTGGGACCCTCCCTAAGGTTTTTTGGTGAGCTCTTTCCGATTTTGCCATCCGTTTCCTCATTTTCTGCTCCAAAATTGTAGTTTTCTCTCCTCTCTTTGATCTCTGAGACTACTATTATGGAAAAATCAGATGTTTTTGCTGCCACAGATAGACAGGGTAAATTCTGTCGAAACTGTAACCGTTCTGGGCACCTCTTCTCCGACTGTCTTTCTGTTGAATGTCGCATATGCCACCAGAAAGGTCATATTAGCTACCATTGTTCACAGCTGTTCTGCCGTTACTGCAAGCTTTTTGGACATTTAATTACTGTCTGCCCTACTCGCCCACCACGTCCTGATCCACTCAACCCGTCTCCTGTCTCTTTATCTGATGTTGCATCTCTTCTTCAGCGTCTTCTCTCCGTTTCTGGTAATACCCCTGCTGCTTTTTTGACCCCTCCAGGTAATTCTAAATGGTACTTTGACTCGGGTTGCTTTAATCACATGTCTCCGTTGCGTAATATTTTCTCGTCTCTGTCTACCACTACAAATGGACCTTCTGTCAATACTACAAATGGCTCCCTCTTGCACGCAACACACAAGGGCTCTATATCCCAGTCTACTCTTAATCTTCCTGATACTTATTACATTCCCAAATTAAACTTTAATCTTATTTCTGTTGGTCAACTTGTTGATCTGGGTTTTGAAGTCACTTTTTCCGTTTCTGGTTGTCGTGTACAGGATCCTCGGACGGGACAAATCATCGGAACTGGACGTAAGGTCGGAAGGTTGTTTGAACTCGAGAATCTTCATATTCCTCCTGTACCAAATCTCTGTGCTGCTTCTTCTCCCTCTACCCTTCACTTATGGCATCAGCGTCTTGCCCACACCTCCTTAGGAAAATTGCGTCCTCTTGTGTCTCAGAGTGTTTTAGGTCAGGTTCCAAATGAATCATTTGATTGCATTTCTTGCCAAACTGCTAAACAACCTGCTTTATCTTTTCACAATAATTCATCTCTTGCTTGCTCTCCTTTTGATCTCATTCACTCTGATGTTTGGGGCCCCGCTCCCACTGCCTCTATGGGCGGAGCTCGATACTTTGTCGTTTTCATTGATGATTATTCCCGTTTTACTTGGGTTTACTTGATGACTAATCGCCATGAGTTACCTCAGATCTATATCAACTTCGCTACTATGATTAAAACTCAGTTTTCCAAGGTCATTAAAGTTTTCCGACGTGATAATGCTATGGAATACCGTGATTCCAAACTCTTAACCTTTCTTGCAGAACAGGGTACTTTATCTGAATTTTCTTGTCCTAGTACGTCACAACAAAATGGTAGAGCTGAACGCAAACACCGTCACATTCTTGACTCCGTCCGTGCAATGCTCCTTTCTTCCTCGTGTCCTGAGCGTACTTGGGGTGAAGCTGTTCTTACTGCTGTTCATGTTATCAATAGACTCCCTTCTTCTATTCTTGGTAATGTTACGTGAAGCTGTTCTTACTGCTGTTCATGTTATCAATAGACTCCCTTCTTCTGTTCTTGGTAATGTTACTCCCTTTGAGCGTCTTTATCATACCTCCCCAGATTATAGTTCTCTTCGAGTTTTTGGTTGTGTATGTTTTGTTCTTCTTCAGCCTCATGAACATAGTAAACTTGAACCTCGGGCTCGTATATGTTGTTTTCTTGGTTATGGTACTGAACACAAGGGTTATCGTTGTTGGGATCCTCTCTCTAAATGTATTCGTATATCTCGTCATGTTGTCTTCTGGGAGCACCACATGTTTTCTCGATTCTCATCCTTTGAGTCCATTCCTACTACTCAGTCACCTTTGTTTACTAACCCCAATGTTGATCTTTTTCCTAGTGATGATTCTATAGATTCTATCTCGAGTGACCCTCCACAGCCTCCTGTTCTCCCGCCTTCCATCTTCCGATGATTCCAGACCGGACGATGATCCTGCTCCTACCGTCATGCCTCCTCCTCCCACTCGTTCTTCTAGGGTAAGGAATCCACCTCCTCATCTTCTTGATTACCATTGCTTTTCTACTATTCTTCATCAACATGAACCTAAGACATTCAGAGAGGCCTCCTCAAACCCAAATTGGCAACAAGCAATGCAAGAAGAAATACAGGCACTTGAAAAAGCACACACTTGAGATCTGGTTGATCCTTCTTCTGATCAAGAAGTTGTGGGCAGTAGATGGGTATACAAGATCAAGACTCGCTCTGATGGTTCTATTGACCGTTATAAGGCCCGCTTGGTTGCTCAAGGTTATACGCAAGAGTATGGTATTGATTATGAAGAGACTTTTGCTCCTGTCGCTCGTCCCACGTCTGTTAGAGCTCTTCTTGCCATTGCCGCGGTTAAAAAATAGTCTCTCAGTCAGATGGATGTGAAGAATGCATTTCTTAATGGGGATTTGAAGAAGAAAGTCTATATGAAACCACCTCTAGGATATCCTTGTCCTTCTAGTAAGGTTTGTCTCCTTCGCAAGGCACTCTATGGACTTAAGCAAGCTCCTCGTGAATGGTTTGACAAGTTCAGCACTACCATATGCAGTCTTGGTTTTACCTCTAGCCCTCATGAGAATGCCCTCTTCATTCGTAAAAGCGACCGTGGAGTTGTTCTTTTACTTTTGTATGTTGATGATATGATCATTACTGGAGATGATGTTGATGGTATCTCTAATCTCAAAGCCTCACTTCACCGTACCTTTGAGATGAAAGATCTTGGTTCCCTCAGCTATT
>NC_029793.2:127934560-127936864 GCF_000816755.2 Arachis ipaensis | reverse complement strand
GGATTACTGTTTGTTTCTTGGCGACGCTCTCATTTCTTGGCGTGCTAAGAAGCAAACATTCACTGCTCGCTCAAGCACAGAAGCTGAATACCGTGCCCTCGCTGACACCACTGCTGAGGTTATCTCTGTTCGTTGGCTTCTAGAAGATCTGGATGCTCCTCAGTCGTCTCCTACTGATGTTTTTTGTGATAACCGCAGTGCTATTCAGATTGCACATAATGATGTATTTTGATTGTCACTTTGTTCGGCAACGTATCCTTATTGATGCTGTTCGTCTCATTGCTGTTGGAACACTGGATCAGACTGCTGATATCTTCACGAAAGCTCATCACCCGACTCGTTTCCGGACTTTGTTATCCAAACTCAAGCTGGTATCCTTAGCTCCCACTTGAGTTTGAGGGGGGATGTTAGAGAATCATTAGCATCAATTTAGATCAATTAGTATCGTTTATATTTATATAGCATATCTGTATATTAATTGTAGGATTCTATGCCTTTATTACTTTGATTCATTTAGCACCTATAAATACCCCTTGTATATTGTACTTTTTATCACACTGAATAATACACTCTTCAGATTACTCTCTCAGTCTCTTGTTTCTAACACTGACTTTCTCAATCTAGACACATTGATCTTTATTATTCATTTGAGTTTGTCAGACTCAACAGAACAATCAAACATGACTCTCATTATACCAACTTGACCGATACGGATGTTCACGTGTGAGAGTTTTTAAAATGAGACAAATTAAATCTAGGGATTGATGTGTCCAAATGTTAAGAAAGTCAGAAATTTAAATATATTTTCAAATATTCAGGACTTGAATATTCGCAAATAAAAAAGTTACTATCAATTACTTGAACTACTTTCTTTTTCCAAAGATAGATCATATATTATTATATTATGATGATTGAATTAAATTATACAAGATATGTAATCGATTTTTGCTTAGTGGATGAAAAAACTTTAACACTTTAATATTTTCATTTATTAAAATATTTACTGCTAATAAAACTTTAAACTTTTATGGTAGCATTTTATGAAGTACAGACACTTCGCTGAGTTGTCGTATTCACGTGTCGGATACATTTTGGACACGACATTCAACATTCACGATACTTAATAATATTATTCTTTGTTATATAGCTAAGTCCATTATATATGTTATATATGTTAGATTAATAACTATTTCGCATTAAAACGAGAATATATAAACTTGTGAAAATTTCGTAAGTCTTATTTAATTTCTTTAAACTTTTATGAGAAGACATAGTTTCACTGATATCTCAGTTTCAAAAAATTAAGAAAATTTTAAATAAATTTTTTTATTCCAATAATGGTACTATGCGATTAAGTGTAAATATTAACATAACAGTGCAAAAATATCTCGATAAAATAATGAATAATAATACTAATAATAAAAGCACGGGTAAAAGAGGTATAAACATTACTAATATTATTATTATATTATTAATAGACAAACACCAAATAAACAAGAGGGGTATTATGTAATAAATTGCTTAGATAAATTGTTGTATGCAAAAATGATTTACCAAACAAAAGAAGCTAAGCAACACACAAATCCACCTAATTCAGAATAAATTATTCTAAATCGTTGTGATTTATATATATATATATATATATATATATATATATATATATATATATATATATATATATATATATATATATATATATATATATATATATATATATATATATATATATATATTAAAGATAACTTTATTTAGGTGTTTTACTCTGAAAACATTATTGTTTGTTTGAATAAAATAGAAAAAAAGAATAACATATAGAGTAGGAAACAAATAACATATTTATTTAACAAAAAATACAATTGTGTTTCATTTATGGTTAGCATAAACTATTAGCTAAAAATAATAACATAAAAAATCTATTAAAAAGCTATAATAGAAAAAAAAGGGACTATTTAAAAAATATTTTTACAACGACGATGAATTTTTTAAAAATTGATTTTAATTTTTGCATTTCTCCCTTTTTTTTCGTATAACCTGTCAAGAACAATAAATTTTAAGAAATTAAGAAATGAATGAATGTACTAAAAAAAAAAGAACACAATAAAATATCTAAAATTCAAATCTCAATTCCAATTTACAAGTAGCATCGTACTTTATTTCTTTTAATATAACTTTATTTAATTGCATATACAGAAAATAAGTAATACAAGTATAGAAATATTTGATAAGTGATAACTAAAAAAATTAGCTAAAAATAATCACAAATTATTTTATTTAACATTTATTAATATATACAAGCATTTAGAC
>NC_029793.2:127925944-127934110 GCF_000816755.2 Arachis ipaensis | reverse complement strand
CATTACATATACAATACCTAGTTACGTCACCATATAATATATACAAACATTTAGACTCTACTTTTTCTAAAAAAAATTTATATAGTAATATTAGTTTAAAACTTTTATTATTGTTTCTATCAAAAGCATTTTATACTGTAATTTAATCAAATTTATTACGATGGTAAAAAGATGGATATTAAGATATAAATACAAAAATTAACCACACCTTAAAACTATGACAACATAGGACTATAGGAGGATTAAGTAAAGTAAGCATGTTAGCACATTAATTTAGGATAAATTATTTAAATAAAATAAATGACAATTAAAATTATTTATATATAACTTTTACATGAAAATTATTCATATACACTTTTTTTTTATAATTTTATGTAAATTTAAAACTTTTATTATTGTTTCTATCAAAAGCATTTTATACTGTAATTTAATCAAATTTATTACGATGGTAAAAAGATGGATATTAAGATATAAATACAAAAATTAACCACACCTTAAAACTATGACAACATAGGACTATAGGAGGATTAAGTAAAGTAAGCATGTTAGCACATTAATTTAGGATAAATTATTTAAATAAAATAAATGACAATTAAAATTATTTATATATAACTTTTATAGAAAAATGAGTTGTATACACTTTTTCATAATTCTATATAAATTACGAAAATAACAAAAACCACATAATTTAGCGTAGTTTTCATGCAACGCGTGAATGATTAGAAATCACTATAAGGTAGAGCAGTTTTATACACTTTTGTGTTGTTTTGGGTATATAGAATTTGTTTTGGTTTTTTACCATATCCTTTATTCGAGTAAATCAAGAAATAATTCATGGCCATGACTAATCCATTGTCATGCACAAGACGAAATTTAAATCTTCAATACAGACTAATGAACTAACAATTAGATCAACCTAACTTAATTAATTTGTGATATGAATTAAAAATTACAATAATGTTATTTGTACACTAAAATCAGCCACCAATGTATTTGTGTATAAATACATATGTGATTTAATTTATTTTCAATGTGTATTTGTATTTTAACATGTATTTTATACTGGTAGCTAATTTTAGTATACATATAGAATAACTCTTAAAATTAAGTTGTTTAATTAATTTTTTTTATAATAAAAAGTCTTAAAAAATATAAAAATGCTATTAATAAAATTCTTATCTTCTATATGGATTAAAAAAATTAATCCTAACAATTAAATTAAATAAAAAATAAAAAAAGTACAAACTAAATAAATAATATAGAGATAAAATAATTTATTTTATAGATTAAATTAATTTTTTTATTTTATTATTGATTATTAAATTTTTTTTTCATCCTCAATCTCATAAATAATGTGGAAAAACTAGAAGCACATTAAGAGGGTTAAAAAAAATCTATCTATTGAATTGGATAATATATTTATTTATTTAGGCTAAAAATATTAAAATCGTCCCTAATTAATAATTATACATACACTTGACTGTAAAATGAAGAATTGAGGTGGAATAACAATTTTTACTATTTGGTTTCGAGGTCGTACTCATTTATTTTTATTTAAAATAGTAGGTTAATTATAAAAAAATTCAATAAAACAACTTAATTTTAGTTCATATCACAAATTAATTTAGGTTGTTCTAGTTATTAGCTTATTGTACATTGCAATGGATTAGTTCTTGGCTTACCCGAACCAAAGATACGGTCAAAAACCAAAATAAATTTTATATAACCAAAAACCCAAAACAACACAAAAGAGAATACACTTGTTGCCCATATACCCTTTATAAACATGTGTATAATCCGTTACAGGTGCAGCAGTGGACAACACATTAACTGCTGCCTCCTCGAACAGTTTATGCTTGCTTCACCTCCTTAGAAACAACTACATCCTACAACAATTTACATAGAATTATGAAAAATAAGTGTATATGAGTAACTTTTTTATAAAAGTTGTATATAGATAATTTTAATTGTCATTTATTTTATTTAAGTAATTTGTCCATTAATTTACTTCTCTTTTTTTTTATCTTTGCGTGAAAAAACCGTATTTATTATCACTAATAGAAAAACAATTTTTAACTAAAAAACAAGCTAACCAATTATGAAATTCAAATTCCACTAGGCCAAGCTGATATCTTTTAACTTGTTCATCACCGCTTCTTCTAACAACTGTTGTAAATATGAATATTTCAATTATTAATAAAACAAAAATTGCATTTTGAGAAAGAAATTTGGGAGATTTAAAATAAAATAAATTAAATAGATCAAATTATGTGAAAAATAATAAAATAAATTATGCATCGTATAAATTTTATTATTTGGAACAACATTGGTTGATGAATCATTAGGAACATCCCTAAGCTCTTTTGATGAAATTCTTTTCGAAAATAGTTCTCAAAACATATAATCAAGTAGAAAAACTTTTACATACAGTGGATATAAATGAAAAAATTTAGTAATACTCCGAGGAATATGAAAGTCACTACCGTCTAGTATTGGATATTGATTATCTTCAAATAATTTTTCACTTACAAAGATTAGTTCATGAGACACATCATCATAAAAAGTATCAACTTGTTCTAATAGAATGATTTTATAAAATTCTTCGTATGACCTAGGAAGTCGTGATAAATAATTTTCACTATTTTCTTGATTCTCCATGCATTGATTGCATTCCATAGTTTAAAAAAAATGTAGAAAAAACTGAGTCACTTGTATTGTTAAAGAAGGAGACAGAAGAAAAAGAAGATAAATAGTTGCAAATTATAAATTTTCTTGTGGTATGTATATATATAAAAATTTTTATCTTTAAATTGTACAAACATGGAACAAAAAATAAAGATATGATAAGATAATCATAATAAATTAAACTAAAAAGATAAAACCTTTGGTTAGAATTTATATTAATTTTATCTTAAAATTGATTCATTAAATTATTTTTTACTTCAAAATCTACTTTTATTTTAAAAGGGATATTTTGTGTGTGTGTGTGTGTGTTTTTTTTTTTTAAATTAAAGATATGGTTTTTGATTCAACAAATGCTTTGAAAGAAGGTTTGTATCCTAATATAGGACTACCCTTATGAAGCAAATATTTATTATTATTATCAATCATAACACTAATTTAGTCATTCTATCCGCTTCATTTACAACTATTAGGATTGAATTTAATAGAAAATAATATGATTAAGGCCATGCAAATGCCCGGGTGACCTAGTAGTATAACTTTTGTGCTATGAATGTCTTTTCTTTTCTCTTTTGTGGAATGAAAATCATTTTCTTCTTCTATGAGCAAGAGATCATTCTATTACATCTTGCTTTCATTTTTCTATTTAAGGCTGTCATGGTTACATATGATTCAGAGTTCACGATAAGTAAGAACAAAAATATGATTACAAACTATTTTGATTCATGAAAAAAAGCAATAATAACATTTATAAAACAAAATTTTATTAGTGACACCATGTAAATACATTACAGTAATTCACTAATTGTATAAATACTTAACAAGTTAATTAGTGTCAAATCCTTCGTCTATAAAATATGAAAAAATAATCATTAATAATAGTATAAAAATTACATAAAAATATTTTATAACTAGTTTCTATGGATCAAATGCTTTCAAAAAGTTCTTATAGTTAATATATTTTAAGCTAATAACTTTTTGAAAAGATACATCCCCCATCTAAAGGCCCTTCGGCATAGCCATCGAGACTCTAGATAGGAACTAGCCCACCGTCCCTTTTAGCATTGCCATCAAGGCCGGAGAGTTAGGGAATCAAATATTATTAATAAAAGTTATGAGTTACAATTACATCTAGAATGTTCCTGTTCATAGACAAGTTGCATATTCCTACTTCATTGTTCCTATATTTTCATTTTTCAACCTAAATAAAAAATTTTAGTCCATTTACATATTCTTCCTCCTTTAAACAAATCCTCTATCCATTAAAAACTTCGGATTAGGGTACAATTCCTACATTGAAAAACAATTAAAATAGTGTAACTATCATTGATAATAGAGTTTAAAATAGCCAATTTAATATTTCTTATATTAGTGAAAATTGAATTAGACTGACTAATTGAGAATAAAGAAATGATTTACAATGATCAAATTACATCATAAATGATTTTTCTTAACTTTTCTCCACTAGCTAGTCTTTTTTTATGTATAAAATATTTCTGAGCATGACTGGCAAGTTGATGATAAGTTTTTGTTTTGACATAATATTCCGAAATTCTTGACCAATTTGTACCTTCCGCTTGGTACCCTCTAACAAATAATTTACCAAAACATGATTTTTGAAATAAGTATTAACAAATTTTACACAAAAAAATTTTAAACAAAAACATAAATTATTTAATTAGTAACAATTTTTTTCTTTTTTGGTTTTCAGTCCAACCAGAAATGTTATTATGTCAACCACTCAACCATTGTCAAAACAAAACAAATTTAGCAATCAACAAAACTATGCCTCATTTGCAATTACTTTAGAGCTCTTTCAAATTGCTAGTTATTGATGCACAAGTTAATATGAAAGCTTGGATTAAGAAGAAAGCAATGAAGTGAAGCAGAGTAGGTCTTACAAAAGAGAAATGTTAGACTTATATATTGTAGACAATGTACAACCAAGTAGAGATATATCTAAAACAAGAGAAGTGCTCCTACATGCTAATACTAGTTGCTTCACTTTCTTCTTTTGTATAAACAACAATATTCAACTAGATAATAGATAAACAAATAAATAAACAAGAGGAAAAAAGAAACAATATAATAATAATAATAATAATAAATACCTTTGCTCATCTTCAGTCCACCGAGAATATTTCTTTGTATTGTTAGTGTTGGCATTTGTTCCCTTGTTGCTGCCTCCATTGGTGCTGCGGCCGCAACTACCTCCGCCCTGGCATGATAGAAATAAACAAAAGATTTGATAATCAATGAATTTCATATAAACAATACTTTCTTTTTCTCTTCCAAAAAAGAACGAAACAAATGTTGTGTCATTTATTAACACCTTACAAATTATTTAACGATAAAATAATTTGACTAACAAGTACCCAAAATTTGTCAGTTTAATTTTTTCTTTTCTTGATATAAGATTATTTTGACTATTTTTGTAAAGAAAAATATACAGTTTATTATTGTAATTTTAAAATAATTTATTTATTCAAAAAACAAATCAAGGGAGAAAAACGTTCATTGTTTATACAGTTTGTTCATAAAACTTTTAAGAAAAAAGAAAGATAGAATAAGTAATTAAAAAGAAAGAAAAAGTGGGAGGAGAGAATGAAAATATGTATCGGCTAAAAATAAATAAAGAAATAAAAAGAGAATGAAAATATGTAAAGTACAAACCTGTGATGTTGATGATCAGTGTTATAAGGCGGTGGTGGTGGGGTGGTTGTTGCATTGATGATGGGAATGGAGACAGGGTTGTGTTCCAATGTGGTGGCAGGAGCAGCCATTGTCATAGTCATGTTCTCAGATGCAGCATTCAGAGGAGTGTTTGCAGTATAACCGTTATGGATGACATTGATGTCCTTCATCAGCTTCTTGAAGCATTCTTGCAGTTTTTTTAGTAAAAAAACCATGTTGCATGTAAATCAAACATATGGGTTTCGATTTATCAAAACCATTAAATCGAACCTACTGGCTTCGATTTACCATGAGCGTGGTCAGCTGGTATCAAATCGTGTCTTTAGTAGCTGATTCATGCATGTATGTAATTCGAATCCAATGAATTCGATTTAGTGCGTAATAGCTTAAATCAAATTTAATCAATTCGATTTATATAAAATGCAATTTGGGACTTTCATGTAGCCTTTTATATTAGAATTGGTTTATTAAAGTAAATTATCCTAAAACTTGTAAGAAAAAAGAAATATAGAATAAGTAATTAAAAAGAAAGAAAGAAAGAAAGAAAGAAAGAAAGAGGAGGAGAGAATGAAAATATGTATCGGCTAAAAATAAATAAAGAAACAAAAAGAGAATGAAAATATGTAGAGTACCTACTTGTGATGTTGATGATCAGTGTTATAAGGCGGTGGTGGTGGGGTTGTTGTTGTTGCATTGATGATGGGGATGGAGACAGGGTTGTGTTCCAATGTGGTGGTAGGAGCAGCCATTGTCATAGTCATGTTCTCAGATGCAGCAGCATTCAGAGGAGTGTTTGCAGTATAACCGTTATGGATGACATTGATGTCCTTCATCAGCTTCTTGAAGCGTTCTTGCAGTTGCGCCGGGGTCTTTCCAGGGAAACGAGCAGCGATGTTGTGTTGAGCATACTGAAAACAATTGGCAATAACTGACTCAAAGGCTTTGTTCTCCTCCCAAGTCCAGACCTGAGGTTGCATAGGTTGGAGCTGAAGCTGAGACTCAGGTGGTTGATAACCACACACGTCATCAAGAAACTGCTGAAACTGCTGAGGATGAGGGTGGGACTGAGGCTGAGGCTGAGGCTGAGACCAAGGTGGTTGATAACCACACATGTCAGTGAGAAACTGCTGAGGCTGAGGCTGAGACTCAGGTGGTTGATAACCACACACGTCAGCAAGAAACTGCTGAGGGTGAGGCTGAGGCTGAGGCTGAGGCTGAGGCTGAGGCTGAGGCTGAGGCTGAGCTTCCGGCAAACACTCAGCAACAACCATATCGAGGGTGAGACTGATGTGGTTGATAACCACACGTGTCACTGAAAAACTGAGCTACTGTAATCTCTCTTACATCCGGCTGGGGCGGAGGCTGAGACTGAGGCGGAGGCTGTAGCTGAGGTGGTTGATTGCCACCCACGTCAATGGCACACTGCTCTACCATATTCCTTCTATCCGGCTGTGGATGACGTGGTTGATTATTACTCACGTCCGCATCCAGGTCTATCATATCCAAAGGATCTATCATATCCCAACGATTTATCATATCCCAAGGATCCATCGTTGAGAAAGTACCTAGTTCCTCTTTACTCATTCTTCTTTTTCTTCTTACTTGGTTTCCTAATTTTAGATATAGCATTTATATAAGCTTTAGACAGAGTGTGTCACTTTAAATTAGAGTATGGAAAAATAGAAAGTTTTCGTTTTCAGATTCTGTTTCATTTTTAAATTCTATTTCATTTTTAAAATTCCATTCTAGGATGGACCGACATAATGAAGATACCGAAGGTAGCATGCATGACGTTAATAAAAGAAAATATCTATAAACAATAAAAAAAAAACAGAGTATCTATAAACAAACTGATTTTTCAGTCACCAAAAATAAACAAACTGATTTTCAAAATTAAAAATTAAAAACAAAAGAGTTGACTCGACAAAATTTGTTTAAATAGACTAAACTTTTATTTTAAATAACCATGTATCATTAATCCAACCGTTTAAACTTTAAACTCATTGTACATGAGAGCAGCAAAGATTGTTACAATGTAAATGGAAAGTGGTGTAAATGTGGAGGTAAAAATTAACAACTTTTTATGAAATCTAACCGGAGTCAGTGAACGTCGCGCGCCGTGACCCTGGCGGTGCTCGAGGCGACCGGCACGGCGGTGAAACCACCACGAGCTGGATGACGTCGTTTCCTTCTTCATTATCTTCTTCGGATTTTTTCTTCGACACAGTGAGAAGTGTTTCCTGCCTTTTCATTTTCCTTTCTGAGTCTCAGATTTCTTCCTTTCTCTGTTTGTTTTATGAGAATGTTCACCGGCGTTGGAGTATGGTCACCGGAGGAACAAATCGGCGGCAACAATTTCCGACGGCATTATCTTTTGAGTAGTGTGTATGAATGAAGGAATGATGTCGGCGTTGGGAGAAAGAGAGAGAACAGTGATTAGGGCTAATGGCCTAATGCTGAGGGAACATTGCTGTTTTCATTTGAAGGGGAGAGAAAAACATAAGCGTTGAAACAAGTAAATTATGTAAACAATTTTTAAGTAAGTAATTTAATCGAACTCACTCAAGTTTTTATAAGTTTTAAATTAGTAAATAATATTAGATAACTAACTTTTTTTTATTACTTTAAATATCTTTTAATTATACTCTTTTCGTTACTCTTTTAATAGTATATTTTTTTCACTTTTAACCTTTTTTAATTTTAACCTTAATTTTTACTCTAAATTGAAAAATTTATGGGTTCATTAGAATTTTTAATTTAAGATCAGGATTAAAATAACTAATAGTGATT
>NC_029793.2:127920809-127925582 GCF_000816755.2 Arachis ipaensis | reverse complement strand
TTGGAGTGTGTCCAAGGCCGTGACAATTTGGTATCCGAGCAAGGTTCGAGAGGGAGCACAAGTCGCTTGTGGGAATGGCTTCTAGTATCACCATGGAGCATGTTGAGTCTCAAAGGGGAAGGGATACTATTCTTTCTCAATGGGGAGGCAAGAAGGTCCGTTCTTCAAGTGAGCCTAGAGGTAAGGACTCTAACTTCTTAGAAGAAAGAGTTTCTATGTTGGAAAATGTTCTATCCTCTATGGATGAGCGCTTCCAAATGATAGAACATGACAAGGAGACCCTCGAGGCTCACGTGTTAGGAGAACTAGATGCTTTCAAAGAAAGCATGCTCCAAATCGAAGAGAAGCTTGAGAATTCCTTAAAGCTATTTGAGGAAGTTCGAGTTTGGTTCGAGGAGGCAAAATCTCGACCAACCATTATAAGGGAGACGACAAAGATTGATCTCCCCAAGCCAAATGAGTTCAAGGGCGTAAGGGACGCTCGCGAGGTGGAGAACTTCCTATGGCAAATGGAGAGGTACTTCGAATGCCAAGGGGTGGTTGAAGAAGCAATAAAGGTACGCACTACAGCTCTCTACCTTTCTGATAATGCTACTTTGTGGTGGAGGAGAAAGTGCGTAGATATGGAAAAGGGCACTTGCAACATAGGCCACATGGGAAGATTGGGAGACAAGGTAATGATCAAACTTCTTCCACAACAATTCAAAGCCTTTCGCAAGGTTCATAAGGGTTTAATCCGCAAATACGAAGGACCATTTGAGATCATTGGACGTGTTGGGGAGCTTGCTTATAAAGTACAACTCCCTCCCTCTATGAAGATCCACCCGGTCTTCCATGTGAGTATGCTTAAACCATATCATGCGGACCAAGACGAACCGAGTAGAGGTAACTCGAGGCGTGCTCCGCCTGTGGTGAATTGAGGGTTAGGCTGACTTGGTCTTAGCTCAAGAGGTTGAGTAAGTCCGAGTGCCATCACGGTAGCGTTGGAGTGTGTCCAAGGCCGTGACATTAAGCCCAAGAAAAAAAATTACAAAACAAAGCTCAAATGGAACATGGGACCCGCCAACAAACCATAGCTCGCACGGCATTCCACCCCCTCCCCATCTCAAAGGTTTCGAGTTCGAGTCCTACCAGCTGCAACCGGAGTTGTCCAATCTATTGGGGTACTTAGGATTGGAGGTTGTCCAATCCACCAACCCAAAAAAAAAAGAACATGGAACCCCCTAGCACCATTTTGGATTGAACCACCCCCTCTCACGAGGCTGTCAAGCTGTCTTCCCCCTTAAAGCTTGTGTTGGATGTTTTTAATAAACTTTTTAACTTTGAGTAAAGTATTGTTTTTGTCCCCAACGTTTGGGGTAAGTCCTATTTGTATCCCTAACGTTTAAATCGTCCTATTTGTATCCCTAACGTTTATAAAAGTGATTCAATGTTATCCTACTATCAATTATACTAACAAATCAGATTATATTTTTCAATTATTCTCACTTGGATGCATTCATTCTCAATTAGGTCTCACTTGAATGTATTCGATTTTAATATTATACCCACTATTTGTGTTTAGATTCAATTATGTTCCTAAAAAAGTGAATTGTGTAAATGTTGTAGGAATTAGTTTCAACTTTTGATGAGCTATTTTTCGGAGTGGATCATCGATTCTATCCCAGACATTTGTATTCTAACCTCAAGAAGAGATTTTTAAAACTCAAATTAAAGCGTTCATGATGTGTAATTGACGGCAGGATAACATTGAATCACTTTTACAAACGTTAGGGATACAGATAGGACGATTTAAACGTTAGGGACACAAATAGGATTTACCCCAAACGTTGGGAACAAAAACGATACTTTACTCTTTAACTTTTTATCAAACTTCCTTTATCAAAAGCTTTTTTTTTATAACCAAATTACATTTAAACAAAGTGTTAGAGAATTTAAATTTTACCTTGTACATACAGTAATCTACTGACAAATAACAAATTTTTAAATATAGTTTTGATTCGCGACAAATTAAGAGATACTATTCTTTCCAGACAAATTCGACCCGACTTAAAAAAAATTCTGAACAATCAATAGATTCAAATAAAATATTCTCTCACCCAAAACTTTCTTAAAACCAAGGTTTTGAAAACCGGACCGGTCATCAAACCGCTTTAGTTATTGGTTTACTGGTTCACTAGTCTAATCGATCCAACTGGTGGTTCAACCGGAAAAACCGTTTTAGAATAAAATAATAAATAAATTATAAATAAACATCCTAAAATATCTTCCAAATTTAAAACACTACACAAAAAATCATCGACCAAATTCATATAATCTTATCAAAATACAAACTCAAGTTAGATAGTAAAAAGAAATATCTAGATATTAAATTTTGACTTTGAGGGTTAACAGGATCACTTAACACCTCATATTCTAATTTAGAAATATCAGGAGACAAAGGATTATCAATTTCAAAAAAATGTTGAGCTAGTTCAGTTAGAAAATGTTGATCATTCTGTGGTATTATGCTAACTGAACATGAACTGAACCTTGCAAGATGACCTTTTCGGTTTAATCTTAGGCAGCATTGCGTTCATCTGTTGTAAGAGAGCTCTCTTAGCAACAGATTCTTCTTGGTAAACAAGCCATAAACGGGATCTAGTGTTGTTTCCAAGTTGAGGTATCAACATAACAAGTGGTCATTGAATAAGAAAGCATAACATATCACCAACTACCTATACACTTTGACTCTCCTTCCACTACCATCATCATCATTCATCAGCTTATTTATATATGACATTGGCAGGTAGCTACCCTACTCATTCAGCAACAACCAACTTTTGATTTGATTTCCATTTTTAGCATTCAGCAAAAACCATTACAAAACAACAGCAGCTTAACAAATCATTAATCACAAATTCCAAATTTAAAACGCTGATCAGTGATCACACAATCACAGTGCCATAACAAAACAGCAGCATAACAACAACAGCAGCTTAACAAGTCACTAATCAGAAATTCCAAATTCAAAACACTGATTAGTGATCCCAGAATCACAGTGCCATAACAAAACAGCAGCATAACAACAACAGCAGCACAAGAAGGGAAAAAGAACAATGAAAGTCACAAAAGAAATTAGCAATCCTATTCCTGTTTCGTGCATTTAATTACTCATAAACAAAACTCAACTCCACCTGAATTGTTAATTTAACCTTGGTCTTATGGAATCATAAATAGGAATACATTACATTGCTCTTTCTTCTAAAATTCAAGCAAAAATAAAAAGGAATGATTTTAGTAGTTTAGTATCTACAGTGTACATTGATTCAAAACTCATGTTATTCTGTTGCATTGTTCTCTAAGAAATCCAGTGAACTTTAGGGCTCCCAACCCCACAACCTCCACACCCACTTTTCGCATCACTTTGCCATTTTAACTATGGGTTGGTACCCTATATAACATGCTTAGGATTTTAGAGATAAGATGGAAAAATCCTCTTGAACCATTTTCCTACTTCAAAGATTGCAGTGTTAAGCAAAAACTCATAACACATACATGCATCTATAAAAGTCAGCCCTTGATATCTGATTAGCAGAATACAAAATACAATTCATAATTTCCAAAGATTATGCCCAGGCAACAGATTCCATTTAAACTTTCAAACTGAAGCACACAATCCTCTTCAGCTATTAAACATATCCATAACTGGAGATATTCTCAAAGCACGCAAGACAAAAGGGACCAAACCTAGTTTTTCTATATTGCACCAAAAACACCTAGTTTTATAGAAACATAACCATGTGTGTAATACATAAATAAACTGATTTCAAAAAACGGTACTCAACATACCACGAGTGAACATTCATTTCATACCTTCCAAAATTTTATGGTTTTATCATTTGTAGATAGAAGGAACAGAGCACCATTAGCTGTTTGGCACCATTTGATTTTGTTGATTTTCTCTTCTATTTCCAAGCTCTTAAGATCGTCAAACTGAAATATTGATAACATGTTATCGATATTAACCTTTCTGAAGCACCATCCGGGGGAAAGAACTAATTGGCAACAAATGTTACCTCAGGCTCATGACTCTGAAACTCTGTTTTATAACGAAACTCAGGATGCCTGACAGCGACGGACGGCGGCAAACACGGCTCCTCCCTGCGGCGGTGGTGGCGGCTAGGGTTTTTCCCGGGTTGAGGCAGGGCGTGTTCTGCTCGAAGGAATAAGGAAGGAGATGGAGAAGCGCGTTTTGTTTCTCCCCTTAAGCGCGAAACTGGGTCGTTTTATCCAAACCGGCCAATTCCGGTTCAGATTCGATCGACTGGTTTTCGTCCGATTTAACGGTTCATATCCGGTTTTATAATTTCCGATTTTAGACATCAGACCAAATTGTTTATGTCTTCAGTTTGCGATTTAACCGATCAAACCGACCAGTCCAGTCCAATTTTCAGAATATTGCTTAAAACTATCCACTGATTTCTTAATTGGAGGAATATTTATTCGAAATCTTCGATATATTAAATCAGTAATCCAGTGACCTAATAATCAAACCCGATTCAGTTAATAATTCAATTTTAATAACTATACATTAGGTCTTTCCATTAAAAACAAACACAAATTAAAAAGTGTCCTAAAAAGCCGCTAATCAAGACCAAAAAATTAAAATAAATAAATGCTAACTAAACTTTAACATGTCAAAATGTCATACTTTGAGTTATTTAAGTTATAAATTATTTTTTTATTTATTATTAATGTTTAAAAAATATAATTTTTTGAAATTCTACAAAA
>NC_029793.2:127914474-127920164 GCF_000816755.2 Arachis ipaensis | reverse complement strand
CAACAAATTAATCTCTAATTTATTACAGATATAAATTTTATTTAAGAGTTTTCAACACTTATTTAAGTGGATGAGTGAACTCACCACTCAACCAAACACAAGTTGGTTAAAAAAATATAAGTTGAATACTCATCCCAGTTCCTGCTAATTTCTTCGAAGAATATCAAGGCCCCCAACAAAAAATACCATTTTTCGGCCTTTGATATTTAATTTTGTGGGATTGATTAGTCCCTCTATCAATAATCTCTCTTCAAAACATATTTATGTGACACATTAATCACTAATATATCCTCCATTTCATTTTTATAAGTAAAAACAATTTAAAAATTACTAATATTTCTTAGTTTTACACCATAAATTTAGCTAATGTATTTAAAAAAGGTAACAAAAATATATAAAAGAAAAAACTAAATGGCATTGACAATTATCCTTAAAAGACAACGAGACTCCCAACAAAAAATAATTTGTAAATCCTAGTTGGCTCTTAATGGATAAATTAACAGTTTAACATGTCACGTAAGTTTATTCTGTTAATACAGAGAGAAAATATTGATAGAGGGATTAATCAGTCTCATAAAAGTAAAGATTAGGAGTCAGAAAGAGTATTTTTTTTTAGAAAAGGACAAATAGATCCCTGACTTTTTTTTCGCGGATATTTTAGTCCCCAAGGATTGGAAAATACATTCATGTCCCTGACCACTCCAAAACACGGACAAATTTACCCCTCCGTTAAAGTGACTTCGTTGGACCTAGCGAAAAATCTGACGTGGTGCTGACTTGGCCGTTACGGAAGCACACGTGGCATATAACTTTTCAAAATAGGACATATTAGTCCTCCCACACCAAAACATGTAGCTTTTCAAAACAGGACATATTAGTCCTCTCCCACCAAAATGATACCGTTATTTTTATGCTGCTATTGTGCATTGTATTCTTTGTACCTGACTCCCTTTATGTAAATAACTGCTGGATTTGCACCCCCAATTAGAACCTTCTATATATCATCAAAGTAAAGAAAGCATTTTTGCTTATGACATACTCCCAAATCGTACCATGAGCTATCAAAAACTCTTCATAGAAGCATAAAATTGTTTTTATAAAGTTAAATGCGATATCAAACCAACCAGACTTTACCACAGAATTTTGAGATTTAAAACAATAGAAAGTGAAAACCATGGTAGCCATCATAGAATTTTGAGAATTGAGACAAAACTAGAGAGGGTTATATATTGAGAGAACAATAAAAGGTGAATACAATTTGATACAATAGATCTTTTATACACCAATAAAACTATAATCAACCAGTCAATCACAACTCAGTTACTAATCTCTGTTAACAATTTCTAACTAACCCCACAAAGGAAGAATTTGATTTGAGAAGATTAATACAGTTACTTCCTCAACAAATTATCAAATGCCAAAGACTAATACAGTACAGTTCAACTACTCAAAGCAGAATTTGACTAATATCAAGCTTCACCAATTGGCAGAAGCAAACATTAAAAGCTACCAGAGCTATTTCAAAAAATTTGAACCAAATGCTTAACTACCTTAAAACAAAGTAAAAAAAGAAGCTAAGTTGAACTTAATCAACAGTTGCAGAAGCTATACCAAAAATATGAAAATTTGAAATGAAACATGGAATTATGGTTGAAACTTCATACTTTTAAAAGAGCAATCAAACCTTTGGGAACAAAGCGATAAACAAGAACACCAATCATAGCACCATCAGAAGGAGCACAAATGTGCAAAACGTCAACGACGAAGAGCTTCTTCGCTTTCTTGAAGATCGTCGATTCCTTCTTCCACCTCCTCATGTGAGCCATCACAAAAACCATCTCCTTCTGTGTAGGCGAGTCTATTACGACGCTGTATCGAGGTGAGTTCACTATTATTCACAGCACCAGGTCACGCTCTTTCGCTAAACCTAAAACGGCGCAAAGGAGTGAGAGGGTGAGGTTGGGAGGGGAGTAGAGTGTGTTAGGGTAAGCGGGGGAATGGAAAAGGAGGGGGATGGGGCAAGGAGAGGTGGGGCAGCGTAGGTGGTGGTGGAAGAGGGAGTCAGGGGGCAGGAGGTGGTTGGGGTTAAAGGGGCATGTGATGAGGTTGGGAGAGGGAGGAGTAACTTGGAGAGCAATTTTGGAGAGGAAGAGGAGGCTGTTGAGGGATATGAAGGTGGCGGGGAGATGGTTAGAGGCTGAGGAAGGAGTTGGAGGTGCCTGAGGACAGTAACCCATTTCTCCTACTTCACCGTTTCTGTGCATTCGAAGGATTATTACTCATAAATTTAAAAGATTGGTGTCTGGGTGAAACGTCGTCGTTTTGGTGTGGGAGGACTAATATGTCATGTTTTAAAAAGTTACATGCTATGTGTGCTCCCGTAACGGCAGCGCCACGAGAGCCACATCAGACTTTTTCGTCGGATTCAACGGAGTCACTTCAACAGAGAGGTAAATTTGTCTGCGTTTTGAAAGGGTCAGGGACATAAATGTATTTTCCAATCCTTGAGGGACTAAAATGTTCGCGAAAAAAAGGTCATGGACTTATTTTGACTTGCTGTTTTTCAGCTTTACAGAAAAGAAGCAAATCATCGGCAAACATCAAATGAGAAATTCTTGGACCCCCTCTAGAAACTGCAACTGGCTTCCACACGCCCTTATCAACTTGCTGATTAATAGAACAGGACAATCTCTCCATACACAACACAAACAGATACGGTGATATAGGATCTCCTTGCCTAAGACCCCTGCTCGGAGTAAAGCTATTTAATCTATCCCCATTCCAGAGGATAGACAGTGAGGAAGCAGTGACACAACGAATTAAATATTGAACTGATCTAAGGCTAAGGCTTATAAAAATTAGTTTGGTAAAGTTTTTACTTTTTAAAAGTAGCTTATAAAAGCTAACTTTTAAAAGATGGCTTTTTAAAAATTGTAGCATTTATTTTTGATAAATCAAATTAAAAATTACTTTTAATAATCACAAGCAACAACAATTGCATTTGGTAAAATAGTTTTTAAAATTTAAAAATACTATAATAGACATAAATACAAGCATTAAATTTGAAAATTAGTTAACATATGAGGTTGTATTAGACTTTTAAATTTTGAAAAGCACAAGTCAACTTTGAAAAGTTCTATCTTAGGTGCTTTCAAAAGTATTCCGATCTTTTATAAGCTGTAAGCATAAGCACGTGATCTTTTTTATTTACCAAACACAAAATGAGGAGTTTGAGCTTTTAAAAAGCACAAGCACCTCTTCGAAAAGCTTTACCAAACTAAGCCTAAATTAAATTTTAATTACTGAAAAACATCTTTTAAAAAAGACGTTTTAGACGTCTTTATCTGAGTGACTCCCTTACCAAAATGTATGTTTTTTTTGGGTATTTGGGCAAGTTCGCCGCACTCCACGGCGAACTCTGTAAAAACTAGCAAGTTCGCCACCCTTCCCGAACACCCTTTTAAAATTTTTAAAATACACATTTTTAATCCATGTCATCGTCTCCAAAAGAGTATATAGATCTACGTACAAACAGTATATAAAAGTACACAAAAATACACAGACAATAACCAAGACTTCTTCGCCAATGAGTAATAGCTCAAATGGCATAGTCTCCCCATACTCAATTAAGAGGTTGCGGGTTTGAGTCTCCTATCTTTCGTAAAAAAAAAAAAACCAAGACTTCTATGGCTTGTTTTCTTAATTTATAATTAAAAAAAATCTTTGAAAAAGTCATGCTTATTGTCTGTGTATTTTTGTGTATTTTTATATACGGTTTGTAAATCTATATACTCTTTTGGAAACGATGACATGTAGGGATGTCAATGGGGCAGGGCGAGGGCGGGGGCGGGGGATGCCTCCCTGCTCCCCATCCCCGCCCTCAGATTTGCTCCCCATCCCCGCCCCATTCCCCATCTACATAATAGTTCTAACTAATTATTAATTTCCATATGAATAGAGCTGCAAGTATCTATCTTATACAAAAACTGCAAGATTTTATACAAAAAGTCTAAATGATACGATGGTGACTTCTCTCGAAATAACGCAATAGGGGGACGCAACGACGAGTCAAAGGACAAAGCAGTGGACGAGGTAAGAGACGTGGCAACAGAGAGGAGAATGGACACGACGGCAGAGTTATGAAAAAGAACGCCGCAAATAGAAATTACGGCGCGATAAGGGTGATGGCACGGTGAGGTGTGACGATTCGGTGAGAAGGGTGACGAGGGAGTGGCTGCAGACAGGTTAGATGAAGTATGGACAGCCTTAGGGATCTCTGAATTGAAGAAGGGTTATGCAAATAAAGATTAGGAGATTTGGGTTTCTATATATGTGTGTGAGAAATGACTAAAAAACATATATGAGAAATAAACTATTAAGGATAATTTAAGAAATTCATAAATTTCGGGGAATAGCGGGGACGTGGCGGGAATCCCCGCTCGGGTCCCCACGCCTGCTTCGGGGAAATTTTGTCCCCCATCCCCATCCCCGCGGGGAAAATTCCCCACAATCGGATCCCCATTCGGGGCAGTCCCCGCAGGAATCCCCGCGTTTCGGGGAATTTTGCCATCCCTAATGACATGGATTAAAAACGTGTATTTTAAAAATTTTAAAAAGGAATTCGGACAAGGATACTGCAAACTCTATAATTTACAGTGGGTACGATGAACTTGTTAGTTTTTATAGAGTTCGCCGTGGGGGCGGCGAACTTGCCTAAATACAAAAAAAAACTTACATTTTGATAAATAAAACTCAAAAATAAATTTTGAAAAAATAAATATTTTTTATAATTTATATTAGAAACAAAATCACAATTTACGTTAAAAGACAAAAATTCATAAACCACTACGACTAAACACAGAATACGAAGAGTAAACCATGGGTAATTTTACATTTGGATATACGAGAAGAGAAAAAAATACCATAAAGTGCTACAACCAAATGTAATCAATTTTCATTTATCACATTTGAATAATTTTAAATTTTAATTTATTTAAATATGTGATTTATCTTCTTTTTATATATATGGCCCGATATGGGGCTTGTTTTCTAAACTAAAAATATTGAATTTTTTAAAATTTAACTAGAATATAAAAATGAATTAAAAAAATAAATTCACTNGATTTGACAATTTCTACCTTTCACTACAGACTCGTAAACCATCAAAATGCATTATTTTCCGGTTAAACAACAGATTTGCTAGCACAATAAAAATAATTTCCTCACAAATAATAAAGTGGACATAAAAAAAATAACAAAAAATGGTAGAGTAGGGGTAGTAGTAATTAATAGAAGAAGAATTGAAGAAGATTGAGCATTCATTAACCATTTGACCAGGATGTAGTGTGACATACAAGGTAGTTTCGGACCATAGGATCGTTAGTAGTTAGATGTGTCTGTTTAGTTTTAAAGTCTTGTCATGTCCATAACTTAACTAACTAACATTATTCATGATGCTAGTGCCTATTCTTGTGGTTTCAATTCAATTCTCAAACGACTTTCTATCATGTCATCCATAACCAAGAACTACTAGTCCCTTTCCATGTGAAAAATGTATACCAATATCATTATTCTAATTTAAGGGACAATAAGTTATAATCATTTACTATTTTAATATTATTCAGTAAATTAAATGTGAGTAAAATTATCAAATATGAGAATTTTGAAGTATGTTAATTAATTTGAAAAAA
>NC_029793.2:127907482-127913904 GCF_000816755.2 Arachis ipaensis | reverse complement strand
CAAATTAGGGTAGAAATTTTAAATGATCCACAATTATTGGTTGGCTTCTCCCACTTGTTGTGTTTATTTTTTATTTTTTTTAGTTGGGTTCTCTCACTTGTGTTATTATAATTAATATTAAATATTATTTTTGAAGACTTTTGGCCCCTGAATTGAAAGAATTGGAAGTTGAAACTCCACCTTACCAAAAGCTGATTTTTAATTAATGTGAAATTGAAATTATATGTTTATAAATTTTGTTAATAAATACTTTAAAGACACTAGTTAAGATATTTAATGAAAAAATTATAAAAATACTAAATAGTTGAACTTTTGAATATACTTAAACGTATTTATTAAAAGTATAAATTTAAATTTTTCTACTGAATAAAATTTTGTACGTATTTCGTTTATACAGTAAATGAGATATATGTAATTTTTAAATTTTTGTATATCTCGTTTACAGTGTAAACGAGATATATGTATTTATAAATAATTAAATATAATTTTTAAAAATAATAAAAAAATATTAATGCTTTTAATTTGACCAAACACTTAAAAATAGAATGTTTTAAATAATAGAAAGATAAACCGTTCATCTTAAATAATAGAGAAGTTGGACTGTCCATTTATCACATTAACCGGTCGCGGAGTTTTGTGTGGGCAATGGGCCATGGCCCCAAAGTTTTTGTAAAAATATTAGTAATTCTACTTTAAAGAAAATAAAATTAGCTTGTTTGATTAAATTGATATACTTTCAACTTATGTATCTGAGTTTTATTATGTCTATCTTCACCATTCTTTCAAACTTTTTATCCTATTCTATTTGACATAACAAATAGTACATCTTTAAATTAACAATAAATGACATATCTTTAAATCAACGTTACAAATCAAATATCATTATAGAATTAACACTAAATTATATTTAGGCATTTAGCTTTTCATATAGTTTCATGTATTATTTTATTTTTAGAATAATAAAAATTATAATATAACTAGTAGTAATATCAGTTATTAATAAAAAAGTTATTATTTTATTTTTAAATCAACTTTACAAATTTAATGCCATTATAGTATATAGTATATTACATTAAATTTTGATATTTTTATTTTATTAAAAATTTAAGATTTATTTTTTTGTATTATTATTATTTGATTTGTAATAAAATAATAACAAAAATTAATCTTAAAATTTTTGAGAGATAAATATTATCAAAAGTAAAATTAATTTTTTAAAATATTAAAAAATAATTTATAAGTTATAATTGATTTTATATAATTTAAATAAAAAATAGATTAATTCTTAATCGGAATCATCCAACCAATCAATTCATCTCCACTGTATTCGTTGTGTTATTTTATTTCAAATTTTTATATACTTTCATGTAACAAACAAAATTTTTATGTACTCCCTATGGGAGTACATACAAATTTAAAATATAATTTAAATAACCTTATCCATAAATAACTCAATAGAGATGGAATGGTTGGTTTATCCAAAGTAACCATGTTGATAGTGGACAGTTTAACGGTGCACTTATGAACGTGTTAACGTGCTTATTCCTTCTTATTTAAAATGGACAGTTTATCTTTTTTATTATTTGAAACATTTCATTTTTAAGAGTTTGGTCAAATTAAAAGTATTAATATTTTTTATTATTTTTAAAAATTATATTTAATTATTTATAAATACATATATGTAAAATATCTCGTTTACAGTGTAAACGAGATATGTATAAAACAAATGTAGTAATTGAATATATTATAATATAACAAGAAAAATGTAGTTAAGAGTGGATAGAATTAAATTAAAGATAAATGATAAATGAATAATTTTTTTTTTGGTGTCTCAATAAATGAATAAAATAATTTAGCAAAAAATGAGCTATATTTTTCAACTAATATTAGTGATTTTTTAATTAGCATTGTAATTTTATATTTATTCTTTCTAAATCTAAATTCTAACACTAATTTCAAAATCAATTAAAAAAATTGATTTTCAATGAAAATAATCGCAAATTCTATATAGAAGAAATGGTGTTACTGGGTGAGATTGGATTGTGGGGCTTAGTGCGTGTGGCGGCAGTAATAGCAGCGGAGTTGGTGAGAAGAAAAGAAAGGACATGTGGTGGGGTTGGAAGAGAGATTATAGAGATCATGATGAAGAAATTTGGATAAAAGTGAAAAAACAAATTGACTAATAAAAATTAGAGTAAAATATTATTTTTATTCTCAACCTTTTGGCGTAAATTTTAAAGTTGTTTTTAATGTTTCAATCATTTTATTTAAATCTCTAACGTTTTAAAATTGGTTCAATGTTGTCCTGCGGTTAGGGATTCGTTAACAGAATTGACGGCATGATAAAATTGAGACGATTTTAAAACGTTAGGGACTTAGATAGAACAAAAACGTTGGAGACAAAAACGATACATAAAAATAAATTTTAATTTTATATTTTAATAATGTCAATCTTTTACTGTACATAATATTCAATTATTTTTTAATCACATCTAAGTAAATTACACTTAATTATATTTTTTTTATTTTGAATAAATTTATTTTTTTATAATATAAAGAATAAAGTATAAATTTTATCTCTAGTGTATCGAAATTTTTTAATGTTTAAGTTAGTTAAACTTTATTTTTAATTTTATTCTTCAATAATATTAAATTTTTACGGTAAATAATTATTCAATTATTTTTTAATTTTATTCTTAAAAACATTTTTTTAAGTGAATTTATTTTTCAAAATCGTCTCAATTTTGTCCTGCCGTCAATTCTGTTAATGGATTGGCAGGACAACATTGAGTCCATTTTGAAACGTTAGGGACTTAAATAGTTGAAACGTTAGGGACAACTTTAAAACTAATCCCAAACATTAGGGACAAAAATAATATTTTACTCTAAAAATTAATAATAAAATTAGAATAAATAAAAAAAAAGATAATATTAAGAGAGAGAAAATTAACTATTAGAACTATTAAGATTTAAATTTTTAAGAGAGAGACAACAAAAATAAAGAAAGAAGAAGAAAAAAAAAACTAGAAAATGAAAACACAAAAAAATAGATGAAAAATGGGAGAGGAAGAGAGGGGCTAATTTTTTTTTGTTATGGAAGTAGAAGTGGTGATATACCTTAACATTGTAATTTTTGGTGTTTTTTAAAACTGTGAAAAGTACACAAATCGGAGGGTCCGATTTCATTGCAGAGAGGGACACAAATCGGACCCAGGGTTTTTTGAAATCGGACCCAGGATTTTCTGCCAATACACAAATCGGACCCAGGGTTTTCAGTACCTCTAATCGGACGGTCCGATTTTTCTTGGACATCCATCATACGCCAGTGAATCACCATACACTCCCATAACTCAGGTATACACCATTCCTTTCATCATATTAAAAATAAAAAGTTCGAAGAGAGGAGAAAAGAGAAAAAAAAAAGAGAAGAATAAATTGACAGAACCACCAAGTCAGAAGAGGATGACCCAAGACACATGAGAGAAGAAGAGAGGGAATGACAGTGTCGATGGAGAAGAAGAGAAAGAGGAAAGAAGGGACAGGACAAGAAAGAGAGAAAAGAAAAGAGGACTATTACTTCCAAAGTTGGGGTGGTTATGGCAACAATTCGACGATTACCTTTAACTTTCTCCACATAAAGAGGAGGGAGAGCTTTCTTACTAAAAGATATAGAAATTAAAAATAACTTTAAACATTAAGAGGATATAATAAATGTTAATAATAATTTATAGAGTCATCTAAATCAGTCCTCAAATATTTCAAAAGTAGACATTTTAGTCCAAAAAAAATAATATACAAATCAATCTTTAATATTTTTTACCATCAAATATAACAGTTTCTCGCATGATTTTTTCATTTGAGACTGTCAAAAAATGCTGAGGTGGCATGTTTAGCATCCAACGTGTCCAGTAACATATCCAAGTGTCCTCATAGACAAATTAGTCCTTGTCTATTTTGGGATATGGAGTAAAGTGGCAGAATAAAAGTTGTGTTTCTTTAATCCTTATGGAACTACATCCTCTCCTCAAAACCCTTTTTCTCCACTCACCTCCACCACCGCCGCAACCACCTCCTCTGCATCTTCTCATAGAACTCATCCATTGCTTTCTCCTTTCTCTTCGACCCACTGAATCACATATGGTATCCTTTTCCACCCATACCTTGCAACCCTCAGGTCAACTTCGCCACAGTCCTTCTAGTCACCACCTCTACGTCTTCGGCGGATCCCTCTTCGACACACGCTCTTTTTCTGTTGACCACTCTTCCATTTGTGGTTTAAAATCCTCAAGAACAATAGTAGTACTGCCACATTCTAGAAGCTGCTTCTAGTTCCTGCTTCCTTGATCCGACGACACCATTTTCTTTAGAGTCTTGTTAAAAAATTTATAGAACCTCCAAGAAGAACAGAGGTTGTGGTCATGGTTCCCCATCTCATCTTCCAATGCTTTGGTCTTGCATTCATTCTCTCTCTTCTCTTCCTCGCTTCACAGCCTGAGTTCATGGAGCTCCTTGGCTAGCCTTTAATCCTTAGCCTGGAGGTCTTGGATTGTGTTGGCTTGGCGGAGAATTTTAGCGTCCTTAGAAACGATGTCGTTTTCAAGGAGGTGGACATTGGAACTGAACTTGGATGTTTCGATTCCTGCAAATGAAGAATGAGGGTTTCATGAAGAGCTTCGAGGAGGAAAAATGGGACTTTTATTAGGAGAACTCTTAATATGACAAGGTTTTTAAAACAGAGACTGTTTTGTCCTTCTTGCGCACGTGGACATTTAACTGCCACATGTGCGAGTTTATGTGGTAACTAAACATTCTCCGTTAATGAGTCACACCAAAAAATAGACAAAAACTGTTATGTCTGACGGAGAAAAATATTGGAGATTAATTTATGCATTAATTTTTCTTGGAACTAAAATGTCTGCTTTTAAAATCATCGAAAACTAATTTGGATAATTACTCTAATTTATACTTATAACAAAGGATTGCTATTTTATAGAAAAGAATAAAATAATAAATAGTTATATTTTTAGCTCTACATCTCTAAAAAAATTAGCTACTAAATCAATCATTATGTATCTTTGTATAAATATATATTGTTTTAAGGTTGTCAAATTCGCGAGTCTATGGGGCTAACTTAGGCTCGACTCGTGAGTTAACTCGTAAACTCCTATGAATTAGGAGTTTACCTATTACGAAATTTTTTCAAAAACTATATACATATGATACATAATATATATACTCAAATCTAGTCATTTAAAATTAACAATATCAAATTTAAAGTACATAATAAACTAAAATAGTAGCACACATTATAACAAGTATTTTAGAACACAAGTTTAAATCCTTTACAATTATATTTATGTAATTAGTACAACATACAACACACAAAACTAAAAGTTCTAAACTTCTAATAAACTTAAATTGAAATCCTCTAATATCTTCATCTTCCATGACATCAACAACATCTTCATCATTTTCATCAAAATCATCATTTATCATTTTTTTTAAACAACATTCTCAGACATCTGATACCTAAATCAAGAATATCAAATAATCAAATTACCAATATTGTCTCCAAATAAATACTATGTCCCTAATTTAGTTATTAACTATATGTTATTATTAACAGTTAATTTTTTGTTATTCCTAAATAACAACCATAAATATTGAAGTTGAATCATAATCAAAGCACTGTAATTTACTAACTGCCTAAATCTCAAACTATATTAATAAAATTTAGAAAAAAAAAAATACCTGAATGGAACAAAACCAAGACAGCTAGCCGCGCTTGGGATGGCCAACAAAGAACCAGCACGAAATCGAGTAGAGATGCAGTACAATTGTGCTTATGTAGTGCAGAGATAGAGTCATGATGCAGACCCAGAGAGTGAAAAACGGTGAGCAACAGCGAAGCACAACAGAGGTAAGAAAAGTAGGCCAACAACGACAGTGTGGCAAAGTTATGCACGAACGGTGGATGAACGAACGAACGGTGTACGAGCAAACCACGACGGCGCGACGAACTATAGAACCGTAGAGGACACGACGAACAGGGGCAATGAGACGAACGAGCCAGTGTGGTGGATGGCAGAGGCTCCTCGTGCATCAAAGCAAAATCCAACGATGGTAAGGAGAAATAGAGCACTGAAAGGAGAGAGTAGAGAGCGACATACAACTATACGGGGTCGCAGGCAACTAACGACGAATGGCGGCAAAGATTGAAGAGTAAGAAAACGACGAAGAGAGAGAGAACTGAGAGAAAAGTGATTAAGGATTTAGTCATTACATGTTACTGGGTTAGTATAACATATAAAATTATTCTTTATAACGACGAAAGATTGAAGAGTAAGAAAACGACGAAGAGAGAGAGAACTGAGAGAAAAGTGATTAAGGATTTAGTCATTACATGTTACTGATGTTACTGG
>NC_029793.2:127895652-127905781 GCF_000816755.2 Arachis ipaensis | reverse complement strand
ATTAACAAAAATAATTATTTTTTTATTGACCAAATGAATAATTTTTTTATACGAAGGTAATTGCATTAAATTATGAATAAAAATACGGTGCTAAAATACAGTATTTATTAAATTAGATGAAATAAATTATAAATGATATATAACTACGTGGGAGTGGGGGCATTATTAAATAGATAAAAGAAATGACATCCGAAAATTATAAAAGAAAATGACAAGAGAAAGCGAGTGAGGAGGGAGGGAGAGAGATAGAGTGGGTTCCTTTTCATTTTCAATTCATCACTCACATGACATTAACAACAAAGGTTGACAAAAACTGGGTAGAATAGAAAGAAAAAGAAGCAAACCAAATCGAAAGTGAAATTTACCCAAAAAGAAACAATACACCAATGCAACCTCTTCAATCACTACTACTCCTTTTTCTTCTCTGCAAATAACACACTCACATTTTCCTTCACTTTCCCGGGAAAACACAAAACAAAATACGAGACACAGACAAATCTTCTCCATTATGTACGCATCGTCCCGAAACGCGTCGTCGCAGCCGGAGATCGACGACGCCGGCAACGGCAGTGACGTGGGATTTCACTCGATCCGAGGTCGACTCCCCGTCAAGCGGAACCCTAGCCACCATCAATACCAACACTCTGACCGCCAGCGCGCCTCTTCCTCCGATCGACAACTTCCGAGGACCACCGCCGGCGCCGGTGGCAGTGCCGCCGCCCGATCTCACCTTCATAACCGGTTCACGCGTAAGGGCCTGCTATGGCTGTTCCCGTTCTTCAAGGGAAAGTCCGGATTCTACGGCATGATCATCGCGGTTGTGTTCCTCTTCGCCCTGGCTTCGATGGTGATGCAGAACTCCATTACGTCGGTTTTCCGGCAGCGTGGCGAGCGTGGGAGGCACTTACGGGAAGGGCTGAAGTTCGGGAGCACTCTCAAGTTCGTTCCTGGAAGGCTTTCGCAGAGGTTCCTCGCCGGCGATGGGCTCGATCGGGTAAGGTCACAGCCTAGGGTTGGTGTTCGTGCTCCCAGGGTAGCTCTCGTGAGTTCTCTTTCCTCCTCCTCCTCCTCCTCCTCCTCCTTCTTCTTCTTCCCTACTTTTTTGATTGGTTTTTATTAATTGATGTTCTTTTAGAATGGCTGTATTGTATATGTAATCAATAGTTGCTTTCAAATCAACGTTGTTTAATATAATAGGTATCTATAGCTATATATATGTTTTAATGTTAATTATTACAAGTGGGGTTGTGGAGCCTGGGCTGCGTTACTTGTGATTTGGATGAATTAATGAAGTACTCAAATATTTGTTTATTCTGTTCCGTTTATGCTTTAGTTATCACAGAAGATATTTTCTTTGGAGGATCTGTTTGGATTATGATTTTTGACAGAAGAACTGTACATGTTATTTACTTTTGTAGACTGACTGGATTCATTTTCTTTTTCCTTTTTTTTTTTTCGGTGTTGCTTGTTTAGTACAGTGTGGATGTTTACTGCTAGTCTTCTGCCTCATAGAAACACTAAAAAGTGTTCTTAATTGTTTCAAAGGACAATGTTGGTTTGATTGTTGGCATGGTTTATGACAGTATGGCATGGTGTTATCTGATTCATGAAACTAGCCCCACCTTGTGGGGCAAGGCTTGACTTATTGTTGTTTTATGAACCATATTGGTTATTCAGTTTAGTAAGTTAATCATGATTGGAGTATCAAGCATTCTGTGGAATTACTAAACTCCAGACTCTTTATACTTCCTTGAGCACAAATAACATGCATCCCCTCTCCCTCCTCTCCCAGTTTTTCAAATGTATTCCCCTGCCCGATAAGTGGAACAGGAATTACACTGACATATTGCGGATTTGGAATGTGTATTCTTGGGATTTCTTTGGCCGAGCTAATTTGTAGTTCAAAAGTTACCTGAATAGCAAGAGTTTGTGAGGGAGTGGACTAGCATAAAGCATGTGTGATTAATCAAAGGTTGTTCTTGATGTTATTTATCAAATGAATTCAAAATTCTATTTTTGCGTATGTGTAAGAGGTGAAGGACCGAGATTGGGGGTATCTGCACCTTGGCATTTTCGTTGTCTGATTTGGTGGTTAATAATACGAATGAAAATTGCATGAATTCTTGGTCTAGGGATGTCTTTGCCATTCATAGTGTCATATTGACCTTGCAACCAAGTGGGACATAGTTTCATTAGGAAGCACTTGATACTAGATTTGGTCCTCGGTGAATGTTAATAGTTGCACCAAACCTGCCTGCCATTCCCATTTCAATGGCAGGTCTTACTGCTTCCCTGATACCAAAATAATAATAATAAGAACAAAAATAATCAGGAACTCTTTGAATTAATTTTTTTTTTTATAATGCAGGATAATTTCCTTTTTTGTTTGGTGGAAAGAGGTTTGAAACCCACATAGGCTTTTTTGTGGATAGAAGTTTGAATAGATCAAGATATTTAGTTCACTAATTATAGGACAACATTCATGCAGCCTATAATTGGTCATTTTCATAGGAGCTATACTCGATGTTTAGGAGTTTTATGTACATATAAATTAACCAAGAGAAGTGAGGGTTTACTAATGGGCTTGTTATTTGGACCGTTTATACAAAAATTTCAAAGAAGGGAAGGAAAGGGTTGATATCATTGTCAAAGATTAAGGTTTTATTAAGCTTTTGGATGATCAAATTCAAATGTCCATTCATTTCTGTCATTGGTCATGTTGTCTATCCTGCATGAAAACATCTAACTAAATTTTGTTTTATAAATTGAATTGCATTCTTGGGATATTTATCTGTGCTTGTTTCGTTTGTCAGATATTAGGACACATGAAGATAGATCCCCGGTCATTGATGCTGGTTACTGTGATTCAGAATCTACAGAAATTGGGTTACCTTTTTAGGGTAAGTCATTTGTATTTTTTTATGGTATTTCAAATTTTCTATAGAGACTGATACAACTTCCCGAAATCTAGCCCTGAGATCCAAGTCCTCCAAATAATTATACATGAATCCTTGCCAAAATGAGTTCCCTACTCAATTGATGGTATAACTTGTTATTTTTCATGTTTGGTATTGTAATTAAGTAAAGATTTTGAGAGGCTCATGCATTTCTCCTTGTCATTGGCAGATATTTGCAGTAGGGCATGGGAAGGCCCGTTCAATATGGAAAAGCATAGATGGTGATCTCTCTTCTTTGAGAACTGAGAAGCACGCCCAGATTGACTGGTCAATGTATGTGTCTCATTTACTGAACTTATGATTCCTGTTTGACACTGAGGTTCAAGTTGCGGTTTACCTGCAGCATTTTTAACAAAATCCATTGCAACTTGATATTGGTAGTAACCTTTTCTCCTTTTCCTTTTTTTTCCCCACAGTTTTGAAGGTGTCATTGTGGACTCCCTAGAAGCAAAAGAAGCCATTTCAAGGTGGGTTTTGTTTTTTGTTTATCCTATTCAGTTCTAAAGTAACAAAATTTTGACTTAGGCTGGGTTTTCAATTTGGTGTGATGTAGTTGAAAAGTGTTGCCATTCTTTGTGTGTTTTCCCCCTTTCCCCGTTCCCCCCGAAAACCATCAGACACACACACACACTCTTTTCAGCAAGTACTTAAGAAGTCAGTTATTCGTAGATGGTGTTAATATATCAAACTTTATGTGTAATATGGCATGTTTCTTACCTTCTCCTTAGTCAAAAGCAATTTTTATCAAAATGTTAGATGCTTTGATTAGTGAGTTTTATATTTGTGCAGCCTTATGCAGGAGCCTTTTTGTTCAGTACCATTGATATGGATTATTCAAGAAGATAGCCTTTCAAGCCGTCTTCCGGTTTATGAGAAAATGGGTTTGGAACGTCTTCTTTCTCATTGGAGAAGTGCTTTTAGCCGAGCTAGTGTCGTTGTCTTTCCAGATTTCACTTATCCGGTAAAGTTGCTGTTGTAGAAAGGCATAGTTATTTGATAGTAGTAGAATTTGTTCCACTCTGCACTTGCCTTAAATGTTATCGAGCCACTGCTCAGTTTTGATTTTTTCCTGTATCAGATGCTCTATAGTCAGCTTGATAGTGGGAATTTCTTTGTGATTCCTGGATCACCGGTTGATGTGTGGACTTCTGAAAGCTATAGTAAGACCCACTCAAAGGATCAGCTTAGAGAACTTAATGGATTTGGTAAAAATGATATGGTAGTTCTAGTTGTTGGGAGCACTATCTTCTATGATGAGATATCTTGGGACTATGCTGTTGCAATGCACTCAATAGGACCTCTACTGACAAAGTATGCCATGAGGAATGATGCATCTGGGTCATTTAAATTTGTTTTCTTATGTGGCAATTCCACTGATGGTTATGATGATGCTTTACAGGTAGTCTGTCTTTTAAAATGTGCTTTGTGCCACTTGTTATCTTGATAGCAATGAAATATAAGATAGTTGAGTCATTCAAGTTTTAGCTGTCCCAAGAAGTTGATCAGAAAATGATTGTGAATATTGTGTGTTATCTGAGTTGCTTTGAGAAATCATTTTGTTTTTGAATCAGCCGTTAATGTGTGATTACTCTGCTGTTATATGCACTAATGAAGCATTATTGGGATTTAACTGTAAACATATGGCATTTTATTCTGATCTTGCCTTCTGTTCTGTGGTAAAAAAATATATACATACTGGGAGAAGCTTTCCTCCAAAGTTGGAAGTGACAATTGAAGAGGGCCCTCTGAATTGTATTAGTGGCAACACTTTGTTTTGTTATGTTTGAGTTGTACTTCGGAACTTTTCTAAGCTTGGAGTCTTTCATATGGTGATCCCTTAACTTTTGGTGTAGGAAGTTGCTTCCCGCTTGGGACTTCCTCAGGGTTCTATAAGGCGTTATGGCTTGAATGGTGATGTGAATAGTGTTCTGCTGATGGCTGATATCGTCCTATATGGTTCTGCTCAAGAGGTGCAGGATTTCCCTCCATTATTAATCAGAGCAATGACTTTCGAAATTCCAGTCATTGCACCTGATATTCCTGTCTTGAGAAAATATGTAAGTTTGATTTATTTATTTCGTTTTTTTGTAACAATTGCTACTTCTATCTTCATTTTCACTGAGCTGTCTTCTACTTGCAGATTGTGGATGGAGTCCACGGGATATATTTCTCTAAACACAATCCTGAAGCTTTGATGAATTCGTTTTCACTTTTGCTTTCAAATGGAGGCCTTTCTAAATTTGGCCAAGCAATTGCTTCATCTGGAAGAGAGCTTGCAAGAAATGTGCAAGCATTGGAGTGCATCACTGGCTATGCAAGGCTTCTGGAGAATGTACTTAATTTTCCCTCGGATGCTTTACTGCCAGGTCCTGTTTATCAGATTAAACAAGGGGGATGGGAATGGAATCTGTTCCAGAATGAAATAGAACTAGGCATCGACTTGCCGAAGATGGATGATGATTTTTCCATCAAAGAAGATACCATTGTCTATACTGTTGAGCAGGAGTTGACTAGTCTTAATTATTCAGCAGACAACTCTGAGAATGGAACAGAGGTTCCAGTGCTAGATAAATTAACTAAATTGGATTGGGATATTCTGAGAGAAATTGAAATATCTGAAGAGAATGATATGTTGGAAATGGAAGAGGTATGATGTATTTTAGTAATGGCAGTGATCAGTTTTATCTTCCAACCTGCCATTTTCAGATTTGACTGCCTTTATATTTGTTTAATATTTTACGACCCATGATTATCAGTTCACTTTAAACAATCATTTTTTTCTTGTAGGTTGAAGAGAGGATGGAGAAAGCTGTTGGTGTATGGGATGAGATATATCGAAATGCTAGAAAGTCCGAGAAGCTGAAGTTTGAATCAAATGAAAGGGATGAAGGAGAACTTGAGAGAACAGGACAACCAGTGTGTATTTATGAGATATACAATGGAGCTGGAGGCTGGCCATTTCTGCACCATGGTTCTTTGTACCGTGGTTTAAGCCTTGTGGGTATCTTTCTCAATAGTTAAGACAATTTGTCCCGAGTTACCTTTGGGCTCTCTGTTTTGTTGCCTTTTTTCTTGGTTTATTTCTTGCTAGTTTAGAAGAGATTTGGATAGATAAATAATTCTAGCCTCTAGGGTTTACCGTTTTAAGGATTTCTAACTTATTCTCTTTTATTCCATTTCCTCTATCTTCCCTTAGCAAGAAGATAGAGATGGATAGGCTTCTTGGGTACCGTTTAAAGATCTTTAATTTAGAGTTCTCTTTTACTTCATTTCTTCTATTCTATCTTCCCTTTAGCAGGAGATATAAATGGATAAGCGTTAGTATGCTAGTACTTGATTGTATATCTGTTATATAGTGTATTTTAGATAATTCTTGCTCTTGTTCCCATGACAACTTGTTGTAGGTAAATAATTAAAAAAAAATGTCATCTTGTCAGTCTAACATGTGAATTCTACTGTAAATAATTTTTTGAGCCTTTTTTTTTTAATAATAATGAAATATGATTTCTGGCAGTCTAGTAAAGCACAGAGACAAATCTCTGATGATGTGGATGCAGTTGGTCGCTTGCCACTTTTGAATGACACATATTTTCGGAACATACTTTGTGAAATGGGAGGAATGTTTGCAATTGCAAATAGGGTGGATAGCGTGCACATGAGGCCTTGGATTGGGTTTCAATCTTGGCGTGCTGCTGGTAGGAAGGTATTCCTTATGTCAGTTTAATATTTTACAATATACTAGACTATAGTAGGCCTTTGTGTGTATGTTCAACCTAGCTTTTATAACAAATATAGAAAGGAAATATCTTATAGTACTTCTACCCTTTAAATTTAATTAAGCATATTAAATTATTTTTTATTTAGGTTATCAATTGAGGCTATAAATAATGTGTTTGAGAAAAATGGGCCTTCATTTTATTTTTGTTTCATTTTTTCCCCCTTATCACAATGAAACAATGAAAAGTTCTCTCCAAAATCTTTGCTTAAAATTTTGATTGCCAAAGCAGGAAGCATTGTCAGCAGATGCTGAAAAGGTTTTGGAAGAGAAAATGCAAGATAATCTTAGAGGAGATGTAATATATTTTTGGGGGCGATTGGACATGGTTGGGGATGTGACAGGGAGCAACGATGCACTTACTTTTTGGTCCATGTGTGACATCTTAAATGGAGGCAACTGCAGGTATATAATATGGAATATTTCATTATATATTCAATTTGTTCTGTTGTTGGACGTTTTTCCTGAGGTATTGCAATATGTTAAAAAAATTTTCTGCTTCAAATTGCATCAGAACTATTTTTCAAGAAGCCTTTCGCGAGATGTATGCATTGCCATCCCATGTAGAAGCGCTTCCGCCCATGCCTGAAGATGGCGGCTATTGGTCAGCGCTGCACAGTTGGGTGATGCCAACCCCTTCTTTCCTGGAGTTCATGATGTTCTCTCGGTAATTAATGAAGCAATGTTAGCCTCTTAATAGGATGTTAGTCAAATGCACTTTTTTTATGCATCTGAAACAAGAAGTTGAATTGTGATCGATCAATTGAGTGCAGGATGTTTGTTGATTCCATTGATGGTCTGCACCGAGATTCCAGTGATGTTGCAACATGCTTTTTAGGCTCTTCCAAGATCGAGGTACTTTGTTTGCATTTGGTTTTTCATTTTAGTTTACATGAAATTTTATGTATTTCTTACTTTTATTCCATGCAGAAAGAGCATTGTTACTGTCGAGTGTTGGAACTTCTCATCAATGTATGGGCTTATCATAGTGCGCGGAAGATGGTATATATAAATGTCACCACTGGCGTCATGCAAGAGCAGCATCCAATTGAACAACGGAAGAGTTTTATGTGGGCAAAATACTTTGATTTTTCATTGTTGAAGAAAATGGATGAAGACCTAGCTGAGGCTGCAGACGATGGCGACCATCCAAGGGATACATGGTTGTGGCCGATGACAGGAGAAGTGCACTGGCATGGGATTTATGAAAGGGAGAGGGAAGAAAGATACAGGGTAAAAATGGATAAAAAAAGAAAAACAAAAGAGAAACTATACGAAAGAATGAAGTATGGTTACAAGCAGAAATCACTTGGACGATAGGAGAGCTTAAATTTGAGAATTTTACCTGGCAAAAAGCTTCTGACCTGACCCTGCAAGTGAAACCAATTTTGTTTCACTCAGGAATTTGTCTTGTGGATTGAAGAAGCTTTGATTCTTCTAACAACATTGGTATTTGGCTCAGATCACTGAAGAACAGTATTCTGTTTTTCCATTCATTAACTGAATACGTACACTCAGCCCTCAAGTCTCTGAAAAAGATTGAGACAGAGAGCTAAAGGAGTTTTACCCATCTGGTTTCATGGCCTTTTTTTTCCACGGTCGATTAAAGCGGCACAGAAGACACACAGTTCGACTATAAATGTACTCATAGAATATAGAAACCCCATTCTTCAATTAAATTGACATAGCATAAATTTTGTATTCTTTCATTTCTGTATATTTGTTAAAAACTAGTCCAATTTTGAGTAGAATAATGGCTGGTTTTTTCCTGCATATATAGTTTTCTGTAATCTCTATGCTCCTGATTGTTGTGGTGCGCGAAAAGGCAAAGGGGATGTGACATGCTGATAATATCGGGTGATGTGATTAATTGAATGTAGCGTAATAAACAAATTTGGCTTTCAAGTCCTGTTATCTGAAGAAAAATTGATGACATACTTATTTCATTATTTGAGCCTCAAAATGTGGGTTTCAATTTTGCACAGAATGCGAGGAGGAACGATGAGTTAAATTTTTACGTTTTCAGCATTTTTTCCCTCTTCTCTGTGATCTAAAATCAAAATTTACAAGCAAAAATTAAGAACAGCTTAGCAGATTTAGAAATATATTTCAAGAAATTATAATTTTAAGAATATTACGTCTAAGAATATTATATTTCAAATACTGTAAGAAATTTATTTATTTATTACTATAGAATAGAGAATTGTTTTTAATGTTTTTAAGATTAAATTAAGATATTTTTGTTTTATTATACTTAGAAATAAAGTTTTAATTTTCAAAATAATCTCCAATACCAATAAAAGGGGGATTTTTTTTTATAAGAAACGTAATAATTGAGAGATATAATAATACTTTCATATTTTAACTTTTAGTCCTTTGATATGAAAATATCAAATGCTCTTTTTTTAAAAAAATAAATTTTAATTTTACAAAAGAAATTATTTCTAGAAATTAAATTTAAAACTTCAAANTAAAATGATATCAATAGTAGAATTTGAAGATATTGTTTTGAAGAAATACCTAAAATCAAAATGAGGCAAGTCTAGACTCTTTTGGTTTGAAATATCTTATTTGTTCATTGAGAGAAAAAAATGGTCCGAAGTCTTTATGTGGATGTAGGTAAGATACTTGTAAAAGATTATGATGTTTAAGTTAGCAAAAATTTTAGATAAATTTAAATGAATTGAGATTGAAAAATAATGAATTTTGATGGAGTATTTATAGAAGTAAGTGATGACTTAGCCATTATTCTTGAATGTGATCACTTGTAGTAGTGAATAGTTATTCTTTCATATTTGTAGAATTACTCCAAGTTGAAATAATAGTTACCTGTGAATGAGTATTTAAAATAGTAATCTGACAAGGTCTTTCGTATCATGAAAGTTGAGTTAAATACGGATCGAATTACTCATATTTTAAATAGATGGATACACATAATTAAAGGATATAATCCTTGCAGATTTATTGGACTTTTTTGGATCTAACAATAATAAAGACCATTATTAAATATAAAATACACATTAAAAATAAATTAAATAATTTATATATTAATTTTGGATATGAACATAATATTGTTATTAATATTATTACTAGAGTGAGCAATTTTAGGAGAGGAAGGCCAAAAGAGAATTATAAAACGAGATGTCTCCCGCTCCCTTCAATTGGACCAATCACTGTCGTAATGAGTAATGACTAGTGAGAGTAGAGGACAACAATCTGATACGGCTCGCACCACCGTTGAATGCGACCCCTTTTCCCCAAACCCAAAATGAAATTTTCAGGGTTTTAGCTTTCTTCCCTTCACAGTTAACAACCTCTCTTTCTTTCTTTCTTTTTCTTTCTTTTTCTTTCTTTCTTTCTTTCTTACACACTCCCTCCCGACACCATCACCTTCCTC
>NC_029793.2:127887732-127895625 GCF_000816755.2 Arachis ipaensis | reverse complement strand
TTTGTTTTCCTCAATTTGAGCTGAATTAGTGAAATTATCCTCTACCTAATTGTGTCTCTTATTTCAGTCGCTTTTACTTTAATAATCTCTGCTATGTTACCGTCGATTTCCGGCTGAATTTGCTACAGACTTGCGAGTAGTTCTATGATTTGTTCTTCCGCTTCCTCTGTAATTACTGATATACTGTTTGGTTTACCATACTACGAATATGATGCATAGCGATTGGAGTAACCGTTTCGGTACAATTGGTGTACAATTGGTGCAAATATTTATAATTTATTAATTTTACATGTGTAGTGTCGATTCACCGTTCGTGTTAGATTGTTACGTAATTTTGTTAGTCAATTACATAAAGTTGGAACTGATTGTATAACTATATTGGTTAGGAGTTTATTATGCTGAGTCAGCATGATTCTTTATGATTAGTTAGCTGCATTAAGTTACTGTTAGGTAGTGCTATGAATATAAGGACTTAACCGTAGAGTAGATCAGATTCACCAATCCTGTTTTTGCATCTATACGGAGACACTTCTCTCTCTCATTTCCTAAGCTTTTTCTTCTCATCTTTCCTGACAATTTTCTCAATCTGAGCTCGGTTTCTTCAGCGTTTGTAATAACGTTGAGTTATTCTTGGAGAATGTTATGCAACTGAGTTTGAAATCGCTAGTGACAATGATATTGCTAAGCAAATTGAATTTAATTAGCATATGATGTGATGTTTATGTTATATGCATTGTAACTTTTTTATTTCTGGTTGGACTACTATATGTGTAGGTTTGTATTGTAGAGTTTGTGCTAAACGTGATGCATTCGGTAAAGGTTGGTTGGGTGGGGCAAACATTTGCCCTTGCAAAGCGTAACGAATCCGATGGGAGGAAGTCTCGGATTCGACGTTCAAAGGAGGAAAGAAAGGCAATGGTTGACACCTTCATTAAAAAGTAATTGTGTACTTGTTTCTCTTGGTTGATGATTTCACTATTCTGAGATGGAATTAATAGTGTTATATGATATCAAGACTTATGTATAGCCAATTTAAGAGAATGTAATTTCTTAACTAATTCTTTTGTTATTGTTCGCTGTTGCTACTTTAGAGATATTATGTAATTGCCAATAGAATATTGCATCAATGTAGTTTGTGCCTAAAGGCTGAACACTTCAACTCTATAGGACATGCGAATTTTTTCTTTTCAGCTGTTATAATTCAAGTCATATGGTAGAAACCCTTTTTCTTTTCCTTTGTTTATAATCTAGTTACTTCATTCCAGGTACCAAGAGTCGAACAATGGGAACTTTCCATCTCTTAATCTTACCCACAAAGAAGTTGGCGGCTCCTTTTACACAGTACGAGAGATAGTCCGGGATATAATTCAAGAAAATAGAGTGTTAGGTCCTGCTAAGTTCGCTTTACAGGAGCTAACTTCAGATCATTTTTATGAACTCAATCCATTGGGTTCAATTGCCACAGATCCTCAATCTGTTTTGGCTGCATCTTCAAGTAAAGTTCATCTTGAAGAAAGCAACATTATAGATACAACTGACAAGAAGCTTTGTGCTTCTGATGAGTATCATACTAGAGCTGAGCATCGGGAGGTTGACAATGGGCAAGTCATTAATGTTAGCCAGGTAGACATCATAAACAAGGAAACCATTGAATCTACTGTTGTATCTGATGGTTCTCATGGTGGATTTGAGCATCAAGTGGTTGATAAAAACCATATTACAGAAGGTAGTCAGGTAGATGAGGCTGACAATGGAGTTGGTGAATCTACTGTTGTTTCTGGCGAGCCTTATGATGGAGCTGAGCATCAGATTGTTGACAAGGAGAAAGTTATAAATGGTAGCCAGGTGGATATGACAAAGAAGGGATTCAGTGAATCTTCGATTCCTGAGGTGCTGGTAAAAGTAAACCCTGTGACAGAAGACTTGACAGTAGAGACATTTCCAATAAAGCCTGTTGCTAGTACTAATGATGGAATAGAAGTTCTTGGAGAGTTGAGAGACTCGAGTAATTCACCAGAGAATAATATAGAAGTGTTGGAATTGGAAGGACACCAGGAGGGGTCTGAATTAAATGGTATAGAGACCCCAAAGACTACTAGTTTAGTGGATGAAAAAATTGAGGATGGTGTTAAAAATCATTTATTAAACAACACTGTTCAAGATGAAGTGAAAAGTTTAGGAGGGACATTGGTGGAAAGCACAGAGCAGTCAACCCACCAAGAAACATTTAGTCGTGAATCAGAAGTTTGCACTGAACCTCAAGTTCAAGTATCGCACCATAATACTACCTCTGAAGCCATTAACCAAAACCAGCTGGTGGATGGAGCTAAGGTAAGTTTATCCATTGATATTTTGTACATTAAGTTTGACAGGACATATTTGTGGAAAAGAGTCGAGGTGCAATATCCTCTCTCAAAATTTGACATATACTCGTAACATACTAGTTATTTTCAGGTCTGAGATCACGGTTTTTCTAACAATGGAAAAAGTAATCCACACAAAAAGAGTAACTTCACAATGGATTGAATTGTTGATATGGGATAATTTATCCCTTACAAAGTTGTAGGCCACAGTAAAATCAGACCATGAATCAGAATCGAAATTCTTCAGTTATCTAACTAGGAATATTTTTTCTTCAGCCTTAACTAATGCAATAACAGGTTTGCATATTCTATTTGTAAAGATTAAGCTACTTGGATCTTATAAATGGAACGATTTATGAAACAATTGTTATTATTAACTACATTTTTTAGTTATGAGAGAAGAAATTATCTTGTAGCCAGTAACAGCTAAAAGTATCTTTTAACAGGCAAGCATTCAAGATGATACCCAAGCCAAAAGCATGACTGGTACTTGTTATGAGAAATCTCAACTATCAGAGGAAGGTTTGCAGAAAGTTAACAAACTCAAAGTTGATGGGGAAATTGCTGGCAATTCCCAGGGAAGAAGCAACACTACTTTAGATAGGATCAACCTGTAAGTAAATTTGATGATTTCATCTAAATTGTTTGCAGATTGCAGATACCTTTTAATTAATTTGGGTTTCATGCAACAGCTAAGTCTTCCTTGTTTTAACTGCAGAGAATCATGGGACGGAACACCTAAGAATTCTGCAAAGCAAGAAACCAACCCTCTTGTAGCCATCTTTAAAGCTATTGTTGATGCTTTTGTGAAACTTTGGTCGGAATGAAGATTTTACCACCAGTTTGTCTTTTCTTTTTCATTGTTTCTTGAGCTTTGGTAATTTTGGAGAGTGATGTTTTGTAGCTGTTAGAGAGTGATGTTTTGTTTGGTAGAATCCGCACGAATGAAATGACATGTCCTCTTGACGAAGTTAATCTCCTTTTCAATTTACTCCTTTTCAACTTAACCAATCAAATGCACCACGATGTTTCATGGTTGAAATTAGCAGTTATAACAAAGGTGAGTTGTAGACAAGTTTATTATTTCTCCGGTACTTTCAAGTTTTCTTGTCTATATTTTCTTGATATTATAGACAAGTTAATCACTTCTCTTATAAGCAAAAAATAATATTTTCTTACAAGGTGGTTGTTACTACAAAATAATATTTTTATATTTCATAATAAAATATGATCCTAAATTAATAAAAAAATAACATGTAAAATATTACTTTTGAGTTGGTCAAACTTAAACTAGAATATTATTATTTCATGTGAAAATATATACCTCTCACGATTTGTTGTGATTTGTACTCACTAATAAATAATTATTCGCACGAAGATATTTTTATTTGAATATAGTAAAGACTATATTAACAATTAGTTCCTTGGTGTAATTTTAATTTTAACAATTTTGGACAATTTTCTAAAATAAAGTTGTTGCCATTTTAATATTTCATTTTGAATTACATGCGTCTACTAACGAAGTTGAGATAGGAAATACGTGAGAGACTAATTTACGTTTCTTACGAAGAGAGTAGAGACTAGAGAGATTGGAAGAGAAAGTGATAAGCTGGAGAACTGAAATTAAAAAAAGTGGAAAATAATAATCTTCCGATTCCGATATGACGGAGGCGGAGCACATCCCGGAAGAAATAGTAGCCAACATCCTCCGCCGGCTGCCGCCCAAATCCCTAATCAGATGCACCGCCGTCTCTAAATCATGGCGGGATCTCATCTTAACACCTNNNACACTGCCACTGTTGCCTTCGCCTTTGATCCTCTCCATCAAGATTACAAGGTTGTCAGGCTCTCTTGCATGGTCGATGATGAAAGGTGTCGAATCAAAAACAACTTTTTAACTTTTAATCTCTCTATGGATACTAGTTTACTTCGTACTATGATTATTTTTTGAATTATATTTAAATTATATTTTGATTATCAAAATAAAATACAAGTGGGTAGAAATTAATCCCTAATTTTATTGTATGGTAGTTAAAAGGATAACTCATTAGGAATTTAATTTTGCTGTTATTGTAGAGCGGTTTACACGTGCATCCAATTACCTAACATTATTTCACCTTAAATGCCCAAAAGAATACAAAATATTTTACAGTGTTCAATACATTAAAATTAAACTCAACTTATTAGATACTAATCCTTAGTGTCATAATTTACGTTTTCCATCGATAGATATCATTTGTTGATGAAACATTATGCATCAAAGATATTCAAATGCTGTTATCCTTGCTTTGATGAAGGTATGGTTTCAGTGCACCCACTGTTGAGGTTTACTCTCTTGCAACTGGGTTTTGGAGAACTTTGAGTGGTTCTACTCCTGTTTGTAGTTTAGCTTGTGTGGGTAAGGATGCTCCGCATGGCTTTGTCAACAAGATTGTGCATTGGGGTGCACAACGCCGGGAGGGTGATTACGGATGGTACCATTTTGTGCTGTCGTTTGACTTTGTTCATGAGGTGTTTGGTGAGGTGTTGCTTCCGGAGAGCTTGGCTTATGCGCCCGAGGACAGTGTCACAGTAATTGGGGGTAGGGAGGAGCTTAGTGTGTTCTCCGTTGGTGGGGGATTTCCCTCCTGTTGTGAGATTTGGGTGATGAAGGAGTATGGTGTTGTGGAGTCTTGGAACAAGGTCTTTAGTTTCACGTTGAGGGGGTTTAGTTTGGAGGTGCCAGCGTGGGGGATATCGGTGGCTAATGTGACTAGTCCACCAGTGGCATTGTGCATCAGGAAGAGTGGAGAGGTGTTGCTGCTTATGGATGAGACAGGAAAGGGAAACCTGTACTCGCTGGATATCGAGAGGAAAAGATTTACAGAGCTCGGAATTGGAGGGGAGGGATACACATGGTATCTATATTCTGGTTATTATGCAGAGAGCTTGGTTTTGCTGAACAATGTAAGTGGTTTGGTGTCTTACTGAAGAGGTAATTATTCCTTTATACTTCTGCAACACATGCAGTAGGATACTAAATTTCGTATATTTATTATCTGTTGTACATTTTGTTAGAATGATAGTTGTTAGTTGTATGGGTAATGTAAACAAAGTGGTGTATCTGTCTATTTGTTGCATGTAATAATATTGTTCACTACTAGAAAGCTCCAAGTAGTCTTCTCCTATTAGAGTAGATATGTTATGCTCGCTTTAAATTTGTGTAAAAAAGAATTGGAGCTTGTATGGTGCTAAAACTTTATCCACTATTTTGGGATGTAACCTCAACTTGATTCATATTGCTGTGGAATGTTGGCTTCCTTAGAAAATGGGGGACAGAAACAAAAGACAACTTTTAACCTCACAAGTCACAGGTGTGCCGTGTGCTGCAGACCACAGAAAGTGAGCTGCACTTTGGGCTTCAAATTTCAGTATCTGAGTAAAAAACCATAATCAATGGAGGGAGCGTGGGTTTTTGTTTTGGTGGGAGTGGTCTTTTTCTACTCTTGGGAACTTATTGAATTAGTTGGTCATGGGTTTAATGGCCCAATTGAGTAGAGACCGAATCCAAGTCCAAGAACAGAAGATGTATTTATTTGGGTAAAATATACTTCTTTTTTCCCTTTCTATGGTGAAGTATATGAAAAATAAAAAATATTTAAAATTTAATTTGATTTAATTTTGCCTTTTAATTTACAAATTTTTCTTTTTCTTTTTTTTTTTTACAATTTTATCTATTACTTGGTCATCATCAACACCATCCCACCATTGTCTCTCTATTGTCATCTACCATCACCCATGTTCCACTACCACTAGTTCACGATGTTGATGATGATGGCTGAGGGGTGGAGTAGGGGAAGGATTGTGGGGACGACGGTGATAATAATGGGAAGGATAGAAAGTATTGATAAGAGGCAAAATAATAATAAAAAAGTTATTAATCTTTGATTAACAAAAAAATTAACTATAAAAGAAAAATTGATATTTATTTTCAATTTTAAAAATAAAATTAAACAAAATTAAATGTTGAAAATAATTCTGTTTCTAAAAAGACCCAAAGTATTTGAGGCCCAAACGTACGCTACAGGTAAGAAAGGCCAACTTGATTTCAACGGACCTGGCCTAACAAACTGGACAACTTAATGGTTCGAACAGGGTCCAATCTTGATTCAGTAGAGAAATCTCTGATTTGTGACTCAAATGATGTAATTGCTGTTGGTTCTCTTCTTTGGGTTTCTGAGCCCACTCTCTCTGACAAAAAAAAAAAGGACAATCTTTTAAGAATTTTTAATTCAGTTTTTTATCCACACTTTACTAAAATACCTACTGACTTTAGTATCAGAGTTCCCTTCAGGTATTCCAACTGCAGTTCAAAGGTTTACGAAAGAGTAATTCCCTGATTAGTGAAGCACCACTCTTTGATTCATTTTCTTATCTTAATGAAGCTGTGGACATGGGAAGCAAACTAGCAAAGTATGCCATTTTTTGCGGTGACAATGATTCATGAGTCAGTCACATTCACATTAGAAACTACTATACTATATACTAAATACTATTATTGATCAAACCCTCTTATCATATTTTGTTTTGTAAATCTTAAACTTAATCATTTGTGGCGTCCTCAATTCCCTCATCATTAGATTCCCATGTCCTTGTGATGAATGATGAGGCATATATTGGAGATGGGCTTCTCACATATTAATCAAAGATGGACCCATCTTTTTAGGTTGATTCTGAGCCCGTCTCCCACGGCCCCTCTCACTCGCACCCTCCCCTCCTTTCTTTATATGCACTCATTCACTTCATCATTCTTCACACCCACTCTTTAGGGGTTTAAACAACAAACAAAGCAAATCAACTCACCTTCAACAACAAGTGGTTAACTCACTCGTCCACTTAGACAGTTTGAATTTTGCTTGCAACAACCCATTGTAGATTTGGTTATTTCTATGAAGTACAAATACTTCGTTGAATTGCCGTATCCGCGTGTCGAACACATTTCGGACACAATATTCATCGACACTCGTCCGACACGCATATCTGCTGTGTTCAACCGTATTTTAATAAAAATTTTAAATTATTCTCCAGACATGCTTAAACACACCTAAATATCATTACATGTCAGCGTCTTCAGCGTCTTTCTTAACATGTATTCTTGAAATAAATTTAAAAATAGTATATAGTATTATTTGTTAAAATAAAAAATATTTTAAATCTTATAAAATTTTAAAATTTGTCAGTAAACGTATTTTATGTCGTGTATTTCAATCACAATTTTATAAATATAAGTATAGAAGGTTAATGCACAAAATGATCTATAAAAGATCACGCAAAAGTTAATTTGCTCTTTCAAAAAGATGACTCAATTTGATTTCTAAAGAATATTAATGTGAGTTAAATTAGTCATTTCAATTAATTTTTTCTTGACGTGTATTAACGGTAGACATGTGAAATAAAATTTAATATGTTTTATATTCTTAACATGCCAGATAAAATTAAAACATATTTTGAGAATCAATATGATTTATTGAGTATCTTTTGACGAAAACGA
>NC_029793.2:127884013-127887646 GCF_000816755.2 Arachis ipaensis | reverse complement strand
GAATCTTTTCCATTTTTTTAATAATTAAAAAAATAAAGTATAATTTTTAATTTTTTAATATTTTTTTAGTTTTATTTATAAAATTAATAATAAAAAATTACACTCTTTTAATTATTAAAAAAAAATCAGCAAATTTATTCTCTTTTTGATGATCCAATTAAAACATCAAATCTTTTTGTTACTAAATTGACTCGGGCATAATTTTTTAAGGACTCCTAAATGTATAATAATTAGATGATATAATACTTAGGGCCGTTTGGAAACACCAAAAAGTTACTTTTTTTTACTTTTGACTTATAGAAAGTTACATTAATGTGTTTGGTACAATTTTTTAGATAAACTTTTAACTTTTCAAAAAGTTATTTAAGAGCTTTTGAAGAAGTTAAAAAATGTGACTTCTCCTATTTTCAAAAGCTATTTTATCACTCTTAATTAATGCACAACTTTAAAACAATGACTTCCATAATAACTTTCCAAACTCAAAATAACTTATTTAAAAGTTAATATTAATAAAAATTCTTATATTTTAAGCTCATTTTTTAAAAGAACTTATTTAAGAAGTTTAGCCAAACTGGCTTAGTATGTCAAATTAAAGTTAAAATAAGAGGGTATTTTATATGAAATTATGGAGCAATATATTTTTAAATTATTGATAAAATTTTAGATTAAATTATTTGGCCGGCAACATTGTTTAGCTTGACTAAGTATTATATTGTACTCATAATTTATATCTATAAACTAAATGGGGTTATTCACTTACAAATGATAATCTTCCATTTGAGTGTTTACTCCCAATTAAATAATTAAGATCACCCTTCAAAACCAATGATATAAAACATGTTAGCTGACTATTAGTTTTTCTATTGTTTCCTTATTTATCCAAAAACAAACATGATCACATTATTTCTGAACCAATACGGCATGTTGATTTAGGAATTAGACAAATGCGTGTTGAATGGTGCGATATACTCGGCCAAGAAACATTTTCTTTCAAATAATCAATTTTTGTTTGTTTGTGTTTATATATAGGGCTCAAATAATCAATTTAATCACGAGAGAAAAAACACCTAGTGCAATAATAAGAGGCCATTATTTTTTAGCGCACCGTATTTTCTAATTCGATAAATTAATAGATAAATTAAGTATTAATTTATCGTAAATCTAAGTTCTATTTAAAAGTCAGGCATAAGTCAATAAATTATTATAGGCATAATATGAGATTTAAACTCCTAACACTTACTTAAACAGACAAATAAACTGATCAATCGACCAATCTAATTTGATCATAAGAGACCATTATTATTACATGGATAATGACTATAGATTTCAAATCAATTTTTTCTTTTGGGTGAATAATTTGTGTGGTAGCAACATCACCGATGTAATTTATTCTTTCATATAGCTAGGAAACAAAATAGTATGATGATGATTTAGCTAGGTTCATCATATATCATCTTCATTGGCCAGCTTTATTGCCCATATATGTCTGCCGAACTATAAATTAAATTAATTAAAGGCATATATAAATGCAAATTCAAAATAATTTCAAATAATATTTTTGTAGTTGTTGGAATAATATACAGCTGGAGAAGAAGCCATATGGTGTATTCATGAGTAGTCTTAAATTCCTACATAAGATAATAATCATTTTACTGTTGTCAAACAATGTTTTTGTTGTCTTAAAGCTTTTTGAAGTGAAACAATTTTGAATCTCCAAGTTAGATTATATTTGAAGGCTTCCTTTATTGTCACATCTCACATGCATCAACACTACTTGGCTAATCTTCTCACTTTTCACTTCATTTGTGTCATCATGCTTATCTTCTTTCAGTTGCTTCTTTAGCCGTATACAGTTTTTTTTCATCCTAAAAAGGAAAATAAGATGGGGAAAAATAATTAAATGAGAGAAATTCTTTGATTTCATGAGAAGGAAGGTTCAACAGAATATACTTGCAAGTGGATTAAATTTTTTTAAGGTGAAAAGATTGATAATGTGAGAAAAAAAATATTTAATTGTTTTTAAAATTAAAACAATAGAATTTATATACGATGAAAATTATAAATTTAATAATAAATTTTTACTATATAAGTTTTTCAATTTTTTTATTTTAAAGATTAAAAACTCAATTTGATTTTTGTCTATCTTCACGAAAGACAATGCGACTTTTTATAAAAAGATCAACATTTTGAACCTTTAATTTTTTTTTTGAATTTTAATACAATACAAACCCTTTGTTAAAAAATGGTCAAATAGTAATTAATGGTATTGATTTTGAAAAGTTGTAAACTCTTACAAATTTTTTTTAATAATAAGACCAATTATTACTATCACCAATACTATTATAGACATCTTCATTCATTATCGTCATTATAACTTCTACCTCAATTATATTTTTATTGTACAATCATATTTTATTATTATTAATATTTCTTCTATTATCATCAACACTACTAATACCAATACTATCAATATCACTATAATTCTTTTCTCTCATATTTTGTTCGACATTATTTTTTTTGAAAAGTTTTTGTACTGTAATTATTTTTTTATTCTTGCGACACCACTTCCAACAATGGCCGTTTTCTCCACTTAAACATCACAAGTAAAGGAATTTTTTAAAAATAAATTTGTTAATAGTTTATAACGATTTAAAACCTCCCACATTATAAATAAAATTCTCTACAAAATCAATTTATGTTATTATTTGACTGAATTTTTAACAAATAATTCATATTATCTTAAAATAAAATAATTCAACATTAAAGTATCTTTTTTATAACGATCGCGTTGCCCTTCGTAAAAATTGATATAATTCAAGTTAATCTTTTTTTTCTATACTATTACTATATATTTTGTTGCGCTTTATATATATCAAAGATGGTTAACAACATTTGCTAATCAACATTTAAAGTTTAATCTTAGTAGGCATAAATCCTTTATATTTTATAATAAATACTATTTTAATATAATATTTCTTAAAAATTAATATGTATTTTCTTTGTTTTGTTAATTTAAAATTAATCTAAATATATAATTAATTAAAAATAAAGTATATTTTTTATTTTTGAAATTTGTCAAATATTTCAAAAATATCTTTAAATTTTGTTTTGTTTCAATTTTGTCTCAAAATTTTTTTATTTGTATCAAATATACTTCTGACAACTAAATTTTTAAAAAATTTAAAACTAATCTAATAATAATACATGACAACGTAACTATCTCTAATTTATTTGTGTTAATAGTTATTCTTATAAAATTATTGTTAAATTGATCCTAAATTTTTTAAAAAATTAGTTATCAAAAATATATTTGATACAAACTAAAAATTTTTGGAACATAATAATGTTATTGTTTTAAATTCTAAAATAAGTAAAAAAGAAACTTAATTAACAACACAGTATATCTAGATAACAATGACATAAATAAGTTGACAGTATATGGGTTAGACTTCAAAACTTAAATTAAGAAGGAAAGAAAAAATAAAAAAACAAGATAATATCTCTCCCTTTATCACTGACATATCTGTTAGATATCTAACAAGTTTCATCCATAACACCGCGTGAATTCTGACCCAACTTTGAAGAAGAGATTAAAGTATCATTTTCAAAAATATTTTCTTTATATCCCTACAA
>NC_029793.2:127881625-127883950 GCF_000816755.2 Arachis ipaensis | reverse complement strand
ATACTGTCCAATATTTTTTTAATGTTTTAGGTTTAATTATTAGCTACATGATGCATGGTTGATGCAACTGTAATAGTTGTACTCATTCCTATAATTTCCTTCAACTACTAGTGTATGTATGTGATGCATTTTTTATTTAATTGTTATCTATACATCAACAACTCCATTACTTAGGTTTAATATGTTTCACTATTGTTATTATTAACATGTACATCAACTGCAACTATAATAGAATTAATTACTCTAATTACGGAAGGGGTTTCATTTATATATAATAAATATCTTAAATTAATCGTCATAAGTCTCTGCAATTAATTAGGAAGCTCCTTCCCAAAATTAAAGTCATCATCAGACATGTACCAATTTCAATAATAGTTTAATTTTGATACACTAACAGTGAAAATGTTTTATACAATTATGCAATTACATTCGTTTTTTTATGAATATTTACGTAATTAATGTAAAAGGTAGTTATTTTTATTGATGTGACGTTACCTAATTAGATACACGTATAAAACTACTTTACACACTTACAGTACATGAAAATTAAATTCTTACAATAATATAAGGTGTATAATAATAATGTCCATTCAATAAATTTCAGAATTGATATGGTTCTGAGTCTTAATAATTTCCCTCAACTATATACTGATTTCATTTTTAATGGTGAAATATTGAGTCTTCTTTATACCATCTTGAACTAAGATCATAACACAACAATAATAAGTGTGTAATTTTTGTCCCTAGCTACCTATATCTTCAATTAAATCAGATCAGTAGTTAGGAAGATTTTATCACAAAAGTCATTCAAATCTGTATAATATTTATAAAGATCTCTTTCAATACACAACTGACTCAAATCTGTGACATGATGAGCAATGAGATGTTTGGATAAGTTCAGTTTTCTATCCATGATGACCAAATCCATGTTTTTTTTTTTTGTGTGCTGAATATGTATTTTTTTTGAGGAATTATTGCATCAATCATATTGGATAGATTGAATAAGTTTTGATACATTATGTTACTATTTGTCATTTTAAAAAAATATATATATTATTAATCACCTTTAAATTAAGATAGTGAGGCTCATAAATAATGAATGTTACAAATTTAAAAGTGATTAAAACATCACTTTACTACTTTATTAATATTGTCACTTTAAAAGATCTTTTTCTTTAGTAAATAATAACGATTTAGTCGACAAAATAACTCAAAGAAGTATATTTACAAGATTAATATTTCAGATTCCAACTTAAGTATATAGAGAAAATGTATTATTTACTTAAGTGCCTCTTTTAAAAACAGAAAGAAAAAATGAAATAAAAACTCATGTAAATCTAAAGAAAAAAACTCTTACATAAAAGATCGTATTAAATATATAATTATACATGTACTTTTTTTATCAATTTAAATTAAAAAAAATAATTTATAAGAATCACTCCATTCTAATAACTCAATCTTATTCCGACTCAAAAAATAAGATTACCTCGCACTTTATTATAAACTCCATAGAAATAGTATATCCAAAGACCCAAATATAATAGCTACCTTCTTGGTATCTTTAGAAACAAGATCCTTATAGAATGAATTACAAACATATGCAGGGTTTTTGTTAGGAAAAAAAAGAAGAAGGTAAAAACAAAGAAGTAAGTACACTTTTGTGATGTAGCTTAAAAGGTCAATAATTTTAACTTTAAAAAAAAAAAAAGATTTTTGAAAAGATATTATTAACTCAGCTTCTTGAAACTTTTATCCATATCGATCTTTCAATTAAATTTTAGTTGTCGGAAAAAGCTTCAAAGAAAAAATTGGCTCTATATTATGATTGAAAAAGAAGCTAAGGATAAAGTGGTCCTACAAGCAAGTATGCATATATGAAGATAGCAATATTATTATTTTTCTTTGTTACTGTTATTGATGAGCCACCGTACTCATCATGAGTTGTGTGGAAATTAATGCATCTGATCCATGATGATGATAAGCTTCTAGATTCTGCCTTCTTCTCTGATCTTATGATCCTCTTTACAACAAAATGCTTAATCTTCCATGCATTGTACTTCTTATGTTACAATTTTTTAGGGCCAGCTTTTGTTAATTTTCGATTTTTATTTTTCTCAAAATAGCATAATATAAGTGATTTAATTTAGATTTTAGATGTGAGCACGTAATATTGGACTTAGGACATGATCATTTATATACACGATAAAATTAATTAGATAATGGTATACGATTCTTTGTAATTTGATCATTTTTATAGTTAAGATCTAACTAATATTAATATATATATTTTAATTATTTTGTCGCTCTCTATAATTTTATTAAAAT
>NC_029793.2:127880566-127881410 GCF_000816755.2 Arachis ipaensis | reverse complement strand
ATATTTAACATCCAATATGTATATTATTGAGGATTCCAAGTAAATTAAAGTTTTATGTGTTTGGGTTTAAATTATGGTTGTGATCGCAATTATGATATTGTGATCCTCACATGTGAATTATAAACATTAATTTTATTAATACAATTATGTCATAATTAAATAACAATATTAACATAGTATACATTAGTCATTGTAATCAATATTGTTTAGTAAGTATTTTAAAATAAAATTGAAAAAATAGTATAAGATTTTAGTGTACATGCATCTCAAAAAGAAGTACACTAATATTTCGATTTTGGATGAGTGTATTTTTCATTTCAAAAGCAGTATGATATATCCAATTTTATTATGAATTATTAATGGAGTGAGGTGTAACACAGAAGAGGGATGAAAGGTGCAGGTGAATGTTGTAGACAAAAAATGATAGTAGCAGTAGTAGTTGCAAAAATGGCACTGTAATTCTATAAATAAAGCTTTGTTCTTTATGTACCTCAATATATGTCTTGAAAGGATACACATAATATATGTATATGCACGACAGCATCTACCTAACATTATTGGTCTGAAAATCATATATGAAAAAGNNNNATATATGTAGAAAATCAGATGGATATATATATAGTGTCTCTTGGCACCATTAGAATTAGAAACAAACAATTGTTACGGCATGCATGCATTTGTCATCATCACTATTAAAGTTGTACTTTTTTATTATTATTTACCTATTTCTTGTATGTTAATGTTTGATTAACTATATCATATATTCATTATAACATGTAGTAAAATTAAAACAAAAATGTTTAGTAACAAAAAATTTAACTAAATATAATTAAAATTAAACTTG
>NC_029793.2:127869795-127880446 GCF_000816755.2 Arachis ipaensis | reverse complement strand
TTTGCTTTGTATATATCATCTTTAATGTTATATTAGGAAACAATAATATTTGGAAAAAAAAATAAATCAACTAAAATAATTAATATTTATTTTATCTAATATTTATTAATTGTTGCTAGAATTAATAAATATTAAATAAAATAAAATTGAGTTATTTTTTTATCTTCTTAATATTATTGAATTAAAATATACCCACTAGAGGCATGTTATTAACGGAAAATAATTAGGTTAAGTGACGAGGTATAATTATTATTGTAAACATGGCTTAATTGCTCTAGGAAGAATGAGAATTATATTTCATAATACCATGATCAAGTTAAATATTGATTTAACTTTTAAAATCATTCGATATTCGATATTACGTAAGCCAAAATTAATTCTAATAATTAATTTCATTAAAAAAATTTACAATTAAAAATAATGTTATAATTTTATGTAAAATTTTGAAAGTGTGTTTGGGTCCATTATTATTTGAGACCACTACATACGATATAAAAGAGATCGAGTGGCATATATAGTTCGTTCTGACAAAATCTTATTCAAAGAATTGTAATACAATATATATAGTGTCAACGAATAAGTTCATTGAAAAAACAAAAGCTAATGAGTAGTGACCAGTGATTATCATAACGCTGGACAAAAAGAAACTATTCATCAATAACATATATCTTCACTTTCTATAGGCAGAAAATTAAGATTTTGGGAAAAAAATCATTACGAAATAGTTCTATATTCATTTTTATTTTTGTTTCTATGTAGATATCTGGTTTTGAGATATGGTTCGTAATAAAATTGTGAAAGAATAAAAAAAGAGAGGAAGAATATTATATTTTGTATTTTTTGATTGATTGAATTGAATTGTAAACTATGAAGGTAAAACTAAATATATAGAACATTATCCTATAAAAGATAAAAGCAAATAAAGATAAAATAAGAATAATTAAAGATAAAATAAAGAAAAGATAGGATAAGATAATAAAAACTAAAATTGTAATTGAATTTATGTATTCTGTTGGGTTGAATTTGTGGGTCACGAGACTTCTTTATTATTGTCATAGATTAAGGTGAAAGAGTAGTTTAATAGTTCGTCTTATCCAGTGTTTGAATTAGCCTTATCTTTGAACAAAACGAAATATACGTCAGTTCTTCAAGGAACAGTGGCGATATGCATCTGCAAAGGTACTCCAACGTTCAAGTCAATAAAAGTGTAAAGTAATAGAAATGATATTCAGAATAAATAACGTACCTGTAATTTAGTGAGTCACTTGTATTTATAAAGTAAGTTGATTTGTAAGTAGTCATTTGTTTTCTTCAAATTTGTTTGGGGTTTGTTTTTCTAATTGTGCGGTAACTGTTTTCGACTTTTCATGGATTGTTCCATTGGAGAGAGAATCTCGCTACGTAGTTTATCTCATTTTCTGTGAGTTCAGTTATTGTTATAGGTATAATCGGTTTGGGTAATGGATCAATTTCAGTAATAAAAATTATTTTAAAGTTCAGGGTTAATATAGATAAAATGACATAATGACAAAATTATATTTTTTGCAAAGTAGTTGAAGCTGCTAAAATTTTCCATAAAAAAGTTGTAAATTTAGATTTTCATAAAAACAAAAAACACTCAAATTAGTCTTTAAAATTATTACTAAAAAATAGTATATTATTAACAAATTTTGTTGTTACTACCGACGAATATCATTCGGATAAAAACCTCATAAAAAATGTTATGCTAATGAATTTTTCTTTCTGTGGGTATGTTATTCCTTTACTTATAGATTTTTCTTTAGTAATTGGCTGTCAGATTTGGCCAAAATAATCAACTTTTTTTATGAATGTTATTTCATAAAGTTACTAATGGATTTTTCTTTGGTTGTGATCATTGATCAATGTTATCGACGAATTTTTTCGACAGTTAACTTATAAAATTGATCAAAATCATCAAAGTTTTTGATGGATTTTCTTTCAATAATAATTGTTCATTTTATCGACAAATTTTTTTTTTCCGAAATTTTCTTACAAAATTATTAGTCAAAATTATTAGTCAAAATAATGCTGCAGAATTTGAATCGGAGAATGAGAAAAGAGTAAAAGTGTAGAGTGAACTTGAGAGATATTCAAAAATGGAATTGTGATTATGGTTAATCTCATTTACTTGCAAATGACTAGTTCTGTATTTGTAGATACCAGAAAAACTAAACCACACTAATTTAGCACTCTTCTAACTAACTTAATGTTATGAGTTGGCAGCCTCTAACAAACTTCAGACTCTAACAAACTTACGTAACAACTCTACTAAATTGAAGATATAACTAATTAGCTCTATGAGCTGCATAGCCTTATCATCCAACAGCCTCCCTGAAGCTTGGAGTGCATATATCAACCAATCCAAGCTTGCGATAGAACAATTCAAATCGTCCTAGAGCTAAGCTCTTTGTGAGCACGTCTGCTATCTGCTCTCCACCGGATTGGCAGTAATATTAGTGAACCATCTTGTACTCTATCTCTCACTGTATGACGGTATGCTTCGTTCTTTCGTGAAATACAGGGTTGGCGGCTATATGCATTGCAGACTGGTTATCACAGTAAATAGTGATCAGTTTGCTCAGTGGGGTATGAAAGTCTCAAAGTATGTAGCTTAGCCACCTTCCCTCACATGTTGCCAAAGCCATAGCTCTATACTCCACTTTCGCTAATGATCTAGCAATTGTAGTTTGCTTCCTACTTTTCCATGACACAAGAGATGAACCCAAAAAGAAACAAAATCCAAAGACGGATCTCCTTTGTGTCTGGACATGTCCCCCAGTTTGAATATGAGTATCCTGTGAGCGACAAATCTGATGAGGCGGCAGAGAACTTTATTCCACTGGCTGGTGCACGCTTTATATATCTTAAGATGTGCAGGGCTACTTTGAAATAATCTGTTATAGCGCAGTCCAAGTACTGGCTCAACTTGTTGATGGCGAATGAAATGTCTGGTCTTGTATTTGTGAGGTACAGCAGCCTCCCAACAAGCCTGCACTAAGGAGTCAAGTCAATTAATGTTGTGCCTGAAGATTTGGACAGTGGAGTTGTGTAGTTTATTGGCGTAGTTGCAGGCTTGGCATTTTTCATTCCAAATTCATGGAGGAGATCAATAGCATATTTCTACTGATTCATGACAATTCCTTCTTTGCTCCGTGCAATTTTAAAACCCAAAAAGTACTTAAGTTTACCTATGTCCTTGATGTTGAATGTATCATCCAACACCTTTTTCATCCGATTATTCATGTTATTTTCAGATAAAATCATATCATCCACATACACAAGAATGCAAGTAAAGTCATCTCTGGTGCCTTTGGTAAAGAGGGATGTATCTACATTGGATTGAATGTACCCTGAAGTTTTGAGAACTAAGCATAATTTGCGGTTCCATTGACGACTAGCTTGTTTGAGCCCATAAAGAGATCTTTCAAGCTTACAAATATTGCTGGGGGAGTTGATAAACCTGGAGGAACCTTTATATAAACTGTCTCAGGGAGATCACCATGTAAAAAGGCAGTGTTGACATTAAATTGGTGGAGAAACCAACCCTTAAACGCTGCAAGTGCCAACAAAACTTGAAGAGTATACATTTTTACCACAGGACTGATGTGTCAAAGAAATCAAATCTAGGGATTTGAGTATAGCCTTTTGCAATGAGCCTTGCTTTGTGTCTTTTCACTGTCCCATTTGCTTTGAGTTTGGTTTTAAAAACCCATTTGCACCACACTGCTCTCTTTTCTTTAGGTAAGGATGTAACAGTCCAAGTTTTATTTGCTTCAAGAGCATTGAGTTCTGATCTGATTGTCTCTTTCCAACAATCATGTTGAATTGCTTGTTCATAACTTTGAGGTACAATGATAGAATCAATAGCTAAAGAAAGAATTTTGGAGTGCAGGTGAGAAATTATCATAGGACATGTATTGAGAGAGTGGATATCTTGTCTTGAAAGATGATTGAGATTCATTCTGAGTTGTTGTACTAGTTTAAAAATATTAGAAATCAGACAAATATGCTGGTGATTTTCTAATCCTGGCCTACATGATCTCCTAGGAGCTGAAGTTGGTGAGACAATGGATGTATGAGAAGAGGGAGGAACGAGAGTTTGAGTATGATTAGTGTGTGTATCATGAGGTGTGTATGAGGTGGTAAGATGTGATTGTGAGTGAGGTGTATGTGAAACATGATTTGGTGTGCTAATAGCAGATTCTGTAATATGAGGTGGTGTATTATTTGTAATAGGCATAATGGGTGTATATGCTGATATGAATGTGTCGTCAAAGAATAAAGCACGATTATTTGAAATTTGAGCATTATTAGTAGATGAATTGTTAGTGAATGAAGAGTCAGGGGCATCTTTAGTGTGAAAAGGAAATTTCTTTCATAGAAAATGATATTTCGTGATAAAAAAAAGTTCATTAGTTTGCAAATCCATAAGAAGATACCTTTTAGTGCCAAACTTAAAACCCAAAAATACAGCTTGTTTGGCTCTCTTTTCTAATTTGGTTCAGTTAGCAACTAAAGTCGAAGCAAATTCCAAAGAACTAAAAATTTTAAAATATTTGATGCAAGGGAGTTTATTAAACATGACTTGATAGGGCCTTTTAAATTCAGAGAGGAGTTAGGAATTCTATTAATGACATGAATGGCATGAGCAGTAGTTAAATGCCAAAATTTTTTAGGAACATTACTTTTAAATAGAAAAGCTCTTGTCATGTTTAAGATATTTTGATGCTTCCTCTCTACTATACCATTTTGTTGCGGAAATTTCACACAGGTGGTTTGATGTAAAATACATTTTGAGTTATAAAAATCATACATGATAAACTCTTTACCATTATCTGATCTTATGCATTTCACTTTCTTTTGAAATTGAGTTTCAATCATTGTGATAAAATTTCGAAGCAAATCAGAAATTTCTCCTTTGATTTTCATAAAATAAGCCCAAGTAAATTTACTATAATCAGCTATTATAGTAAGAAAATATTTATGGCCTTTGATTAGGGCTGGAAGTGAGTCAAGCCAGCTCATGAGCCAGCTCGAGCTCGACTCGTTAACAGCTCGATAAGCTAAGCTCGTGAGCTGGTGAGCTAAGCTTGAGCCTGAAATTGAGCTCATAAATTAAATGAGCCGAGCTTGAGCTTGGATAAGCTCAGCTCATTAGCTCGTGAGCTGGCTCGATTATATATATATAACAATCTTAATTATTTAATATTTATATTTATTTTTTACATATAATTTTAATATAGGACATAAATAAAAAATTTATAATTTATTGATAGATAAACAATATATAAAATTGATCTTTTCAAATATTTTTAAAAATATATAAGTTATAATTTATTGATATAAAATTATAGATTATGTATCTATGTTTCTCTTATTTGAGCCAGCTCGTAAGCTCGAGCCAGCTCGTGAGCTTTTGGTGAGCCGAGCTTGAGCTTAAGAAATAAGCTCGATTGTTAATGAGGCGAGCCGTGAGCCAAGCTCAATTTTCGTGAGCCGAGCTTGAGCTTGGCCTAGCTCGGCTCAGCTCGGCTCACTTCCAGCCCTACCTTTGATAGATTGAATTGCTAAAAGTCCCCAAATGTCAACATGCATCAAATCAAAACAATTTTCAGATTTATTAATACTTGTAGGAAAAGGAATACGTTTCTGTTTTGCAAAATCACAAGGTGCACAAGGAATGTTTTCATTATCATAAATAGAAAAATCATAAGCTTTTTTTATTATGTCTAATCTCTTAGAAGAGATGTGTCCCAAATATCTCTAAAAGTAGAATCTGCTGTAAGTGCTGCTGTGAGTGCAAGTACAAATTTATTGGTGAAGAAATGCAAATTCAAATCAGTGTGAGTTTTGAATTCCAGTGTATAGAATTCAGCCTTGATTCCAATGTATACAATCCAGCCTTGGCTTCAGCAATGCCAATCATCTTCAAGCTCTTTCGATCCTGTATCTCACAATGCAACTCGTCAAACAAGAATTTATATGGTAAGTGTTTTGTGGCTTTGGAAATTGAAATTATATTGAAAGAAAAGGATGGAGCATAAAAAACATTTATGAGGTTTATATTATTTGGAAAAGAGACTGTTCCACAAATGGTGGAAACAATCTTTGAACCATCTGGTAATTGAAATATAATTGGATTTATCTTATAATAATTTTTGAAAAATTTTAATGAAAAAGAGACATGGACAGTAGCACCACTGTCCAAAATCCAATCATTTAGTTTCAATTTATGTTTGGCGAAGGAAAGAATGTGGTATATACCTAGGGATGGGACATGTGCCTCAATTGCCAGTTCTGAGTTATGAACAAGATCCTCTTCACAATCCTGGAATAATGCAATGAGAGTTTATTTTTGCTCTTTGAAAAATAAAGAACTTAAACTGTTACTATTCTTTCTTGAAATAGAGTTACTAATTTTCTCAATTTTATCATCAGTAGTGACATGATTTATGGTTCTTGAGCTTGAATCTTGCTGGTAATGCGGAGAAAAACCATGCTTGTGATAGCATGTGTGAACCAAGTGGCCAGTTTTGCCACAATGAGAGCACTTCTTGATCATTCTTTTTCCTCCTAAGCCACGGCCTCTACCTCCACGCCCTCTCCCTCTTCCTCGAACGCTCATGTTGCCTTTATTAGTATTAAAGTTGCTGTCAATTAAAGCATTCACCAACATCTTGCGTTTTAGATGATTTGAACTTGACATACATTTGCCTTTCTTGTTGCAATAATAATAAAAAAATAGTATTGACATTAGGGTGTGGTCTTATAAAGATTATTTGTGATCTCACGTTTTCAAATTCTTCATTCAAGCCTCTCAAGAACCTAACCACCTGTGACTGTTTTTTGTATCCTCTAACAATCTCTAATCCACACGTGCATATTCCTATACAATTGAATGATGGAATCATTTGAAATTTTTCTGATTCTTCCCATAGTCCCTTCATCTTTGTAAAGAATGAAGTGATTGACAAATATCCTTGTCTTGCTGAGTACATTTGTTCTTCCAATTCAACGATTCTGAACAAATTTCCTTCGTAGAATCTGTGCTTAAGATCTTTTCACAACAGATCTTTCCACAACTTTGATGTCACATTACACCACATCACACTTTGCAAAATCTCACTACTTAAGAAAGCATGCGACCAAAACAGAACAAAGGTGTTGTATCTATTCCAAGCTTCAAACGTGCAATCAAATTTCTCGGATTTTGGTAAAGATCCGTCTATGAAACTGAGCTTGTTCTTTGTCTTCAGTGATATCCAAACTGATCGGGACCATGAGTGGTAATTCAGTGTAGTTAGAGGATTTGGAGTGAATGAAATACCTGGATTTTCACTCGGATGAAGGTAGTACGAATATGCACGATCTTGCATCAAATTCGTGCTTGGTTTCGCAGATTGAGGGATCTGCCCTTGCATCATCGCTAGCTGGTTCATCAATTGAGCCAAATTTTGAAGATCTGAGGCTGGGAAAACTTGAGTTTTCATGTTTTGACATGGGCCTTGCTATGGATCAACCATACTTTCTGCTAATTTGTTAAAGTTAGACACAATTGCAGATTCTCAATTCCACGATCTCTCTACCTTGTAATAGAGAAGATCCACCAAGGTGTCACTGTTTGTACATTCACGCTCACCGCACCATGATAAAATCTGCTATAATGTTGCAGAATTTGAATCGGAGAATGAGAAAAGAGTGAAAGTGCAAAGTGAACTTGAGAGAGATTCAAAAATGGAATTATAATTATGGTTAATCTCATTTACTTGCAATTGACTAGTTCTATATTTGTAGATACTAAAAAATTAAACCATACTAATTTGACACTCTTCTAACTAACTTAGTGCTATGAGTTAGTACCCTCTAACAAACTTACGTAACAACTCTACTACTCTACTAATTTAAAGGTACAACTAATTAGTTATATGAGTCACATAGCCTTATCAAATTATCATCTAATAGTTTTTGACAAATTTTTCAACAATAAAATATAACAGAATTATGTTTTCTTATTTATTTTTCTCTCGCCAAATAAAGTTGTAATCATACAAAATAATTATAAACCATCCAAATTTTAATTTGGCATATTTTCATCCGATTTCCTTTTAAACTTAAATTAGAATTTATATAATAATTCAGAAAACAAACCTGACTCATATTATCAAACCAATAAAAGAAAAGTACTAAGACAAGCAAGCCAATCCTAACCCCAAAAACAAATGTATGTATTGGTACATCATGTTTAAGGAAACACTTAAAAAATATTTTGAAATTAGTTTCATCTTTATCACATTAAAATTAAAGTGTACAAAATAATATATATTTATACACAAATAGTTTAATGATTGATATTTTATGTACATGTAGTATTTTTTTTATAATTTAATAGTTTCTTGCGGTATGTGATTTAATTTTTGAAAGACTAATAATTCAACGAGTTAGTTTGTAAAAAAGAAAATTTTCACCCTCTGCCTCTTTATGACCTATCTGGATCCGTCATCTGTCCTCACTACTACCATATTATGGAATGAAGCAAATTAAACAATGCTTTGGATTCTATATCGTGTAATATAATTTGGTCAACAAATATATAATGACCATATAATTTATATATATCTACCTAAGTTGCTTGCTCTCGGATCCCTTCTTGTTAACTCAGAAATTGAAGTTTAATTAGTCAAACAATCAACTGAAATTGATCACTATATAGATTATAGTTTAACAAATGAAAAGGGGTTACACGAAACAATTGGACACAAAGTAGAAGCTAAGTAATTAAGGCAGTGTTTGTTTTCAAGGACAGGACACTGAGACAAGGACATAGTGACACAAAATTATGTTTGACAAATGAGACATGAATAGTGATATTGTGTCCAGAGACACTGAATTAGTGTATTTTATATCCATCTTGACAGAAAAGATACAGAGACACTAATAAGGGATGCAACTTATTTTTTATTTTTTCTTTTATTATTTTTGTTAATTTTTTATAATTATATTTTTTATAATTATATTTTTCTTCTTAAATTTTTTTAAATAAAAAAATTAAAAATAAATTAGATTTTTATAATTTCTTCTAGTTTATCACTAAATAGAATACAAGAACACAAAATTTTGTGTCTCTCTCCTTTGTGTCTTATTCTCAGTGTCTTGTCTTGTCCTCTTCTAAAAAACAAACGCAACCTAAAAAAACATATTTTCAAAACATATGATTGATGATGAGATTAAATAGTAAAAACAGAAAATATTTAAACTAACAACAAAAACAAAAGCCAATAATGATGCACTTATATATGTTAAGAAATAACATACATTTTTTTTACCAACGAAGTTAGATCGAATGATAATCAACTCGAAATCGCTTAAGCAGATCTCGAATTCAAGCTAAGTTTAATGTATACGCAGCTAATCCCACTGAAAGACTCACCCACCACAATTAAGTATTCGACCCGTCGGGTCGAAGATCCGGATATCGATAACAAAAAATAAACATATCTTTAAGAAAAGATAAAGAGTAATTTCGTTGCAAATTGTAAAGTGGTAGTTAGGTAGGTAAAGACTATGAATGTTGTAAATTTGTTTTTGTACCGAAATTATAATCATCCTAGGGTTCTGGGAAAGCCACCAATGCATGCATGATCACATTCTTCGTAATCCTGTGCACGTGTGACCTCGATTCAGATCTATAGATAATATAAAGTCAAAACTAAACCCCTAAGTTAGGTACGGATTTGTGATTAGTAGTTAGTCTTAGACTTAACTTTAGGATACATAAGGTTTTGATTGCCTCATTAAAAAAACAAAAAAAAAGAAGGCAAATTATATATGTAAAGAAAATTGTTGCAATTAGTATCTTGCAAGTCACGGAACTCACCAAGTATATACGATCCTCTTTGAAATAATATTCTTGTTTATCGCCACTATAAGTATATTTTATTAGGAACTAATAATTGTCTAATAATGACCAAAAAAAAAAAATTTTTCCCACCAAGAGTTGAAGGACTACTCCCCTCACCTTCAATTTTTTGTGTCTTCAATTCTAATCTTCTTAGACATTGTTGATAAGTTTGTTATCATGATTTAAATTTATATTTATGATTTAATTTGATTTGTTTATATAATTAAAATTGGGATTTTTTATTCATATGTAAATAATTCAATTGTTTTATTTAAAAGTTAAAGTCTTGAATTATTGGATAGATAAATTATTTTCCTTACACGGTACACACATGCCATTAATGTGATCTAGCTAGTCACTTAAATACCACTATATAAAGAAGGACACAAAAAGTGAAAGGAAGCAATAATTAATGATGAAATGTGAAAAATTCTCAAAGTAGTTAAGCGGGCCAAAGACTAAGGAAGCCGTATAACTATGTTTTCTACCAAAAACTCTCTATATTATTATTTGGGTTTGGGATGGAACTTATATGCACGTGTGACCATGATAGGCAAGTAAAAGTAAAATCGACGTGTTAACACATTTCGATCATAATATTCATTTGAGAATGTAGTTATTTTTGTTTTAATAAAAAAATTTAAATATATATATAATTATGTATAGATATATGTAGTTTAATTTTATCTTTGATTGATACTATTGAATTTTGTTAAAATATAATATATTTTG
>NC_029793.2:127865576-127869789 GCF_000816755.2 Arachis ipaensis | reverse complement strand
AATTATTAGATTGTGCGGGTTTGGACTACTTGTAGTTGGGGCTGGGGCGATATGATGCTTTCTTCTTTCTCTAATTTCATCACGCCTCGGATTCCTCATCACAGGTTCATAATTAAAAACGGCGGAACCAACTTGGGATGAAATTAACTTTAATTAATTAATTAAAAAATAGATTTGTTATAAAAAAAATCAATCTTTCACTTAAATAGGGATAATCTCGTTTACGATTATTTTTAAATTTTTTCTAAGAAAAAGAAAGCTTCACTTGATAAAGTTGTAATTTTATCACTATTTTTGTCATATTGTCTGCCACCGTATTTACATTTTTCATAATCAAAGAAAAGCCAATACGCCTATTTCAATGCATAATATCCCTTATTTTGAGCACTAACGGATTAATTAACTCAAAATAATCTTGATGATTAGTAACAAGATTAAACGCTTCTACATAATCCGTCTCACAAATAACATCTCTTTAATCCACATCCCAAACCAAGAGATATCCTCTCCAAATAGCAAACAACTCCTCTTGAAAAATACTATTATTCTCAATCATTTCCAAACACTTTCTTTGCCAACTCCCATTACAATCTCTAATAACTACTACAAGAAAATGGAACATTTATAACAAAAATTTTGTATCAAATTTAAAATTGTTACAAAAAAATAATTTTTTGTAATAATAATTAGTGATTGTTACAGAAGAATAATGTTTTGTAACAACATTACAAGTTATTACAAAATATCCTAATATTTTGTAACAACCTTTTTTTTTGTTACAAATTATGTTAGTTTTAGTAACGGACGGGTGTTTTGTTACAAAATATTGTAACAAAGAATAAAGAAGTTACAAAAATTCGAAATATTTTGTAACAGAATATCTTTCTGTTTCAAAAATTTCAATTGTTTTGTAATAAAATATCTTTTTATTTCAAAAACGCCAATCATTTTGTAATAAAAAAATTAATTTGTCACAAAATTTAACATTGTTTGTAATAAGTTATTTGTTTGTCACAAAATGTAAGTATATATTATAATAATTTTTTTTCAAAATATTAAACACTTTGAGAGTCAGAAAAATACCGGCAGTTTGTAATCACCGAAAATATTTTTGAAAAATTGTGCAGATTTAACACGGCGGCGATTCAAAACCGCCACAAATAAAATTTCAGAAAATATTGTAGCACCAAATAGTGGCGGTTAATGAGCGTCGCAAAAGAAAGAAGAAATCACCTTTGCAGCTCGGAATCACAGCAAATCCTACCAACACAAAATATCTTAATTGAAGCGGTCATACTAGCGGTTGCCGGAAATCACTATAAAATCCAATTCCCGCGTCCTAAAGGAAGCCAGTCCTTAAATCGCTGGCATTCTGTTTAGCGACGATTTGAAGCTGCCACAAATCCAAAAAAAAAAATCATTGCTAGCATCCGCCTGTTTTGTAGTGAAGTCATATCTTATTACTCTTAATGACCTATGCCGTTGACTTAGTAAACTTAATCCAAATTAAAATTCCACCCACTACCAGCCAAATCAACGTAGAAATTTGTTCACTTTTTCTCAATCATTAAAAGTTTGAAAAAACTGAAAATAGACTCTAAAGCACAGAAAATATTCACCCTATCAATGTTTGCTATCATCGTACTCTCTGAATTTTCGTTTTATACGTGACTTCAATTTTTTCTGAAAATAAGATATGAACAATTGAACATTAGCTTTATAGGCATAATCAATCGAAAAAATAAACAAAAAATAAGCACAAAACTAGAAAGAAAGTAAAAGTGGAGATAACTAATTTGTGATTGAATTTTAAGTTTCAATAGACCAATAAGAACACAATTATAAAAATAACAGCAAAAATCAATCATTAATCATAAAACAAGTTAAAAATAAGTAATTTATTTGTACCGCCACCACTAGCCTTGCTAACCTAATTGTACCACTAGCCTTGCTAACCTAATTGTTTTAAAACTGCAACGACAAAAGACGTTAAAATTCAAACAAGTTAAAAATAATTTGAAAACTAATTCAAAATTTTTTAAAATAAGTACTGAACAATATTTCATATAAATAAACACTTACAACTACAACAGATTTGTTATTTGGGTGCTCTTTTTTATACTATTTTTTGAACTCAAACTTACAAAACAAAAACATAACAAAAAATTTCAACCAAGAATCAAGAACAAACTAAAAATCATAACAAAAATCAGGAACAAAAAAATTAAGAACAAATTAGAACAAAAATCATAAATAAAATATTGAATTCAGAAATAAAAAATTTCAAAATTAAAATAAAATAATGAACTAAAAATAAATCTTAAAATCGAAATCAAAATAAACAAAAAAAAAAACAAAATCAGAACAACCCTAAAATCCAATAAAAATATAACAAAATTAAAATAAAATAGAAAGATAGACATACACCATAAATTAGGGTTTAGGATTTAACTACTCTAAACTAATTAGTGAGTGAGTTACCCAGAGATAGTAGTGGTGTAAAGGACTTTTCTAGCATAGTGGCATCACAGATGGCGCAGTAGTGGCGACGGTGACCAACCGACATGCTGCATTAAGGCTTTTAATAAATTACAAAAAAATAATAGGGAGAGGGAAGAGGACAACCTACCTGGAGGGAGGAAAGAGGAAGCTCTAGTGACACAGTGAGCAGCAACAGCAGCAGCGACAGTTACAACAATGGTAGGAGTGACAAAAACAGTAGCGATAGAGAGACCAATACAACGCAAAGAGTTCATGTAGTCTTTGCGGTGGCTGTTGGTGGCGTTGGCGTTGGCGTTGGCAGAGGGGGTTGCCGGAGGTGGTTTAGGGAGAGAGAGAAGAATATGATGTTTATAGAGAGAGTGAGTGTTTCAAAATGAGGGGAGAGAGTGAGCAATTCCAATTTAGGTAAAATTTATTGTCGGATTTATCGGTGGATAAATTCAATGGTAATGTATTGAGCGTGTCCAAAACACAACGTTCCATTAATTGAGCTTTACCGTCAGATTTATCGATGAATAAATATGACGGTAAATTATTGCACGTGATCAAAACGAAGCGTTTCATTACTTCTTATAGTGATATCTAAATCAAATTTGAAATGAAGTGTTTGGGAGAAAAAAATAGAAAAAATCAAATAAAATGTAAAATCAAATAAGAAGAAGGAGAAGAAGTTCATTGTGATTCAGAGACAAAATGCAAAAATAAAAAAAGACAGAAGTAGCGAAATCAAACCTAAAATAAAACTAAAAGTAATAAAATCAAACACAAAAAGTAGTGAAAATCAAACAAATAAGAAATCAAAGAGAGAGAATGAGTAAAAGTTTCCCGTGATACAAAGACAAAAATGCAAAATCAAATAAGGAGAAAAAAACAAGAAGTAGCAAAAATTAAATGAAGAAGTTTTGTTTGATTATAGTGGAGATAGCAAAAAATAGTAATAAAGATGATAGTGGGTATTGTAGAGAGAATTCCGCCGGAGAGTGGAAGAGGAGGTGGTTTTGACCCATGTGACTCGGGGTAGGAGAGATGAGGAATGCGTGTAGTGTATGAGTGAGAGTCGAACTATTTTTTTAGTTTTTTTGAATTTATATATTTATATACGGTGGTAAATTTTTACAATTGATTTTAATGTACATGTAATATAATTGTTTTAAAAGTATATATATGCACTCACTTTGTATTTAATAAATCATAAAAATTATGAATTTTATACTTTAATTAAAATAAGGCCTTTATAGAAGTTATCATTTTATAGGATTTGAGTTTATAATATTCTGTCCCTAAGATAGAATTTCTTTACATAGCTTATTACTTAGATTATATTAACAGTAGTTGACTTGATTTACTAGACGTAAATAAATTATTTTTAAATTTATCTTATCTGTATTATATCTACACTTTTTTTGGGGGGGCACAAACTCATGTTAAGATTTTTCTTTTCGGTGTTAAATCATCACTACTGTTTAATCTGGTCATAGGATTCCATTTTAAATGACGTGGCAAAATGATGAAAACCTTTTAAATAATGAAAGCTGCATCTCAATTATTATAAGAATGAACGATTTGATCCTCAAAAATGAACTCATGATGAGATGTGGCTAAGTGGCTTGCATGTTAAGTAGTATAAATAATTTTATTTATCATCACCCAAAAGCATAATAATAATATACTTCAAATTAAAATCTAAACGTAACTAATTATATGGTATATG
>NC_029793.2:127864549-127865521 GCF_000816755.2 Arachis ipaensis | reverse complement strand
TTGAACGACTTCATTGTGGATTTGCTGTTCTCATATGAAAACAAATTAAAACTGCGATTCATTTATTGTCAATATTAAAATACTATATCATCTTGTCTTGCGGACAATGAGCTTTTCATAGCCCATTATGTATGTTTGTTCATCTTTGGCTCTATTATATATATATATTTCATGCACTATCAGACACATGCATGAACATGAATTAAGTAGGTTAGTTTCTATTTTTATTTTTAAATTAAATAAATTGTACTCTTTTTTGTGGACCAAGACAATCTAGCTAGAGCAGTGCGATTTGCGAGGGTATATATAATATTATAAAAGAAATTGTTAAGAATTAATGTTTCTTACCCTTGAAACAATTTGATTATATTATTTCAAACTAAGCTAGTTTTCCCAAAGTAGTCAAATTTTTGGTAAAACATACACCTGATATCAGAGCTGTATATATATGCTTAATTAATTTGGTAACATATAATTCTTCTAATCCTTCATGAAACCAAGACCCTGCCGTGATGATTCATTATTGGATGGCCATTAATTATTAATTAATAGTTACTATCCAAGCAGCTACCCAGCTACATGTGGTCATGATTTCTTTACTCCAAGATCAGAGCTTTTGAAATCCTTCCCATATGTATCGTAATTCATATATAAATATGTGCCAAATAATACTTAATATCTATATGGAAAATAATATGTTGATACTACTTCAAAAGTTTGGTTTAGATCATTCCTTTAGTTTTAATCTATTATAGTATATCAATCATGCTATTTGTAAGTAAAAAATCATGACATAGTATTAAAATTTTGTATGATTGAAAGATTTAGAATTTGATCTTTGTTATTTCTTAAAAAAAAAAAAAAACATAAAACAAAAAAAATTTATAAATTCAAACAAACCTAAAAAAAGTCTCTTACGTAAAAAAACGTATTAAAAATATAATTATTCATAAATCTCTTCTTATTGACTTA
>NC_029793.2:127857583-127864476 GCF_000816755.2 Arachis ipaensis | reverse complement strand
ATAGTCTTTTTTTTCTATAATATATCTAGGAGTCTCTTCCAAAATTAAGGTTGTTCTGAATTAAAAAAAAAAACGTAGAGTTCAATTGTATTTATTTAATTGTGTTATAATTAATTATTTTATGTTTGGAATAAAATTAAGTTGAATTCAATTACACTATTTGGAATATAATGTTCACGAAAATAAATTAAATATTTATTTTGACTAATTCTCTTTTCGTTGAGGGATGTGTTAGCATTTAACAATAAAGAGAGGGGGGGTATTGTCATTTTAATTTTTAACTTGAAATTCAGCTAATTCCTATAACAAAACAAACTACTTATTTGGCTCTAATTTACTTTTTAGTCATTTTGTTGGAGTTAAGTTCTTTCTGGGGTTTAATTCCATACTATTATTAGTTGTTTGCAAATCATGGAATTTGAATTGGATTTTGATCGAATGACTACGATTTCATGAATTCCCATATAATAATCTATACATAATTTTCATGGTTTTCCATGTTTAATTTCGATAAAAATGGGGAAAAAATAAAAGTTTCATATATAGATTACATCCATTGAAAAAATTTCCATCTTTAAAGAGAAATTTAGAAAATAATTTTGAAATTGATAAGAAGCAGCCTAATCATTGCGTAATTATCTTTTGATATGAAATCACTTCTTTTAAAAGTTTAAATTGATAAAAAGAGACATATAAATAATATTTCTAACACGCTCTTTTTACATAAAAGCTTCTTTTAATTTGGATTTGAGTAAATTTTGCATAACTTTTTTATTTGTTTTATGATATTTTTTTCTTTTGAGGATCAGTAAGAATCGAACTCTAGACCTTGATCATAGAAATATTAATACTATATCACAAAATCACTTTTTCCAAAAATTTAAACGGATAAAAAGAGACATGTAAATAATTATATTTTAACATATTCTCTAATGTATAGTATACAAGACTTCGCTGGTACAGGTTGAAGGAAGGATCGGGGACTCGCCGGTCTTGGTGATGACGTGAATGGACCTTTGGAACAGCGAGGGGTGGTACCTGTAAAGACACTCCGACGCTCAAGTCAGAAGGGATCTAAGAGGCATAGGTGAGGGTTATGAATGTGTAACGTACCTGAGGGAGCCCCTAGCTCCCTTTATATAGTTTGTGTTGTTATATTATCTTATCTTGTTGGCTAAGATAAGGGAGATATTTGAATTTGAATGTTAACTAGAGAATTGCGATCTCTTGGCCAGTTTGGGCCGCAGAGAGGCCCTCGACCCGGAAAACTGGGTCGTTACTTGGCCGTTTTAGGAGACTCGGGGACCGGAACCGAAACAGTTGTCCCCGGAGCGGGAGGGTAGGCATGCTTAGTTTCACCGCTGACTGAGTTCATTTTGTCGTGGCATCGGAGGTCATGGACCTCGTGTGGGAAGGTGGAGTGCTACTCCGTGCTTTTGGCCAAGGTCGGAAATTCGTGGGTGTTCAGAACGCTTGGCCATCCCGTCACTTGTCCCTTGCATCTCTCGATGATGGGGTCTGCAGTTGCGGTTCCGAAGGTGTCATAATATCGCTTAATGGGAGGAGAGAGGTTTGGTTTTTCCATTTTTGTTCTACGTCCCTCCATATTTCTATTTGAAATGTTGGGGGTTTCTATTTCTTTTTTGTTTGTAACTACTTTCCTCTGTTTTGTTCATTCTCTATTTTCTTTCACTTGTAACTGCTTTCCTCTGTTTTCTTCATTCTCTATTGTCTCTCACTTTTCTTTGTTCAAAAACGCTCTCTGCTACGTTTCTGGGTGGCTGTTGGGCTTGCATTTCTCCTGCGATCGTGCTTCTTTGTCATTTTTGTTCATTCGCTCAAAACAGGTTGGTGCTTGTATTTGTCTTGGTATTTCGTACATTGTATTATTTCTGTTTTTTTCGTGTGTTGGGTGATTTCTGTATGGTAGTGGTAGGAACAATAGGGGGTGCCGCTGTTTTTTGGGTTGTTTCTAGGCGCTTGGTAGATTTTAGTGTAGAATTTTGTGTTCTTCCTTTTCTGGGGGAGCGAGCTGATGATGGTGCCCCCTTTGGTTATACATATGGCTCGGTGGATAGCGGAAGGTGCTAGGGTTCTCGTTTATCTGGTCAGAAGCGTTCCCAATGATTATTATTGGGTGACCTTCGACGTGTTGGGTATGCCTTCCCGGCTCACGATGTGTGGAAGCGGTGATGCAGAGCGGCAGTGTGAGTTGGCGCTCACCGGGGAGTAGGGGTGCACATGGGCCGGGTGAAGCCGGGTTTGATGTGACCCAGACCCGGCCCGAAATATACACCGGGTCTTTTTATTAGACCCGAACCCGGCCCTAGACCCGATGAAACCAATACACTTTCGGGCCACAATTATACCGGGTAAAAACCGGGTGAAAACCGGGCCGTTAACATTACATTACGTTGATACCTTCTTGTAAGCTAGCATGTAAAAATATCCAAATTTTTCAAGACTCCAACCATTATTTAACATGGTAAAATTCACTTAGAAAAATATAACAAGAACCAACCATTCTTCAAAATTAAAGCATAACCACAATTAATACTAAAGTATAACCACAATCAAATTAGCCCCAAAAGTGTTCGAGACCGGGACGAGCCTTCGGGTCGGGCCGGGTCTGTGCACCCCTACCGGGGAGGATGAAAGGGTTTGCTACATCAACCCTAACTCTCTATGGGTTGCCGACTGGATGTGGGTTTACGAACCCATGTTCACGAAATTGGGGGTGTGGCTCCCTTTTGAATTGATTTTCGGTGCTGCGTCACAACTGCACCTAAACAGTTGGGCGACGGTCTGGAATTTTGAGTTGGTCTGTGAATAATTGGAGCTTCCTGCCGGAGTTGAAGTTTTCTTGTATTTTTTTTTTGTGCATTATCCCGATTAAGGAGGAAAAGTATAAGAAGGGTTATATATCCTTCCAAGCTCAGTCGAATTGTCGAGTGTTCGGTTTATTTGAAGATTCCTTCCATGGGATTAAAGAGGAGTATTTTAAAATCTACCCTGCTCGAGGTCACCACCTTTTCTGGCTGACTTTGGAAGGTGAGCACCAATTTGCCACTTGCAGAAATGTTGACGCGAGTTCTTCTTATTTGACGAAGATTACCTATGAGGGGCTGTATCCCAAAAATAAAGAAATTGGATTGCCGATGTTTTGCTGGAAATTTTTTGGGATAGGCCGTTGGACTCCCAGGACGTTATGGATGATTCAGTAGCGTGTCGTACTTACGTTGGTGGATTTTTTAGTGTGGTTTGCTTTTACTTCCCGTCTTTACGACCTTTGAGATTATAACTTATCAAACTTTCCTTTTGGTTGTGTTTTTCAGTTGAGATGGTTGGTGGACAGACAACTCTTACCAGGTTGACGATTGCTTTCCTCCATTACTATTGGAGTGTGGGTGATGGGGCTTCACCATTGTCTCCTCAATCTATAACTTAGCCAAACTCGCAAATGGTTTCTCAGGAGGGAGCTGTGGTAGAGGTGGCCGGTGCTGAGGTTGAGGTCATGGAGATTCCTGTTTTTGACGCTGGTAGGAAGCAGAAGAGGCCTGTTGAGGGGAGTAGCGAAAAGAATCTAAAGGAGGAGGGGCCCGTTGCTTCCGTGATGGACCAAGATTTGGTGCTTCAGCCTTCATTGATCAACACTTGCCGCTAGGGGTGTAAGTTACCGAACCGGACCGAAAATTACCGCAGAACCGAACCGAATTTTATAACAACTGATTAGAAAACCGAAAAAATCAGTTTTTTTTGGTTTTTTTCGAAGTAAACCGATCGGTTCGGTTCGGTTTTCGGTTGACTCGACAGAAACCGAACCGAACCGGACCGAACCGAAGACTGAGGGTTCAATGGTGTGCTTTTACTAAGTTGCCCTTTAACCTAGGTATAAAAGGGCAACTTCACACACAACCCTAGCTTTCTTCCTCTCTTTTACGCGAAAACCAAATCCAGAACCCTAGCATTCTTCCTCTCTTCTTCTCTTCCACGGTTCCACACTTCCACCTTCGATTCCACCATGCTCGAGAGAAGGAGACCCTGAAGGAGAACCCTAGCTTCTCTTCCTCTCTTCTTCTCTTCAGTCATCGTCGTCGCAGGGTTGCCGTCACAGGGTCGCCGTCGCTGGGTCGCCGTCGCCGAGGAGCAATCGATTCACCGAGAAGCAGTCCTGTCACCGAGCAGCAGTCCAGTCCCCAAGCAAGACTCCAGTGGCCGTCACAGTCCAACTCGAGCGCCGAGCAGCACTCCTATCACCAAGCCATCTCCCGTCACCAAGCCATCTCCCATCTCCTGCAAAAAGCAACTCCACAATGTCTTCTTCGGAGGTTAGAAATTCTGAACAATTATTTTTAGAGATTTTGTTTAGTGATATTGTGCTTGATTTAACCTGAACAATTGTTTTTACAAATTCTGTTTGTGGTTATGATTTTTAGAAATTCTGTTTGTGCCTTTGTGGTTATGTTTCTTAGAAATTCTGTTTTTAGATAGTCTGTTTGTTTTGGCTGCATCAAGAACTCACAGGATAATGCTTGTGAAATACATTGCTTGTGAAATAATATGAAGTTTGATGTTTAATTTTTGAGGTAGATTCTAAACCCATGTGATCTCTGCTTCACCAGCTGTCAAGCTTTAGAATTCAGCTTTAGTGGACTATGCATGAACTGGCTAAAAGTGGACTATGCATGAACTGGCTAACTTTCGTTACTATTAAACTTCTCTGATCAAGTTGATAGTAATTTTAGGGATGAAATTATTAAGATAGGCATTGGACTAGCTTCACTCATTCCCAATTTTGATAGAAGGTCTATTATATATTTTGTTTGGGACAAACTGCATAGAATCTGTTCTATGAACTTCAATTCCAAGAAACTATGATAAGGAACCAAGATCCTTTAATGTGAAGATTTTGTGCAATGGCTGAATCATTAGAGTAATTTGTGTAGAGTAATTTTCTGTAATAATAATGTCATGTACATAACAATGTATATATAAAATAGAATTGGCTGGATAATGCATCGCTTTATTTATTTATTTTAATTTTTTTCCTGGATGAGAAATAGAGATATTCATTGAATACATTGCTTGTGAAATAATAACTTGCCTTCTACTTGTTTGAATATGTTGTTTTTAAATCCAATGATGCTTGTTTTGGTGGACTGTTAGAGCTGTTAATGAATTTAAATTCTGCTTGATTATATGGCAGTTGGTGAGTATTAAATGATGCAAATAAACTAGCCAGTTGTACTGTTATGAGCTGCTGTGGTTTTGTTCTGCATATATATGGCTGCATATAATTAAAAATGCTAATTTTTCATAAGCTGCTTATGAGCTGTTGTGGTTTTGTTGCTGGAAACAAAACTTTTGGTGCTGTTCATGAATTAAAAACCTTAAGCATTCTAGTTTATTGATTTTCTTGAATTAGGTATGCAAGAAAGCAATTTGTAGTTCCTTTCATGGTTTATGTTTATAATCTATAATCTATATTATATTTATAATCTATATTGATTTTCTTGTTTTATTTTTGTAGAAATTGCACCAACCGGAGAAGATGAGGATGAGTCTGGTGTGGATTCAGATTAAGCATTCAAATTAAGCATGGTGGTTGATTGGCTGTTTGGTTTTTATTTGTTTTAAAGTGACTGTTGCGGTTTAAAGTGTGTTTATTTTTGTTGGTTTGCTAGACATTTTTAATTGTCTTTGTTTTATATTTAATTAAGTTGAATTTGTATTGGATTTGGATGTGATATACTCTTGTTATTCTAGTTTATTAAAGGTTTTAAACTTTATTTTATGATATTTTAAATTCTGTTTATTAGGTATAAAAAACCAAAAAAATCGACCGAACCAAACCGCTTTTGGTTCGGTTCGGTTTGGTTCGGTTGTCCAGAAAGCAGTCAACCGAATGGTTGATATCAACATACAACCGATCAGGTCGGTTCGGTTGGTTTTCGGTCCAAAATCGAACCAAACCGAACCGATTACACCCCTACTTGCTGCCAGCACTGAAGATTTCTTTCACGATTGCGACATCGCTGGTCAGGCGAAGTCTATGTGTCGTGCCCTTCTTCGCTCGGCGGCCATTGTTCAGTAGGCAGAACCGATGTTGTCCCTAGTGCTTTTTCTTGACGACAAGCTCCGATAGTCTCAGGCGGAGGTCAGTTAGTTGAAGGAGCAACTGGAGGTTGCTGAGATAGCTCGGCTGAAGGCTGTGAAAAGTACTGAGGACGCTGATTCGAAAATCCTCTGTCTTTTAGAGCAGGTGACCTTGCTCCTTTCTCAGCTGCCCCAGGAGCGCAGGCGGGCTGCTGAGGCTGAGTCAGGGGCTACTTCTACACTTGCTAAGGTGGAGTCTTTAAAGACCGAGGTTGCTTAGCTAAAGAAGGACAAGGAGGGATTGCTCTATGATGTTGAGAATGCTATTTCGGCTACCGAAGAGGCTATGAAGGCTCAGGTCCGAGTATTGGCTCCCAATGTTGATATGTTGGTCATGGGCCTTTCAGACCGTGAAAGATTGGGAGATTGTAGACTTGGGGTAATTCTGTGTTTATTTTTTATTATGCAAAAATTTTCAAAGTTTGTAAGCCATTTGTTCGGTGTATAGATATATTGATTTTGTGGATAAATAATTTCGCAAGTTTGTAAGCCATTCGTTCGGCACATATACACTGCTCTTTTGGTGGCTTTTCTCGGGCCGTTTTTATGCACTATTTTTTGTGGGCCTTTTGGTGGCCGAATTGAACACTTGTTTTATTTATATGGATATCTGTTGTGTTGGCTTCGGGGGTGATCGGGCCCTGGGGTAGCCATTTTGTTCGTACCCTTTTTTCGGGTAAAAATGCGAAAACTTAAAAAATGAGTATCTGAATAAATAACCTTTATTGAAAGTTAGA
>NC_029793.2:127854557-127857571 GCF_000816755.2 Arachis ipaensis | reverse complement strand
GGTGAAAAAACAAGAAAAATGGAAAGAGCATGTAAAAATAAAGAAAATATGAAAACAACAAATAAACCTTAGATTTTGTTAAAGGTATCAGTCCGGTGGAGCTCTCCTACGAGTAGTAGCACCATATATTTGCGGCGTTCCACGATCTCGGTAGCTCGGTCCCGTTAAGTCGTTCCAGCTTGTAAGCTCCCATTCTGATGACAAATTTGATTCGGTAGGGTCTTTTCCGGTTGGGAATAAGCTTTCCTTCTCCCGGTATAGGAGGGCCAATCTCGTTGCATCGTAAGACTAGATCTCCCTGTTTGAAGTCCCGTTTTACCACGCCTTAGTTGTACCTCAAGCTTATTCTTTGTTTCAGAGCTAGTTCTCGGAGGTGCCTATGTTTCTGACTTCGTCCACGAGGTCCCGCTCCGCGTCTTCATCGTGCTCTCCTACGGTCCTTCAGGGGCTAGGTTCCCCAACCTCCATCAGGATGACGGCTTCAAGGTCGTATGCTAGGCTGAAGAGGGTTTCCTCGGTTGAGGTTTGGGGTGATGTCTGATATGACCAGAGCATGGATCTGAGCTCGTCGGCTCATAGGGCTTTGGCTTCATCTAGTCTTTTATTGAGTTCCTTCACGATGATCTTGTTGACCACCTCTACTTGGCCGTTGGTTTTACAGGTGCTCTACCGAGCTGAACTTCTGTGAGATGCTGAGTCCCTCTAGGAACTCCCTGAAACACTTGTCTGCGAATAGTTCCTGTTATCTGAGATCCCGATCACTGGAATTCGAACTGGGTTATGACTTGTCTCCAAAAGAATTTTTGGCACTAAGTGGCCGTGATTGTGGCCAATGCCTCGGCTTCGATCTATTTCGTGTAGTAGTCGATGGCGACTATAAGGAATCTGAGCTTCCTGGGAGCCGTGGAGAAGAGTCCCATGAGGTCGATTCCCTAGATTCCAAAAGCACGGTCTGCCATTATCACTCTGAGCTGATGAGCACCTACTTGCTGAAAGTCGGTATGCACTTGGTACTGCTTGCAATTTTTGACTAGCTGGAGGGTATCTCTGATGATGGTGGGCCAGAAGCAACCGACTCGGATAACCTTTTGAGCAGTGTTTTGCCCCCGATGTGATGGCCACAACATCTTTCGTGAATTTCACGAAGTATGTCATCTGTTTTGCCAGATTCTATACATTTAATGAGGGGTTGAAACAATCCTCGTTTGTACAAATGTCCCGATATTGTGGTGTATTTCGCTGCTTTCCGCTTTATACATTTTGCCTCCTTTGGGTCCTCGGACAGGTCCCAGGTACCCGAGTATCGGGGAGGTCCAAGAGTGTTGATTGGACAAGGTCAGATTTGTCAAGGTTGTGGCCGCGACGGATGATGTCGTGATGACTTCCTAGATTAGTGACCGATTTTCCGTGTCCGACTTGGTATTTTCTAGTTTGGAGAGTAGATCGACTCTCGCATTCCTTTACCTAGGGGTTGAAGGAAGGATCAGGAATTCGCCAGTTTTAAAGATGACATAATCGGACCTTTGGAACGACAGGGTAGTACTTGCAAATTAAAGACACTTAACGCTCAAGTAAAAAGGAATCTAAGAGGCATAGGTAAGGGTTATGAGTGTGTAACGTACTTGAGGGGGTCTCTAACTCTTTTTATATAGTGTGTTGTTATCTTATTTTATCTTGTTGACTAAAATAAAAGAGATATTTAAATTTAAATATTAATTAAAAATTTACAATTTCTTAGTCAATTTAAACTACGGATAGGACCTCGACCCGAAAAATTAGATCATTAATTACTCAGTCGTTTTGGAGTAACCGAATCCGAACCATATAGTATATGCCAAATTTTGAATAGGAGACAAGAAATAATTAACAGATTGTCACAATAAATAAATCTGTTGGTAATTAAAACAGATAAAATTTCTTGGCATATTAAGATACTTTCTAATTAACGAGTTTTCTTTGGATACCTTTGGGAAGAAACATATATTATACATACGAATATGATGGCATGATGGTTATTAGTAAGAGGTCGGTCATGTCATCATCATGATTCAATAATAGATGATAGAAATTGCTAAGCTTTCCCATGATCCAAACATTGCATGAGTGAACCCTCATGCAAATAATGCCAAAAATCCATGTCCAGCTGGATAGAACACCCCATATGCATCTTGAGTGAACAACCAAGCAACATTCATCAACATTATAAATTAGAAATAAAAACCCAATTTACTTAACTCGCCAATTATATATGCATGTAATAAGTTGTCTTCTAGCTATTTTTATTTATTTATTTATTTTCTATAATGAATCTTTTTCGGTGCAAGATGGCTAGCTAGGTATATATATGGTACACAAGTGCATAATTGGAATCTCCATCTGTACTAAAATATAAAGTTAATTTTATTGTTAGTTGCATGTATTTATACAAACAAATCACATTCTTAGATCCTCAAATTCTATTTTATTACATTAAAAAAGAAAAAAATAGTACAGTAAAGGAAGCATGTCGTTTTATCAGATTCTCATGCACCGCCTCAATCTGCATACATATATGTTGTTAATAATAATAATTTCTCAATTATTTAATTATTACAAATAAAGTACAAAAAAGAAATAAGAGAAAACATTTGGTCAGAAAGCAATTGTGTGTAAGAGAGAAAAACTTGATTGAGAAGAATGAGATAAAGACAGATTGGAAAATTTGGCAAGATCAGCACACAAGAGACTTAACATCAACTCTTCTTAATTATTATTCTCTATGTGGATCTACTCTGCCCAATTCTTTCATATATATATATATATATATGATGAAAAAAGACAATAAATTATAGGAATATATACATGTACATTTATTAACGGAGGAAAATATTATGTGTACACTTCTATTTATACACTCATATTTTACATTATTCACTTACTCCTTTCTTTATAACCTTTTTTCCTCATTTTTTTATTATAACTCTTTCTTTTCACATCATTTTTCTTATATTTGTCTATTATTATTGTGATTTTTT
>NC_029793.2:127852224-127854316 GCF_000816755.2 Arachis ipaensis | reverse complement strand
ATTTTATTTTTCAAATTTTACTGTATTTTTGGGTCTTGTTAAGAATATTACAAAAAAGAAAAAGGTTTATTGCATTTTTTAAAGATATTTTCAACGATTAAAAATATTTTATCACTCTCTTCTTAACATTTTTTTTAAGGCAAAATTCCACTTCCTTTCCCTGCGAGATACTAAAATGACACTCCCCTCTCCTCTATTTATAAATGTACATTCTCCTCCCTTCTAACTTTTAAAAAATCTCATCTTTAATCCATTTTAAATTTTATGTTAACTAATGTTAACTTTATCTATTTTTTAAAAAAAAATAAATTATTTTTTGAAAAAATACCAATTAACAAAAATTTTATTTTTTATCATTAAATTTTGCTTACCAAAATACCCTTTAATAAATTATTCTTTTATTGATTAAATTGTATTTTTACTAAAATATTTTCAAAAAAATTAATAATTAAATTACTTTTTTCTAAAATACCTACCCTTCAATAATTTTTTAATTATTAAATTGTGATTTTACTAAAATTATTGTTAATAGTTATTTTTATATTTACTATTAATTTTTTATATCAATATATATTATTTTAACATTAAATAAAAAAATCTTACCACTGTTAATATGTATAACAATTAATATATATTGATATTGAAAAATAATCTTACTAAAATTTTTTATTTAATGTTAAAATAATATATATAGATATCAAAAAATTAAATTTTTTTTCTTAAAAAATGGATAAAGTTAACTTTAGTTAACACAAAAAGTTTAAAATGGATTAAAGAGGAGATTTTTTAAATGTTAGAAGGGAGGAGAATATATATTTATAAAATAGAGAAGAGGGGAGTGTCATTTTAACATCTCGCAGGAGAGGGAGTGGAATTTTTTCTTTTTTTAAATATACATTTTTAGCTAAATATTATTTTGAGTAAAGTATTATTTTGGTTTTTAATGTTTGGGCTGAATTCTAATTTGGTGTCTAACGTTTCAAACGTTCTATTTCAGTCTCACAAACTTTCAACTGTCCTATTTCAATCCAAAAAAAGTTTTAAGCGGGTTTAATATTATTTCACCATTAAATTTGACACAAACAATATGCATATTGAAGAGTCAATATCATTTTATTTCAGTATATAAGTAAAATCGATCCATTAATAATCACTACTATAAAAAATTTTTCTTTGATTTGATGCGTTGATGATTAATTATTAGGATTTGGAATTTTGTATAAAAAGAAAATTGAGGAAAAGTGTTACAAGAATGTATTGGTTATGTTTTTCTAATACATGGAAAAAGATATGTCTTAACTAGTAATGTTATTGATGTTCATACCACTCATTCCATTAATTATTAATGTCAAATTTAACGATAGAACCACATTGAATCTATTTAAAATTTTTTGGGATAGAAATATAACGTTTAAAATATTAGAAACCAAATTAAAATTTAACTAAAATCTTAGAAACTAAAATAATACTTTATCCTGTTATGTTATTTAAGAAGGGTAAAGAAAAAGAAAGAAGAAAAGATTAGTTGTCTTACGTTAACTGAATAAGAGTATTGATTAAAAAGATAGAAGTGTTGAAAGAAAAGTAGAATTGTTTCTCCAAGTTTGAGAAAATTAGATGCGAAGAAGAAGAAGAAGAGTAAAGTGGCAGTTAGGCAGGTAAAGGAGTATTGGGTTGAAGGTTTGTCTGTTAGTCGTAAAACCCGAAGAGAGAGAAAGAGAGTGCAGTTGTTACAGTTACTGAATAACTGAATAACAATAACAATGAAGAGTTAGTTACGTTGGGTTCCGTGGTCACAATCATTGTAAAACTACCTCTCCACGTGCGACCTTTTTTTTGGGGCCATATACACACACACACATGACACATGGGAACTCTAACTCTCTTATTTCTATTACAAAGTCAAATACCCCCTATCACTGCGTCTACATTCTCTTTACCAGTTTTACTTTTTCATTTTTCAATGTTTTTATTGGTTAATTATGTAAAACACTACATGACATTTCATCTAATTTTGATTAATAATGTGACATGTCATGTGGCACAGAATAATATCATTTAATATGGCTTGTCATTATCCAATGTCATATAT
>NC_029793.2:127849135-127852104 GCF_000816755.2 Arachis ipaensis | reverse complement strand
TTTTTACTATCATACAATGACTACTATTTGGTAAATAATTTTGTATGTCTATATTATATAATTGAGGTTTTAGAATACGGTATATATAATGATGGATTTTAATATACTTATACTACGATAGTTAGTGTGGTTATGTAAGTATTCTTAAAATTATGGTGATTAGCGAGAGATGAGAGATATATTAAAATTGAAGGGTAATAATATAAGATGAGGTTGTAAATAAAGAGTGGTTATGATGATTAGCGGTGAAAGCGAAGCAGATAGTGGTAATAAGTAAGAAGTAAAAAGAAGTAAGTAGACAATGCACGTGGAAAGATTCATTTGATGATGGGTTGGTATTTGGTAAACCCAATCCAGACTAACTAATAACCCAAATATACAAAGTAAGTGTGACATGGTAGATGGGCGTATTCAAGGCTCTAACATGGTATCCTATGCTAATCATATCATCATATATATCAAAGAAAGAAAAATAAAAATAAGAAAGAGAAAGAGAAAGAGTGAGGGGGCACAGAAAGATAGATAGGTGGTGTGTGTGTGTTCTTTGCATGCAATGGCCATGTGCACGCGCATATGCTGTGGGGTGATCAATGAAAGCGAACACACCTTCAATTCATGCATCATCATATCCCACCATATGCCATATATATCCATCATTATTATCATTGTTTGCTACTGCCAATATTCACCATGCATATATCTATAATCTCTTCTTCTCTTATTTTTGGTACAACCATTTCTATCAAAATACTTAACTCGTTAGGTAAATGCTGATAACTACTCATATATTTAATATTTTTTTTTTGTGGGACAACAAAATTAAATTCTACATATTTTCATAATACATATATACAATTGTGATATATATTATGTTCTGATGTTTGGATTATTACATTTTGAGCAATTTGATTGCTAGTTGAACCAACAAGAAATTAAAGTATTTATATTCAAATATAAAATCATTGTTTAAAACCATGATCAAGTTTAAAATTCATTATTTTCCCGCTTATAGAGTATGTGCGTACGTGTCTCTGTGTCTAACCATATAGGAATTAGAAGGTCATTTACGGAATATTACTAATATTTAAATTATACAACAAGAATATATACCAGTTCAAAAATAAAATAATACATTTATTTATTTATATTTATCAAACACGTAATAACTTGATCCTAGCTAGTTGTCCTTGTTTTACTTCTCAGCATTCCTAGGGGACCAAACACAAAATAAATAAAATAAAATTAGATAGTAAAGAATCAGTAGTCATTTTCATTTGCATATATAGTAGCCATCTGTGAATTATATATCTCTAAAATACAGAAATAAATAATCAAGAGATAATTTTGAGGGAAAAAAATCATTTGCTACATATTCAAATGGATCAGCTATACCATTCAATATTATTGCCTGCCCTATTTTTGTGTTTGTTTTCTCAGTTTTGGTAAATAGATCGATCAGATATGTCATTTTTTTAGTTTAATGGTACAGCATCAAGTCATGTGTACATACCAAATTATAAGTGGATATTCTTTTCCTGTGAAACATATAACATATGCTTTTTTCTTTTTCTTTTTATGAAACTCAACATATCACTTTAAAGTTTATAAATATTGAAAAAAAAAATGAAAATGCACTATCTTGATATTAAATATACACTTGTTATTACTATAATCCTGATTTAATTTAGGTAAAAACTCAAGTGAAGTTGATATCTAAGAGTCGTTAGATGAAAATTTAGTCAAATCAGTCAAATCATTTAACGGCTCTCAAATATCAACTTCACGTGAAGTCGACTGCACCTGAGTTTCCACTTTTAATTTATTTCTTTGTTTCTTGGTTGCTCCTTAATTTAATTTGTAGTCACTTTGAGATTTATAAACGTCTAAAAGAAAATCTAAAAGGATACCTTATTAGCTTCTTCGTTATAAATTGAAGAACATCTTTTTGCTTAACATGAATTATGTTGTTGATAAAAATGTAAAATTATTATGTTGCTGAAAGGTGAATTGGGATCAACATGAAATATAAGTGGCCGAGAAGAATGACCAAAGCAGTAATCAATATCATGAAATTTCAAATAAAGTGATTTATTATATATTTCACTTCTTCAAGTGCATATAATGGCATGCTGAAAATTTTCACATATATATAATGATAACAAGTTGAGCATCTTTTCACTATTTAAATCATAACACCTACTGCAATTTGCCTAGTATCTACTTTTTAATTATAAACTTGATTCTATAAAGTTCTGAAAAATCATATAAACCAAAATTAAGCAATCTTTTAGTAATAATAAAAGTATTTGAATAATTATATATCTATTAATATTATGTAATTAACTATATGTCTTGCAGCATGCAGTACTTGTGTACAATTAATTACCAATTTGTATTTGTTATTATTGTTATTAATTGGTAAGGTATCGCCAAATAATTTAATAAAGCATGCATTGCATCCAATATTTTTTTTTTATCATATGAGATATATACCTTATTAAGCATTGGATCCGAATAATGTATAAATGTCCAAAGCAAGATAAAAATGTCAGTTAACACATTGATTTTCCCCTCAAATGTTAAATTTCAAGAAATAAAATAAATGATCTTTGAAAAATTTGTGATTTAAGTTTATTTTTACTAAACTAATATATTTGTTACTCAATGAAAATTTAGTTTAAATTCCTTACACTAATATAATTATAAAAAGGTAAAAACTCATGTGTGCAGTCGACTTCACGTGAAGTTAATACCTGAAAGTCGTTAGATGATTTGACTGAATTGACTAAATTTTCATCTAACGGTTTTCAACTATCTAACTTCAAGCGAAGTCGACTTCACCAGAGTTTTTACCTTATAAAAATCATATATCTATGTTTTGTGTAACTTTTCATGAACCAAAAATTAAATATTTTACTTTATAAATTCATGAACATATATAAAAAAATACTTGAAATATTTTATTTAAA
>NC_029793.2:127847805-127849018 GCF_000816755.2 Arachis ipaensis | reverse complement strand
GAAAAGAAACCTGCTTAAATCATAAATAAATAAAATAAAAATATAGGAAGTAAAAAAAAAAACCAATAAAATGGTGTTGTAGAAAAGTGTAGGAGTGAGTGTAGGAATTGTTGTGTGATAACACGCGCCATAGGAGCACGTGGTGAGAAGGGTGGGTATGCGACAGTGATAATCCTTTTGCCCCCCATAAACGTAAGAAGCACTCCTTACGTAAAAGCAACGGACCGTGAATCCCGTTTTGTGAAAGCCTGTTTTATCCCCTGCGCCCCACTCCATCAATCTCCCATACACCCTCACACTCCAAACCCTACATTTGTCTAACCACCTAAAACGTATTACACGTGGACCTTTTACTTTCTCCTTCACCAAAACGCTGCCGTATGGTCCCCTTTACAAATATAGTGATGATGGAAGTTAATTCAAGGATTAAAATTTTTAAAATGAAAAAATTTATAAAATAATTTAAATTAAGATAATAAAAAATTAAAATAATATAATTCATGAACACAACGATATATAATCATATTTGAATATTTTGTAGTTTTTATTAAAACATAATTAAACATAAAAAATGGACCTAAAATATATCTAATTAACACTTAGACGGAACAACTCAGCCGTATTTGTGCATGGTAGGTACTACTACTGCAAGGAGTAATTCCGTTTATTACTATTTAAAACTAAGCTTGTTTGGATGATATATGTAATAAAATAATAAATGGCCTCGAGATTCATAAATTAATATATTTCCGGTATGATAACTTATGCAATTACAAGTAGTTAAGACTCTCTAATGAGATTAATTAAAACTTCTTATAGTGCTCGACATTATCCAGTATGAAATCTTCTGTAATCTCTCTTCTGATTCCCAAATTATCAAGTAGTACTTCTAACTCCCTATTTCCCATGTGACAATTTTACTGTGCCAGCCAACATGTAAATAATTGAACAATAGACATGGTGGAATAATCAAGGTCTAAATCACCAAATGCTAACTAAAACGCAACAAAAAAGCAATTTGTCACGGTTAAATGTTAAATATATAAAATAATACAAGATAATATTTTTCGCATCGTGTGCAATTAAATTGTCGTTTAATCGAAACAAAATTAGGGGAACTTAGAGTCATTTGTAATTACCAAAAAATGCTGTAATATCCTTAAAAATTATTAATAATTAATCAAAATATTAATAAAACAGAAGATATATAGTA
>NC_029793.2:127846150-127847651 GCF_000816755.2 Arachis ipaensis | reverse complement strand
GATTTTCAGAATTTATTTATTTTCTAAAAAATAATAATTAATTTCTTATTCAATTTCTATATTATTTATTATTTATATTTGAATAAGTATCTATTTTTTTATTCTATTAATAAGTAGTTTAGTTGTTATGCACATTGATTAGAGAATACCTACACTTAATTAAGTATTGTTATACATAATGTCAAAATATATAGTTTTTTTGTCAATTTAAAAGATTTAACACTCACAATTATTCATAGATAATTTGTACTTACTTATCTAATACCAAAATTAAATATATTTTTATCATTTTTAATTCAGTTTAATTTTACCAATGTAAAAATTGTTTACATATTGAATTAAATTATATATTGTAAATTATGAAGGTAAAACTAAATATATATAGAGTATTAACCTATGAAAGATAAAAATAAATAAAGATAAAATAAAAACAACTAAAGATAGGATAAAGATAAGATAAGATAAAATAATATAGGCTAAAATTGTAATTAAATTTATATATTCTATTGAGTTGTATTTATAGACCACAAAACTTCTTTATTATTATCATGGGTTAAGGTAGAAGAGTAATTTAATAGTCTTATTCTTGCAAATTAAAAGTGTTTCGTAAACTAGGTGTATGTTTTCTTTATTTAATTATCACAAATAGACAGAGTTTTTTTTTAAGTTCTTTATCATTTGTTTAATTTGTATTTTTATTTTCAAAATTTTATTAATAAAAGAAAACAGAAAATTAAAAAACAAAGGTATAACTTTTTATACAAAATTAAAACAAAAAATATTTTAAAAAAATCAATAATATGTTATCTTATTTTATCTTCTACTAGTTTAATTTGACACATATAGCAGTGGTACCGTAATAAAAGTGTTCTCTCTCAGTAAGTGGAAAATTAAAACCACTTATGGTTTATAATACCCCACTCACCCATTCTTACTTATTCTCTCTCCTACCCTTCAATTCTCTCTCTCCTTCTTCTTCTTCTTCTTCCTTCTCCCTCCTACCTTCTAACGCACGCTTTCAAAGCTTTCCATAAAGCTTTTCCCCCCATAATCATCTATATATAACGCAGACAATTCCAGTTTCACGCACCTCACGCTTAGTAAAAAAAAATTAAAGAAAAAAAAAAGAAAAGAAAAAACAAATTCCATATTATTTTCTTTTCTTTAATTTTAATTTTTGCTCTTCCAAATTCTCACGACGATCTTACAGTTATATATAATCCCCATCCATCTCCATGTCCACCGACCTTCATCTTCACCACAACCTCCCTAAGCTCCGAATCTCTCCGATCAAGATGGAGAACACATCAAGAATCCACTCTTCAAACCAAAACGACGCCGTCGCCGTCGTGGAAGAACGACCTGAGGCGGTTACAGACCGCAACGACGGTGGCGCCGTTGTTTTGAGCGTTGTTGAGGTGGAGCAGGAGGAGGAGGAGGAAGAGAGCTACAGGACGCCGACGTCGAAGGAGAGCAAGATTCCGGAGATGGTGACGTGTCC
>NC_029793.2:127843865-127845758 GCF_000816755.2 Arachis ipaensis | reverse complement strand
GTTCCAGTTCTTTGATGTGAACAATAAGGAAGACATGGACGCTTTCTTCAGATCTACTTTTCCTAAGAGGACATGCTCCTGTACATGATCATCATCATCTTCTTCTTCTCTCTCATTATCTGAAAAAAGAAAAAACGGTTATTATATTTCCACGTTTTAATTTGGCTTCCTCCAAGCTGATGGAATGTGAAGCTACGTAAATTACACAATTTTTAATTAGTTTCTTCTTTAATTTCTTCTTCCTTCTCCTTCTTATAAAATTCCGATTCCGATCCATCACTTGTTGGATTAACTCTACTCTTTTTTCTTCTTTTCTTTTCTTTTTTTTTTTTAATTATATTGTTTTTATGTTATATATATTTCACTTGTATAAGATGTGAAATATTGGATCGTCCTGAATTAATCGTGTCTGTTCATTAGTTATTAAATTCAGAATCGACATATATAATCCTTGAATTCTCTAAAATTGTGAATTGAGCTTGATGTGGTTCTCTTATGTTAGTTAGATTGTAATTTTGATCTAAGAATCATTATTGGTAGGTAGATACTCAGCATCAAATTAATAATTAAGATTTATTGGATGATAATTTAATTAAATTATGTAATTATTCTCAATTATCAAATTTAAGTGAAGATATCGGTGTATGGAATTTATGAATCTGAAGATGAATTTTGCTTGATAATTGAAATAACTTGAAATGCATAATGTAGTGGTAGCTAGTTGTGGGTAACATGATGTAATGGTTGGTGAGGTTTAATGGTTTGCGAATGGAAAAACCACATGCTATGTAGATATGAGGTTGGTGGCTAGTTAGCTTTCGTTTCGTGATGGAATTAACCACTTCTTCTTTTTATCTAGCTAGGAATATATGTATAGTTTCTGATTATTTTTCTTTTTTCTTTTACCTTGGTGAATTATTTCGGCTATTACTAGAAATATTACAATTTTTTATTATCACTTTTTTATTTATTCTTTGGCTGTGACTGTGATGAACATTATAGGGATAGAATCATTTAGCGTAGGAATGTATAAAGCTGGTTGATGTGGCTTTTGTAGTTTGACAAATATGCAAAATGCATGAATGTGCATTTGACACGGCTTTGGGATCGATGAAATCAAAGAACTTTGATTGGATGGAATAATAATAATAACAATAATAATAATAATAATTAAAAAAAAAAGGTGGGGATGGATGCAATTGCAATGTGGTTGATGTGGGCGAGACATGCTATGTGGCTTGTGCCTTTCAAACACTAATATTAGTTTCTTTTTTATTTTGTCTTCTTATGAAGAAATGTTATAAATCGATGAAATCAATGATTGGATGGAATAATAATAATAACAATAATAATAATAATAATTAAAAAAAAAAGGTGGGGATGGATGCAATTGCAATGTGGTTGATGTGGGCGAGACATGCTATGTGGCTTGTGCCTTTCAAACACTAAACACTATTATGGTTTTTCTTCCTTGGTAATCAGCGATTTGTATTTTGTTCTATCTAATCCAACAACACCTCATTATATTACCTAATACTAATTATTAATTATTAATTAACTTGCTGTACATTGTTATTTATTGCCATAACTTTATTGCCAACAATAATCTTATGCTCAGTAAAATATATATTATAAGGTAAGAATAGTACCCCACTACCGGCTAAAATAAAAAATAGTAGTCAATTGTAAAGTCAAACTCTTTTTTATTAGAAATTGAGTGAAAGAAATGCTTACACATAATCACTTTGAGTAGCGTCTTTCATATAATAATAATCATAATAATTTTTTTAAAATTTCTTTGATGAAAAATAAATTTGAATAAAAAATAAATTTTTTTATTAAATTTATAAAAAATATATGCATTGCCCATAAAAAATTTTTTTACTAATATTT
>NC_029793.2:127835156-127835660 GCF_000816755.2 Arachis ipaensis | reverse complement strand
GGTAGAGAGAGGATTTAATATGCATCTGATCAGAGATTTGTTGTATGGTTTTTGTTCTTACTTCCTTGGTAATCAGCGATTTGTATTTTGTTCTATCTAATCCAACAACACCTCATTATATTACCTAATACTAATTATTAATTAAGAAATTTCTTGCTGTACATTGTTATTTATTGCCATAACTTTATTGCCAACAATAATCTTATGCTCAGTAAAATATATATTATAAGGTAAGAATAGTACCCCACTACCGGCTAAAATAAAAAATAGTAGTCAATTGTAAAGTCAAACTCTTTTTTATTAGAAATTGAGTGAAAGAAATGCTTACACATAATCACTTTGAGTAGCGTCTTTCATATAATAATAATCATAATAATTTTTTTAAAATTTCTTTGATGAAAAATAAATTTGAATAAAAAATAAATTTTTTTATTAAATTTATAAAAAATATATGCATTGCACATAATAAATTTTTTTACTAATATTTTTTTTCACTCAACCAAA
>NC_029793.2:127834052-127835090 GCF_000816755.2 Arachis ipaensis | reverse complement strand
ATTTCCTTTTTTATCGTAACATTACCAAGTTGGAAGTTGAAAAGGCTATGAAAAAGGACTCTTTCATTAATTTTAAATATTGAAATCTTTTGACCGATTGTTGTATATATGTGTTTATTAAAAAAAAAAAAAATAAGAAGTGACATTTGGGAATTCCTAAAAGTATATAGAGAGTGGAAGTGGAGGATTTCACTTTTTAATAGCAATAGTAATTTTAAAATTCTATTGTCAGATTTATTATGAACAAACATGTATATTCTTAAATCTAAGATTGTATTGACCAATTCATTGGATACCTATTACAGCGTTTAAAAAAGGAAAAAAAAAAATCCACTACATGTGACATACAAATTAAAATGTTATACTTGAATTTTTATTACCCATATCTTAATAACCCAACCTGATATAAATCACATTTTTTGCAATGACTTTTTTACAGATATTTCATAATTTTGTGTTGGCAAATTAAATGTCCTTTACTAAATCTTGGCATTTAATTATGAGTTAATTTTAATAAAACTGTTACTAATATAATATATTCTTTACACTATATATATGCATTTTCCTAATAAGCTCTTGAAGTATAATCTTAAATTATTACCATTAACGAACTAACAATTAAGAACAAAATTGTAACTTTATTTGCTACCGATCTATGAATTAAAAGCTATAACATTCTCAAACGTTCAAACAAGGCAATACATGGAATCGATCTCTATATATAAACAATGGAGTCAAATTAAAACAATCGCAAAATTTTTATTATAACGTTGGTTATTTAATTTAAATAAATGAATGGTGTGCATGTAAATAAATGTCAAATTGTTTTTCAGATCAATTTTCTGTTCTTGCATTGATGCATGAATTTTCAATAACAATAACAATAATAAATTTATATGAAAGTTTGCTGTTGACTATCTTGAAGTTTGATTTCATTAAATTTGCTGATGAAAAACTTGAATTATTTTATTGGATTTAGCTAATATATATCTGGTAATAAAGTTATCAATTAAAAAAATATAGAAAAAAAAAGTTAAA